>NC_137054.1:66102628-66125128 GCF_032717465.1 Coenobita brevimanus
CCCACATATAGCACTTCTTCGTGATTAGCACCATATTCTAGCGTTAATCTTCTGTTACAACGCAGCAGTCAAGATTGAGAGATGGTAATTTTAGGCCAAGTTAGAGTAAAAAGAGTATAGTTAAGGTTACTACTCAACTATCCCCTGTCTACTTTAAGCTGGCCTAAAATTGCCGTCTCTCCATCTTGAATGCTGAGCTGCAACAAAAGATTAACACTAGAATATGGCGCTAGTCACGAAGAAGTGCCATGGAAAGGCTGCAATATGATGAAAATTTTGTCTCAGTTTTGGCGGACCAGCTAAAGACGATGGTGTCAAAAATGTCTTCACCAAAATATTCTAAACTTAAGCCAAACGCCATTAGCCCCTTCAAGGCTCTGGAGAGGTACGCCTTCACGTGGTGGCACTGATATAACAGACAGACACCGCTGCCTGGTTATACAAACGTCCCTCGACTCCCTCCCTATCCCCTAAAAGGACTAGGGAAGGAGTTGAGGGACGTTTGTAGAATTGGACGGCTCATCAGTAACATGAAAGAGAATTAGCAAGGCGTGATGTGGAAAATAAATCGCTGAGGAAGACACGTTACGGAATCTGGGAAGCAACTACACTGCTCTCTTTAACAAGCCATAAAGCTGCCATCTCTCCATCTTAAATGCTGAGATTAACACTATGATGCTAGTCACGAAGAGGCGCTATGGGAAGGAAGCAGGGCCTAAATACTGTCTCATTCTGCCATAGAACTAAGTGAAATAAGCTGAAAAAAGGGACGAATATCTCAGCCAAGTTGAAGTGAGGGAACTAAAGAAATACTCGTGTCCATTGAATGGCGGGTGTGTGGGTCCCCAAGGCGTCAGGTGGTATGCAGATGGCCAGGGTCCCCACCAGGAGAGGGGGGGGACATAACGGAGGGAGGTGATGGTTCCTTATTTCCTCTCTCTCTCTCTCTCTCTCTCTCTCTCTCTCTCTCTCTCTCTCTCTCACACACACACACACACACACACACACGGAAGTTAATGACTGAGGCACGGACACTTGAGCAAACATTTCTCCCTCTCTACAGGCACGCACGCTCGCACCCGCACCCGCACACACACATACATCCATACATATACATATACACACATAGACACATTCATACAATATATCAGAGGCTGCATTTGCTACATACACACAAGACACAGATATAATACGTATACTATGGCTGTTATACCCGTAGGCTCGGAGAATAATACTCTTTCCCATTGATATATTTCGTCTGTTATATATTACATCGTTTTGTATCCTACTGATGCAAGATTGTGTCCATATTACAAACTTACTAATCACACAAGATCATCAAATACTCCACTGTTAAATGACATGTTCACTTTTTAGATTGTGTGTGGGTGGGTGGGTGGGTAGAAATAATGTGTTAAATACGTAGCTTGCTTTACTGAAGGAATAAATTTTCTCTTGTATCACAGTGGAGAATTTCTTGTTGCATACCATAACGCTGCCGGTTTCTATGATTTAAAAAAAAAAAAAATCTAACCTATTCGTTGTAATGTACGCGCTTGGATGTTTGAGTATGGTTAGAGCCACGGTTTTACACAGCTACAGCAAATATCGAGCTGTCAAAGGGTTAAATTAAGCCGTCCTTGTTCTCAATAATTACTGCTTTTAAGGTGGTAGGTGGTGGTGACCATCATCCACTTCTACTTTTCCAGCCTACGTCTTCATTCACCTTTATCACTCCTTTTCTGTGTCCTCTCTCTCTCTCTCTCTCTCTCTCTCTCTCTCTCTCTCTCTCTCTCTCTCTCTCTCTCTTCCTGTTTCTCCCATCTGTCCTGTCGCTTTTTATTCTACGTCTTTCCTCTTTTCGTGGCTTTACACTGAGTGACAAGCCAAGTGGTTTCCTGAAACCACTTATAACGCTGGCCGGTAACCATATAACCAACCCATACGTGTTCCCTACGTGTCAGCAAGTGGACTGGCAGAGAGTTAGTGCCCCTTCCTGTATAACAACTAACTCAAATACAATTGGCCACCCTTTATGGGATTATGGCGTCTGGCAATAGACAGATACAGTAGATAGTCTTTCTTTGGTGCTTACTTCCCTCCGCAACTCAGACTGGGAATTTCAAAGCTGTGTGTAGTAGTGATCCAAATCTCATGTTAGGAACTTCTGCTTTATTTATCCCTATCTTTATCAGTCATTTTTAAGTCCACTTCAGGACCGTACCTTTTCCTTGGTGGAAGAGTGAGAGCCAGAATCAACCCTTGCCCATGCTGGAGAAGTACAAATGAGGAGGGGGGGTGTATGGGGTGTGATGCATGTGATAGTCAAAGTGCTGTAATGTCTTTGTTTGTGCACGTTTGAACCTGTACACGCCATCGGTAAACCAACACGGTGCTAAAATATCCAAACATATGAAAGGCCATTACCAGCACCCACTTTAAATGTCAGCACACGTTTTGAGTTCGAACCCTAGACCCACGCGTCACACGAGGAGTGCTCTGCCGATCCAGCCACCGCAGCCCTGAACCACTGAACCTGTGTAGTAGTGATTTCCCTGTTAACCCAGCCAAGGATTTTCAACGTTGTGAGTGGTAGTGATCCAAACGCCAGCCAAGGAATTTCAACCCGTGTGGTTAGTGGTAGGTGATTGCGACCATCATCCACTCACTTGATGTAGTGCTGCCTACTTCTTCCTTAGCCTTTATCATTCTTTTTCTGTGCCCGCCCTTCTCTCTTCCTATTTCTCCCATCTTTTCTTTCACTACTTATTGCTTTTCTTTCCGTTACAGGTGGCTTTACATTGACTGACAAGCCAAATGGTTTCCTGTAAGCCAAGAAACCATTTACAACGCTGGGTGGTAACCATATAACCAAACCATACGTGCTCCCTACGTGTCAAGTGGGTTGGTGGAGGGTTAGTGCCCCTCCCTGTAAAACAAATAACTCAGAGTCAAATGACCACCTCGTACGTGATTATGGCGTCTGGCAATAGATAGATAGATAGACAGTGTAGTGGTCCAAGGGCGTCACTCCCCCACAGCCAGGGTGACCCCAGCATGACTCCTGACTGACCCCGGCCCCACGTAGCGAGAACCAGGTCACACGGGTAACACTTGACCCCTGACCTCTAATTCTGACGTGAAAGGTGGCGACGGACGTGATGGTGGGGGAGTCAGGGCGATGGAGGGAAGGTAATCATGGGGGGCAGACGGGGAGGAAAAGAATGGGTCAGGGGGAAGTGGAGAATTAGAGGTGAGGGGGAAGGAGAGGGTGAGGGACGGGCAAAATGGAGGATGAGAAAGAGAAAGAAAGGTGTGATTATTTACCCTTTCACAGCAATGACTTCTTTTTCCTTCCATTTCACAGTGTACACGAGGAATGGGTGAGGTGCACACTTTTTTCTGGCGACAAAGGAGGAGGAGGAGGAGGAGCTATTTATTTATCTATTTATTTGAGAATCTATTGTGATATATTCTTACATTTTTTTCTCTAAGAATCCACTGCAAGATCTCCGTTGTATATTAATCCCCAATCCCTCTCCCCTTAATCTCTCTCTCTCTCTCTCTCTCTCTCTCTCTCTCTCTCTCTCTCTCTCTATTTATTTATTTATTATTATTATTATTTTTTTTAGAATCCACGGCGAGATCTCTGCAGTGTACCAATTAACCGCACAGAGGCCTGGGGTCCTTCCTTCCAGCGCCAGGCCACCCTCAGGTCCTCCCCACCCTCATTTTCACCCCCTCACCTCACAGCCTCAGGAAATTCGCTGTTTTTGCTGCCAGATTTACATGTACAGGCGCAGGCAAAAGTTAGGGACACTGCCTTAGCCCGGACACAAGACTGGGGACATTTCTGGCTGAGGATTACGATGGAGAGAGTTGGGGAATGGTATGAAGTGATGTGGGGAAGTGAGGGGGAGGGGGAAGTGGAGGAATGGGAAGTGTGGGGGAGAGGGAAGCGACGGGAAAGGGAACTGAGGGGAGGGGTAAATGAAGGGGAGAGGGGAAGTGAGGGAAGGGGGAGTGAGTGGGAGGGGGGGAATGGCATCAAGGGAAGGAGAAGTGAGGGGGAAATAAGGAGCAGGGGGGAGGGGAAGTGAGGGGAAGGTGCCAACACTTCCCCATCCCCCTCACTGCACCTCATCCTCCAAAAAAGTACCATTGTTTGTGAGCCTAGTCCAAGCAATCTCTCTCTCTCTCTCTCTCTCTCTCTCTCTCTCTCTCTCTCTCTCTCTCTCTCTCTCTCTTTTGTCTGTACCTATACGTTACACAGACTCTTGCTGTATACACTCAAAGCGTTCTTGCATTTTGAGTGAGAATTCTGCTTTACTTTCCTATACTACAACTTTCCTAAGATGAAAAGATTAATAATTCTTGAAACCTCATGTGTCTGACTGTTTATCTGGTACTTGTGTGTGTGTGTGTGTGTGTGTGTGTGTGTGTGTGTGTGTGTGTGTGTGTGTGTGTGTGTGTGCCAGTAGGACAGTGAACAGTAAGGCACTTCAGGCTCCTCCAACCGGTTTTCTGAGTTAGGATTGTAGTGTGTTCTCCATCCCCTTGCTCTCTTTCTCCTCTCTGTTCACACACACACACACACACACACACACGAAGACCTTTCTGGACAGACAAATCTAACATCAGGGGAATACTTTTAAAAATAATTCCACTTTATCATCCCTAAGATTATATTAACTTCCTTCTCAATCACCTTGCCAATCCTCTTTACTCTTCTGCTTTCCTTCCTTCTTTACCCTTGGGTCATTTAGGAACATGGATGGTAAACTCGACGGTTGGGTGTCATATTCTGGGTGAAAATTGGGACCTAAAAGAATGTCTGCCTGAATCGTCCTCGTGTGGTTGATAGGCATTATTCTGAGCTGCTTTTTCCCATACTCAAAATTATCGAGGAATTTTAGGTGACGAAGGCAATTTGGTCCTGCATTCCACTGGATTTACAATCAGATGAGCCTGGGGTTACTACTACTACTATTACTACTACTACTACTACTATTACTACTACTACTACTACTACTACTACTACTATTACTACTACTACTACTACTACTACTATTACTACTACTATTACTACTACTACTACTACTACTTCTTGCTTGGCTATATTTTTAAACGAGTATGCGTGGCAGCAGTGACGAATCCGAACAACCAGCCACGTCAAGGTTTTCAACCCGTGTAAAATTAGCTTCACGTGTTGATAATTACTCGTGGCGGCTCAGGTAACTACACCTCACCTGAGCATGCCACTACCACCTGTAATATTGCATAATTACCTTGCACTCTAGCCTGGAGGAGGGCCTGGTGGTACAGTGGGTTAGGGCGCACCGGTCTGAGTGTCTGGAGGTTTATCGATCAAATGCCACTAAGGGAAGTAGGTTGGTCATGTACCCTTAAATGCCTAGCCACGGGACCCTACGCCAAGCAAGGGGGTAATATGGAATTGGTAGATACGTAGTTGTAGTATACTGTAGGGTTCTCGTAAAGCTTTTTAGTAAGCGATTTATTTTGTTATTCAGCTCAGGGGAGACGTTTGGAGAGAGAGGAGTTAGGGATATTTTTTCATTCACCCCTTCACTAACAGAAGACCTTCCTAACCTGACTAAAACCTTCTGGCGTAACCTGAGTAAGAAGTAATCGAAGTGAATGGGTTAACCCCTTAACCACGGGGCGTCACTTTCGTGACGCTTGGGCACAATGGATCATACCACGGGGTGTCACTTTTGTGATTCTGTGTTATTTTGAATTACCCCGGGCTCTCAAGTGGTGGCTTGTATCATCTATCAGTACTGCCAATGTCCAACACTAGTCAGCACTCCAAATCTCATCTGTACTCCCATCCATTGTTGACATTTTAGCGATTTTCCCCCCTTCCTGACTCCCCTCCCTACCTCCCCTCCATTACCCTGTCCTCTCACCTCCCACGCCGCGCTGCGCTAAGCAAATCTCCCCCGGATTTTTCCACAGATTTCATCCATTGAAATAAGCCCTATGCCCTATACTTATACAAAATAATATATACCAAAAAAAAATAAGGTAAGTGATAGTGTTATACACCAGGAATTGGCTAATTATCACCTGACAACACCTCACGTGCATTCATTCGCTACATTACCACAGTAATTTCCCCTTTGAATTATGCCTTGTAATCGATGTCTGTAATAAAAATACATATCAGAAAGGAAGGGAGAAGCTTAAGTGATATTTACATTCACCTGGAACTACCTATTTCTTTATGTATTGCCGAGATTTTCTACCAATAATTCATTAGCATGTAAGTTAGCAGCTGTCAGCTTCAGTGTCACTGTCAACCCTTGCCTTCTCAGATAACCTGCGGCATTTAGTTCCTTGTCCTCCGCTGTGGTCAAACCATGTCGCACTCGCGCCCCGCCATTTCTGCCGCTTCTGCGCCCATTGCAAAGGGCCCCGTGACCTCTACACCCATAAAAAGTCGTGAGGGAAGCAGGAAAGGACTTAGTGACTCTGCAGTGGCAGGTGAACTAGCAGAATTGTCCATGGTGATGATGGATAGTGATTTTGATGATTCGGGTGAATCGTGTGATGAGCCGGGTGAGGTAATCGTGCCAAAAAGTGCTAGTACGAGTGCTTCAGTGTCGGAAGTTATCCCTAGCTCCAAGGGAAAGGAGCTGTTAGTGCAGCAAAGGAAGGAATTTGGGAAGGGAGTGAAAAGGCGGCGTGTTAGCCCCAGAACAATGGCCCCGCGTGACCCAGCCCGCCATGAGTCCCGAGTTGATTCACCTCCCCGTTCCCCAAGCCCCACTTCACTCATTTCTTCCTCTTCATCTGCTGAGTTATCTCCGGAGTCTTCGTCGTCGGAGTCACCACCAGCATCAACAGTGAAGGCAGGCCGTAGAGGAAGAGGTAAATCCCGGACTAGTAAAAGTAGAGTTGGTAGTAGAGTAAGGGCTGCTAGTGCTGTACGGCAACCCAGGGTCAGTGCGAGTGACCTTGAACGGGGTAAATCTTCCTCACAGCCACCCACCACCACCACCCGCCCTACACCGCCACGACAGGGAATCCTGGACGCCTTCGCGTGAACGGAAGGGTCCGATTTTGTGCCTGAACATTTAGTTTTTGATGAGAGCTCCTCAGGAGTTCAGCCTGCCTTCACTACTGACGATAATGCTGAGTGTGTGGACTACCTTTTGGCCTTCCTAGATGACGAAGTCATGCAGCACATATGTGATGAGACCAACAGGTATGAATCACAACGTGCTGCAAGTGGTACAGGCGCAGCCAAGATGCAACAGTGGTCCATGCTGCGAGTGCAGGAGCTGTATGTGTTCTTTGTCCTCATGCTTCTCATGACACACTCAAAGAAGCATGAGTTGGAAGAATACTGGTCCATGGACCCCTTACTACCCTCACCCACCTTCAATAAGTACATGGCCAGAGATCGCTTCCGGAACATCATGGGAAACCTGCACTTTGCCGACAACGATGTATGGTACCTTCCCAAACCGACCCACTCTGGAAGATCCGGGAGATTCTGAGCAGAATGAAGGATAAGTTTATGTCATTCTTTCACCCCTTTCAGAAGGTTGTCATTGACGAATCCTTGGTTTCTTCGGTTTGTTCAGTACATTCCAAATAAACACCATCGCTTTGGAATTAAGTTCTTTGTACTGTGCGACTGTAAGACAGGGAACATCCTTGACTTCGTCATTTATTCAGCCAGAACTCTCGATCTGGATAAAACACACCCCCTTGGCTTCTCAGGCTGTGTAGTGAAAGTGATCCTTGAAAAGTATTTTGGTGGGAATCATGTGCTGTATACAGACAACTATTATACAGCACCGAAACTTGCCAAATACCTTTCAGAGCACGGCATTGGCTCCTGCGGCACTGTCAAAAGTAATCGTGCCCACTTCCCTAAATTCACAGAGGCAGGAACCTCACAGCGAGGAGACGTGCACCTACGCAAGTCTGAGAAGATGCTGGCAATGCGGTGGCATGACAAGAGGGTCGTGCACATGCTCACCACCGTACATAAGGGGGGAATGACAGACAGTGGGAAGGTCGACCATAGGACAGGCGAACCTGTGATGAAACCTGATGCTGTGTTGGACTACAATATCAACATGCGGCTGGTGGACAAGTCCGACATGATGATTGGTGAGATCGACTGCCTCAGGAAGAATACTAGGTGGTACAGGAAAGTTTTTCTGCATCTCATAGATATGAAGATGCTGAACACCTTCATCCTGTTCAAGATGAAGGTCAAGCCACCCAAGTCCTTCTCCCTGAGGTTGTTCGCCAGGACTTGTGTCCAGCAGCTGCTGGAAAGATATGGTAGGGTGACAGCAGCAACTCCAAGGCGCCATCCAGTAACACTTCCCGACCGACTTGAGCAGAGGGCGTATATGGATCGGCACAGACTGGAGCTAATGCCTGCCACAGGGAAAAGGAAGGCTGCGATTCACAGGTGTCAGGTGTGTGCACATACCACCCGCCGCACACCTGAGCACAAACGCACCTCTTGGGAGTGCGCTGAGTGCCAGGTTCCCCTCTGTGTTACATGCTTCTTTGATTACCACAGCCAGAAGCAGTTCTAACAGTGCAAGTGGGAAAGGAGAGTAATGTGGAAATAATGTGTAAATAATGTGTAAATAATGTGTAAATAGCAAGTGAAAGCAACGGATGTTCAGTACATATGAATGAACAGTGTATTATAGTTTTATCTTACTGAAAGTGACAGTGACTAACATAGTGTAAGTGAAATAGAAGGGTAAATATTGAAAATACAATAGAAAATGTAAATAGTAATGTAAGTAATTAGTAATATAAGAATATGAGTACAAATACTTTATTGTATAACAGTGAAAGTGAATCCGTGGGTCTCTACGTATTTTACTGAATGAAAAATTGAATGACTTCAGTGACAATAAACTAATACTACTGAAGGAAACTTGTGGAGAAAGACTCCAGATATATATAAGTGTGATATAGTAATAGAAATATAAAGTGTGAGGGGTTTTATGAATAATAAATGACAGAGTACCAAGAGCGAACTAGCGCAAGTGCGACGGTCAGACGCGCTCATAATTTTCATTGCTTTCACAGTGGGTTTTTTTTGGAGTATGGATCCCAAACTACTTGAATATCATAGAGTAGTGTTTATAGTGTTAATATCTGGCTGTGGTAATCATATTACGGGTTGTCGGGAAGTGTAAAGTGGAGACTTCGTTACCCAACTTCAGAGGTCTCCACAAGTCCTACGGTAACTGACGAAGGCTCAACAAACATTCCAGGAGAAAGCTGAAGGTATGTGCCATAAGCATATGTAATTTTAATATTCTAGGACTAATAACTGATTTTTGGCAAATATTTTTTGAGAGTCTGTCGGAGCCCGAATAACACCGCGGGACACGCAAAACATTGGTAAACATGCCCGCAGTGTAGGGGTTAAGTAGGAGAGAAGTAGGTTATAGGGAAGATGCGTTAATAAAGCCTGGAGGACATTAGGCACATGCTAGGATGGGGAGTTGATGGGATGGTAAGTGGCTGGGTGGGTTGGTGGAGGTGGTCACCATATGTTGTGTGTGTGTGTGTGTGTGTGTGTGTGTGTGTGTGTGTGTGTGTGTGTGTGTGTGTGTGTGTGTGTGTGTGTGTGTGTGTGTGTGTGTGTGTGTGTGTGTGTGTGTGTGTGTGTGTGTGTGTGTGTGTGTGTGTGTGTGTGTGTGTCCTACTGTCATGATAATTCTGCGCCTCACTCCTTTTGTCTCCGTCATGTCGTTGGTCATCCTGTCTTTCATAGCCTAAATTGACACCTCCTCCTTTTTGCCTCTTTCTTTATTCCTGGGTTGGCTATTAATCCTTCACTGTTGATTAGAGAGAGAGAGAGAGAGAGAGAGAGAGAGAGAGACTCCTCTATGTAATAAGCGATATTTAAATGTTATGATACTTTACCTTACCTTTCTGTCCCTAGATCTGTCCTTTTGGGTACACAGTAACTTAATAATTATTCCTATTATCACTGCTCTCTCTCTCTCTCTCTCTCTCTCTCTCTCTCTCTCTATCTATCTATCTATCTATCTATCCATCCATCCATCCACCAACCCATCCACATATCTACCCATCCATCTATCTCTGTATCTGTTCATCCCTCCATCCCTCCATCCACCCATCCATCCACCCACCCATCCATCTATCTCTATATCTAACTATCCATCTATCCATCCATCTATTTCTCACTCACCGCAAAAGGGTATCCCCGGGGGCGTCCATGTGGAGTTGTCATTGCAAATCTTTCTGGCGGGTCCGAGCAGTTCGAAGCCCCGATCACAGGAGTACGAAGCCACGGTGCCAGGACCCAGCTCGGAGGTGGAGAAGCTGACGGAGGAGTGTGCAGGGGCGCCGGGAAAGCCACAACCCAGCCCTGAGGGAGAGGAGAGGCGAGGTTATACTAAGTTATATGAGGGTAGGATAAGACTGGAGTGGTTAGGGTGATGTGAAGTTATAAGTTAGGTTAGGGTAGGGTAGGGTAAGACTGGAATGGTGGGGTGATGTGAGGTGAAGTTATACTGGGTTAGACTGAGTTAGGATAGGTCTGGATGGGATAAGGTAAGGTGAGCTGAGGTGAGGTTGGGTTAGGTTAGGTGAGAGGCACACATGTCGCTATACTCTTAATCTAACTTAGCCTAGATCTGCCATTTCTCCATCTTGAGTACTGAGCTGTAAAAATGAATTACAACTAGATTATGCTACTAGTCACGAAGAAGTGCTATGGAAAAGACGCAGAGCCGTAGTACTGTCCTTTTTCTGCCACTGTACTACACGAAACAAACTGCAAAAGGACGAAAATCTGGGCCAGGTTAAAGTGAAAGAAATATAGCAACAGAGAATCTTGGTTAAGTCAGGTGGTAAATACAAATAAATACAAATGAATCCAACAGTACCCGCAACACACGAGAGAGAGAGAGAAGGGGGGATGGGGAGGGGAAAGATGGAAAAGTGGGTAAGAATGTAAGGAATTTAGGGAGGGAGAGGAGATGAGAGGTAGGAGGGAGAGGGGAGGAGGGAGGGAGAGAGATAGAGGAGGGAGGAAGGAGGGGGTAAGTGTGTGAGAGGCAGGAGGGAGGGAGAGAGAAAGAGGAGGGAGGAAGGAGGAGGTAAGTGTGTGAGAAGCAGGAGGGCGGGAGGGAGAGAGAGAGAGACAGGCCATAACGGCATCTCAGTTTATAGGTCACACCAGATGTAAAGACTCATAGCTTACACCCACGCACACACACACGCTCATTCACACACACACACACACACACACACACACACACACACACACACACACACACACACACACACACACACACTAATGCATGCACTTCAAGCGTACACCCAAGTCCCAAGGTCTGATGATACTGTCACTAGACCTTGCTTACACCCAGGCACACACATACACTAAACTTCCACACACGGGCACGTACACGCACACACATACCGTTTACCTATGTGCACACAGTCGAACGCAGGTGTGAGCAAGTACTCACGGCCTCACGCGTGCGCGCGCACACTTAAACATGAATGCCACACGCACACACAAATATATGCACACGCAAACGCATGTGTGCGCACGTATGCACGCACTCATGAGGGAGGGCGCACACACACAAACAAACAAAAACGTACGCACACAAATACACACATACGCGCGCACACATACTTCCCATCCAAACTTTTGCAGTCCACCATTTTTCTTTGGGGAGTCTGGGAGTGACTTGAGGGATGTTTGCGTAACTGTGGCTACATCAGTGCCACCCCGCGAAGGCGTTCCTCTCCATCGCTATCGTCAGGCGGTAGAATGAGTAAATAAGGGAAATGTAGATGTACGAAATGCGTTCTTATTATCATACATTTGAGCAAAACATTCACAGTGATGATACCGGTATGAGGGAAGAGACAGACAAACGGCAAAACAGGGCATCTCTCTCTCTCTCTCTCTCTCTCTCTCTCTCTCTGAAGATGATACCAAACTCCTATCAACATTACAACGCTCGGAGTCACCCCAGGGAGAGCGTGGCTTGTGTTTCGTGGCACCAACATAGAGAAAGCTAGGTTGGGTTAGGCTTGGTTTGGCTGGGTTAGATTTGGTTAGGTTACGCTGGGTTGTCTCGTGCTTTGGTTAGCTGCAGAAAGTTAGGTTGGTCTGTGGCTTGGTTAGGTTGGGTTAGGTTCGTCTGTGTTGTGGTTAAAGTAGTTACGTTACATCATTAGATTGTATCATTCGGTAAAATATAGTTATGTTAGGTTTATGTAGGTTCTTGTGTTACGTAGTTAGGTTAGGAAGGGATAGGTCAGGTTAGATTAGACTGGTTTATGTTTTACTTAGGTGAAGCTTGGTTAGGTGTGGTAAGCTTAGTTGTGGCTAGGTTTCTTTGGCGTGTGTTGTGGTCAGGTTAGGTTGCTATATCTTGCAGTTAGATTAGGCTACTGTGTGTTGTAGTTAGGTTAAGTTAGGTTGGGTTAGGTCAGTGTGTGTGAGAAAGAGGAGGGTAACAAACTCACCTGTCTCTCACCCACATCACCGTCACTTCCGCCTGTGTTCTCATTTACCCAGTATATGATTATGATGCTTAAGTGCGCCTCTCTCTCTCTCTCTCTCTCTCTCTCTCTCTCTCTCTCTCTCTCTCTCCAGCCATATACGGTACAGATAATGAGTTCTTAATCAGTTTGTTTTATCGCAGAGAAATTTTACTGCTGGTAAATGGTCTACACATCCTGTTGAGGTAGTGAGTCTCCCAGCGTCTATACTCCATTCATTTTAAGTAGGCGTAAAGTTACCATCTTTCAGTCTTGAAGTGCTACAACAAGGGATTAACACTAGAATATGGTACTAATCACGAAGAAGTGCTATACAAAGGACGCAGAACGAATTGTCTTTATTCTGACATTGAGCTACGGGAAAAAGGCTGTAAAAGGACGAAAATCTCCCTTGTTCGTCATATAAATAAAGACGGACAAGGGGAACGGAAATATTCAGCTGGCCTTGTCCCTCCTGCGAGAAACATGACTATGGCAGGGTATAAATCATTAGTATATCCGTAAATCCTTTTGTATGAAACTTTAACTCATAATTCACAAGACCGACAAATACATTAGCTACTTCCACTCCAACACCTCCCCACACGCACACATGTTATCCAAGAGCAACATAAATAAAGGTAAGACAGTTAGCCACAGTTATAGCAGTGGCACCTGTGTATTTCATGGGTGTAACAGTACCTAACACCACCACACACCACAGGGGGACCAGCGGGGCGACAGGTGTTGGGGTACGACACTTCACTCAGGCGGCTGTTGGCTGGCGTACGATTATTTGTTATGATCGTGGTTGTCTACGGTGGGAGGGGGAGGGGATGGAGGGAAGGATGAAGGTGCGAAAGACAGGGGAAGTGGAGGAAGGACGAAAAGAGGAGGAAAGACGAGGAGAGGTGGAGACAGCAGACGGAAGGGGGAGGAACTGAAAGCTATATAGTAGAACCTGCGGACTTTTTTATTTATCTGTTTATTTATTTTTTGCAAAGACGGGACTATTTTATTCAATTTAGTAAAGAACTCTCGTATTAAACGTATTAATGAAGGCACCACGTAACGCAGTGGTCCCAATCTGAAGGCCATGATATGAACTCTCACCAAAAACAAACTGAACGCTGTAAGCACCAGGGATTTTGAAATACATGACTTGAAAATAAAAAATCACCTCTCCTCGTATGTATCTCTATCAGTAATGGCCACTGTACCATATGCCAGTGTAATGCTCTCAGTGTCGCTCCAAAAATCAGGCGTACCAAGCACTTCGAGATGGCATGGTACTTTTTGCTAATTCTCACATCCATCAAGCCCAGGAGTTCGGGTATTTCTTGAGACGGGCCGTGGAGTAAGTCTTTTTCTTCTTCTCCTCCTACCTCTTCCTCCTACTCCTCCTCCTCATTATTCTTTCTTTCTCTTTTTTCTTACTTTTTTGTATCTAGACTCACTGGAGAGCTCATACTCATTTCTCCAAAGCAAAACCTGTGATGTACCTTTTCCTGCCAGGCGTCTCGTGGATAGCATTCCCGGTAGCACTGACAGACGAATTCCTGGATTTTCAAAGCAATTTAATTCTACCAAAGACTCTTGTATATAAATGGAAAATGATGGATATTTGGATGTGAATGGGTTGCTACGTTATTCGCAAACTGAATGTTCGGATGATTGTGTCTATCTCGTCCCCCTATCATTGCGAATTAGAGTTACTGTAATCAGATTCATGTGTAAAATTATCTCTGCTGTCCTCTTTCTGTGTCTCAGCCATTAATATCAAAATAAGTCTCTCTCTCTCTCTCTCTCTCTCTCTCTCTCTCTCTCTCTCTCTCTCTCTATCTATCTATCTATCTATCTATCTGTCTGTGTATCTATAGCCAGACGCCTTAATCCCGTAAGGGGTCGCCGCAAACAAATCGCCTCCATGTAGCCGTTTCTCCAAAATAAGTTCCGGTAGCAAAAAATCAGTTTCAGCCTTAACACCTAGATTTTCCTATTTTATTTGTGTGTGTGTGTGTGTGTGTGTGTGTGTGTGTGTGTGTGTGTGTGTGTGTGTGTGTGTGTGTGTGTGTGTGTGTGTGTGTGTTTTACGTGCATGCATCCGTCCCGTCCGCAGAAATGGAATAGAGGAAAGGATGGAGGGAGGGGAGGGGAAAGCGGCAGAGAAAACGGTTCGAAGGTAAAACGGAAGAAAATATATTGAGCAACTGTGGGCAAAATGACGATGGAATAGGAGAGGAGGAGGAGGAGGAAGAGGAGGAAGAAATGAAGGGAGAGAAGGAGGAAGCAAGGGAGGGAAAGAGGGATGACGTGGAAAAGAGGGAGGGTTGGAAAGAGGAAAGAATGGTGTGGGAGGGAGAGAAGGTGGGGGGAAGGAAGAAGGAGGGAGAAAGGTAGGAAAGAAAGGGGAGGGTGGGAAAAAGCAGTGACAGTAGGAAATGAGGGGGAGGGAAGGGGGAAGATGGGAGGGAAGGGCGAGGGAGGGAGAGTAAGAGAGAGGAGGGAGGGAGAGTAGAAGAGGTAGGGTTAAGGGAAGGGGAGGGAGAAGATGGGAGGAATAATATATTGGGGAAGGGTGGAGGGAAGGAAGAGGGTGGGAGGGAGTGACAGGAGAGAAAGTGGATGAATGACGGAAGGGAGGGAGGGGAGATGGAGGGTGAAGGGGCAAGGTAGAGAAAGGGGAGAGGAAGAAGAAGAGAGATAGGAGGAGGAGGAGGAAAGGGTGAGTGTAGGAGAGGAGGGTGAGGTATAGATGAGAGAGGGGTAGAGGGAAGGGGGAGAGAGGGGGGAAGGGCGAGTGAGGTGTGATTAATGTGGGGTGAAAATGAAGGGGTGGACAGGAGGGGCGGAAGTGGCAGGGAGGAGGGCAAAACGGGGAGAGAGAGAGAGAGAGAGAGAGAGACGATAGATTAACTGAGAAATGAGAAAAATGAAAAAAAAAATGGGGGGAAGGAGGAAACAGTGACAGAAAAAAGTGGCAGGATATCAGGAGAAAATGAGGAATAAAAGAGAGACAAAGAAATATTAAAGGAACTGACAGGTGAGGAGGAAACAAAGCCTGGAATGAGGAAAGAGGAAGATGGAGGGAAAGGCCGTGAAGAAATGGGGAAAATAACACGACAAATTGAAAGAGAGATCTGAGAAACGGAGAGAGGGGAAAGTGGATAAGCAAAACAGGCAGAAGAAGAGGTCAAAAAAATATGCAAATAAATGAGAGTAGCAAATAATATAAATCCGTCATCGTACTGAAGGGACTGATGAATTATGTATGCCTGGGGTGCGAGTTATTCATTACACTTCTCCAACGACGTTATTAAGTTCACGGTGACCAGATGACGCTCCCACTTCCCTTCCTTCCGTTATTCATTGGCTAATTCACTTCCTTCATGTCCTTCCTTCGCCCTCTTTATGGTTGGGATTACTCTGGTGCTCTCTTCTCATTTCCTTTCGCTATTCATTTCCTTCGTCGCTTCCTTCATCCTTCCTTCTCTTCCATCATAGTCGAGACAAGTACTATTTTTTTTTTCATTTCCTTCCGTTATTCACTTCCTTCATATCCCTTTCTCTTCCTCTGCCCTCTTCATGGTCGAGACAAATCTTCTATTTTCATCTCCATCAGTTATTCATTTCCTTATTCACTTCCTTCACGTCCTTCTCTCTCTCTCTCTCTCTCTCTCTCTCTCTCTCTCTCTCTCTCTCTCTCTCTCTCTCACACACACACACACACACACACACACACACACACACACACACACACACACACACACACAAACACACACACACAAGCCTGCATCAACAGTCCTCCATTCACACACCACATAATCAAACACAAAACACGTCCTCGGGGTGAAGAAGTAAAGCTAGCTCTCTTTCTCACCTACTTTCCCATCCTTCCCTGTATCCTGGTGTGAGTGTGTGTGTATCCTGGGAGAAAGTCGTGTGTGTTAAATTCCTTATCGCTCAGACATTCTTTCTTCCTCCTCCTCCTCTTCCTTCTCCGAAACGTTCCTCATTGCTCCTCCTCCTCCTCCTCCTCCTACTACTACTACTACTACTACTCTTACTACTACTACTACTACTATTACCGTACTACTACCGGTGCTACTACTACTACTACTACTACTACTACTACTACAACTACTACTACTACCGGTACTACTACTACTACTAGTAATAATAATAATAATAACAATAATAATAATGATATAATAATAATAATAATAATAATAATAACATTAATAATAACGATATTAAAAATTATTATTATTATTTTTATTACTATTATTATTATTATATTAACCATTGCATTACCATCCCAAATATCATCAATAAGGGATAATCAAAACATTCAGCCTCTATATAACTGAGGCATAAGTTCACTAGTACAGTTGAAATAAGCCTTAGTATTGACGCTGCAGTTAATCTCCTTGGTTACTAGCCAAATCGACCCTCCAGTCTGACTACACCTGGGCATCAGTTAAGTTACAGGAGTTTAGGGATTTTTTCCAAGACTAAAATAAACTCACAATAAAATATAATGTTAAAATATTCCACGCATTTCTTAGGGGGTGGAACTTTGAGAAAAATGTCTTGGGAGAGGGTTGTGTTGGGGAGGGAGTGTGTGGGGGAGGGAGTGTGTGTGGGGGAGGAAGTGTGTGGGTGTGGGGGAGGAAGTGTGTGTGTGGAGGAGAGAGTGTGTGGGGGAGGAAGTGTGTGTGTGTGGAGGAGAGAGTGTGTGTGGGAGGGAGTGTGTGTGGGAGGAAGTGTGTGTGGGAGAGTGTAGAGGGGAGGGAGTGTGGGGAGGAGGAAGAGTGTGTGGAGGAGAGAGTGTGTGGGGAAGGGAGTGTGGGGGTGTCATGTGGGGCTGTGGGTCATGGGGCGAGAAGTGAAGGTTAATTAGGATAGGAAGCGGTGCGTGCGGTGTATTTATGTTTCCAGGTAACTCCTCCCTTTTGATGAGCAGAGAGGGGAGGCAAGAGAGTGAGCAAGGCCGGGGAGTGAGGGGAGGGGAGGGGAGGAGAGGGGAGGGGAGGGGAGGAGAGGAGAGGAGAGGAAGGAAAAATGCAGAACTCAAGAAGGAAAAAGTCATCTGATTTAGAGTTTATTGTGCAACAGAGGAAGAGGATGAGTGTGTGAGGTGAAAGGAGAAAAGAGATAGGAAGGAGAGAGGAAGTGAGTGTAAGGTGAAAGGAAGAAGAGAGGAGGAAGGGAAGAAGAGGAGGAGGAAGGGCGGTTGTTGTCAAAGGAAGGAGGGAAGAGGAAGGAGAAAGTAAAGACGAAGGAATGAGGATGAGGAAGGGCGTGTGAGGTGAAAGGCAGGGAGAGAGAGAGAGAGAGAGGGGGGGGGAGAGAGAGAGAGAGAACGTAACCCCAATACACGAAAGGACGTATTCTAAGTAACATTGCAGGCTTCGTAACGTCATTGTCTAAGTGGTTTATTCTGCCTATGAAATAAACTTCATAATACACACAATATCTACCTGTGTACTCGATCTGTTTTCATCTGACAGAACTGAGTCACTCCCTATCTATTTATCTATCTATCTATCTTTCTATCTATTCATCTGCCTGTCTGTCTGTCTGTGTCTGCCTGTCTGTCTATCTATTTATCTGTGTATTTTATCAGACACCTCAAAATCATAAGGGGTGGCCACAAACAAATCGCCTCCACGTGGCCCTGGATGGAGTGGAGGGATACATGAGCGACGTGGAGACGATCTGAATACCCCCGTTAATACCAATACCCCAGCCCTGAATGAGACAGCCCTAGCATGTATTCAGCATGGACGGCGGATGTTACCGGCCAAGTGGTGACATGTGGAGGTGTATGATACGAGAGGACAACTGGATCTCAAGGAAGGGGTTCTGAAGCCTTA
This sequence comes from Coenobita brevimanus, assembly GCF_032717465.1. Taxonomy (NCBI): domain Eukaryota; kingdom Metazoa; phylum Arthropoda; class Malacostraca; order Decapoda; family Coenobitidae; genus Coenobita; species Coenobita brevimanus. Next base: position 66,121,057 of record NC_137054.1, read on the forward strand.
TGATCGCATTTTCAAAACTGAGTGCGCTAAGGAAAACGGGGGAGGAGGGGGAACTTAATTAAGTGTATACAAAGATCACTACAACTCTCACCATCCTAATTACGCTTTTCACCACACAGGAAAAGGAAAACAGCTTTCTAAACCACCTACTACTTTACTAATTACGAGCCAGGCGTAATTATCGATCTCATTAGGAGGAAATACAATGCATGGTCTGTTTGGCAGGGGGGGGGTGGAGGGGTCTGATAGTAATAAATAATACAACTAATAAACAGCCAGTAATAGTCGATAACAGATGTGGTGATAATGTTATGCTCCTGTGACTCTCTCTCGCCGAGAATTCGTCTGTTGAATGGAAATGAAAGAGCTGTGTGGTGGTGATGTGGATGTGGTTGAAAGTGTTACGGGAAATGCTTTGAGATGGTTTGGCCATGTGGTGAGGATGAGGGATGAGAGACTGGCTAGAAGAGTGTATGTGAGTGAGGTGGAGGATGAGAGGAGGAGGAGGGGGAGCCTCTCATTCACCATCCTCTCCACTCTATTCCTCCATCTCACCCTTGGTCTACCTCTCCAATTATCCACCTCACTCACATACACTCCTCTAGTCAGTCTAACAGGCTCCATCCTCTCCACTTCATTCCTCCATCTCACCCTTGGTCTACCTCTCCTCCTCTCCACCTCACTCACATACATTCCTCTAGTCAGCCTAACATACTCCATCCTCTCCACTCCATCCCTACATCTCATCCTTGGTCTACCACTCCAACTCTCCACCTCAGCCACATACACTCCTCTAGTCAGTCTAAAGTACTTAATCCCCTCCACTCCATCCCTACATTTCATCCTTGGTCTACCCCTCCTCCTCTCCACCTCAGCCACATACACTCCATCCATCAGTCTCTCATCCTCCATCCTTTCCACATGGCCAAATCATCTCAAAAATCAACTACTCAAGAAACATAATAATAATAATAATAATAATAATAATAATAATAAAAGAGTAGGCAACAACATGTACCTAAGTTCAAGTTTTTTGCGTGAATCTAAATTATGCGATTCCGCGAACTCAATGACGCGAAAAATTAAACTGATCACGAAAGGACTGGGGGCGTGTGAAGTCAACTCTGGAACTGTCTCCCTCTGTCTGTATTTCCTACTTCCTATGATCTCCTAAAATTGCCATCTCTCTATCTTGAATGCTGAGTTGTAGCATGAGATTAACATTAGAATTTGGTGCTAGTCACGAAGAAGTGCTATGGAAAAGATGTAGAGCCGTAGCAATGTGTTCAGGGTTTGTAGGAAAGGAAAGGAGGGGAGAGGAGAGGAGGGGAGAGGAGAGGAGGGGAGAGGAGTGGAGGGGAGAGGAGGGAGGGGCGAGAGAGAAAGAAGGGAAGAGGAGAGGGAGACGAGGAAAGGAAAGAGAGAGAGTTTGGCCAAGGGAAATGAAGCGGATTAAAGAAAAGATGATGATGATGATGGTGATGATGATGATGACGACGACGATGATGATGATGATGATGATGATGATGATGATGATGATGATGACGATGATGATGATGACTAATGGTGATAATAATAATGATGATGATGATGATGATGATGATGACGATGATGATGATGATGATGATGTGTGTGTGTGTGTGTGTGTGTGTGTGTGTGTGTGTGTGTGTGTGTGTGTGTGTGTGTGTGTGTGTGTGTGTGTGAGAGAGAGAGAGAGAGAAACCTTGACTTTGGCACGGAACACTTAACACGGGACATCGCACTTGCTCTCTAGGTCATGAGGGAAAGGAGGGAGGGAGAGGAGGAGGAGGAGGAGGAGGAGGAGGAGGAGGAGGAGGGGAGAGGAGGGGGTGAAGACAAGAGTATGAGGGGAATGTGAGGAGGGGAGAGGAGGAGGAAGAGGAAAGGAGGTGATAAGAGGAGGGAGAGGAAAGAAGAGGAGAGGGAGAGGAAAAGGAATGAGAAAGAAGGAAGGGGGGTTGAGAGGGGAGGAGAGAAAAGGAGAGGGAGGGAGAAGAGGAGGGGAGGAGTGAATAGGACAGGGAGGGAGAAGAGGAGGAGAGAAGTGAATAGGAGAGGGAGGGAGAAGAGGAGGAGAGAAGAATTGAGTGGAAACCTGTAGAGATGTTGATGTAGGTATAACACACACACACACACACACACACACACACACGGAACTCAACAAACATAGTCACCTGTAGGCACACGCTTTAGGCACACACACACACACACACACACACACACACACACACACACACACACACACACACACACGGAACTCAACAAACATAGTCACCTGTAGGCACACGCTATAGGCACACTCCACACACACACACACACACACACACACACACACACACACACACACACAAGAAAGATGACTGGCAAATATAAAGAGTATAAACAAATAAAACCAATGATAAAAATACACAACATTAACTCAAACAGAACCACACAAGAGCCTAAACACACACACACACACACACACACACACACACACACACACACACACACACACACACACACGATACGAAACATGACTAGTAAACCAATGATATAAAAAACAATAATACGCACACACACACACACACACACACACACACACACACACACACACACACACACACACGGGGTGAAGTAACTGTAGCAAGCCATGGTCTGTTGGTGATGCCTAGCAGGGCCGCTCTCAGCCCCCCTCCATCCCCCCCCCAAACCCCCATTGCTCGTAGGCTCTCTTGCTACTTCGCGTCTCTCTCTCTCTCTCTCTCTCTCTCTCTCTCTCTCTCTCTCCCATGGTAATTTTGATCTAGTTAATTATTTTAAAGTTGCACAAGTGGTGTTCCTTAGGGTTCAGTCCTGTCGCCATCTCCCTTCCTATTCTTCATCGTTGTTTACTGATTCTTAAGTTGTGTGTGTGTGTGTGTGTGTGTGTGTGTGTGTGTGTGTGTGTGTGTGTGTGTGTGTGTGTGTGTGTGTGTGTGTGTGTGTGTCTATACATAAAGGCTCCGATTAAATGAAGTAAGGACCAAGCCGCATTCATTACTGTTAATTAACCTAAAAATAATTAGTTTCTTCTATGCCTAACTCTAACAGGGTCCAATATAACGAAACGAGATTCCAGCACATTATTACCCATTACGGTTGATTAGTCTGGCAAGGGAGCTAAGATAATTATAAACAGGATCCAGTTTAATGAGGGCTTAATTGGCCGTATTTGATTGGCTTGGTAAGATATGAGTAAGATGTGTAATTAGTTCTGATATGCTTAATTCATCCAGAGTTTTGATCTAATGGAGCGATTATTAACCCATCTGATTACAGTCGCTTAGTTTAGCCAAGGGTGCTGAAGAGGGGCGCCTGCACGTGGTGGCATAGATATAAGCGGATGTGCTGGAGCTGCCTGATTATACAAATGTCCCTAAATTTTGCCTATCGCTGAAAAGCAGAATGGTGAGCTGTAGGTGATGTGGTACTCCGACTGGGGGTTATAACAGCAACAACAACAACAGCTACAACTACTACTACTACTATTACTATTGCTACTACTACAGCTGCTGCTACTGTTTTGGCATGATATCGCTACCAGAAGTTCCGATCGAGCAAAGAGGGATGTCCACCCAACTGATTACTGTTGATTACTTTATTAAGCTCTAATTACGCTGGCACCCTCAGCCACTTCAGTCCGATAACATACCTACTCTTATTTAATTCTATCTCAAAGACGTATTAAATCAGCTTAGAATATACTTTTCAAACTGGAAGATTCAAATATAAACACACCAGTTTAGCCCTGTCATTACTACATTCTGTTCACGTTAACTAGGAGTAAAATGGCCACCTCTCCATCTTGAATTCTGAGTTATAACAAGAGATTAACAACAGGAATATGGTGCTCGTCACGAAGAAGTGCTAGGGAAAGGATGAAGGGGCGAAGTGTCGTCTTATGCTGCCAATGAGCTACGTGAAATAGGCGGCAAAAAGACGAAAACATACATCAAGGTGAATGAACTACAGCCTGCCCTCCTCCAAACAACAAATGAATTACACAACCAGATAACTGAGATTAAATTGT
>NC_137054.1:66130128-66150128 GCF_032717465.1 Coenobita brevimanus
CCTGCTTTAAATCAACGTCTCCCGTAATTTTTTTTTTTCCTGTAAGACGATTTTCTTAAGCTGAGAGAGAGTAAAGAAGCCTGACAGTATTAAGGTCCAGTCTTAGTGGCATAGGACGATTCTTTGTTCCTCTTTCTTAGCGACTTATTTTGCATATTACGTAAAACATTCCTTTGTCATCATTATACTTCTAACATCAACAGATGCATCAATGACACTGCAGGATAACGAGGAGTCACATGCAGAATAAACAATTATGGAAGAAGTGTTACGTACTCTCCCTATCCGTTCATACTATCCTTAACCAGTTCGGTCCAAATGACATCGTTTTCCCATTATTCTTGCCATCTCCAGACGATTTTCCTCTGCTTAGAAAAGACCCCTAGTACTGGAGGGGTTTATTAAGGGTTTCTCTAACCCCCCGGGATGGAAAAATATCTCTAAGCTGAGTAAATCGTCTGGCAGTAGCAATAATAAACGAAAAAGCACATCACCCGGAGTTGAGGGGTTAAGACGCATAGAGGAGAAAAATGTAAACACGGTCGAAAAAGGAGGGAAATACGAAACCACGAGAGAGTGAGGAAGAGGATGAGAAAAATAATAAGGTAACAAAGGAAAGATTGATACTGAAGGGAACACAAAGTATTAGAAGAGAGATAGTGATGAAAAATGAGCACAAGCCCCTGGAAACGTCAAAGAAAAGAAAAATACACTAAAGTTAGATCGAAGGGAGAGGAGACACTGAGGAAGCAAAGAGAAAGATGAAAACACAAAGACAAAAAAACTAAAGAGAGGAAAATACAATACTCAATAAAGGAGAAGGGAGACAAGGAGGGAGTAGAGACAGATGACAGTGAGAAAGTAAAGAGAGATGAACACACGAATAACAAAGGAAAGATCGTAAAATGAAGGAGAAATACAGTAATACGAGAGAAGGGGGGAGAGAAGGAGGAATCAGTAAGGATGTAGAGAAAGATGAAACGAGAATTAACAAAGGAAACACCACAGAAAAAAAAAAAACATCCAATAATCAAAGAACAGAGGAAAGACGAAGGTAATGAAATAATGAAGAAAAAAAAACATGGAACGCGCGCGCGCGCGCGCGCGAGAGAGAGAGAGAGAGAGAGAGAGAGAGAGAGAGAGAGACAAAGAGAGAGAGAAAGAATAACAAAAATTACAAGAGGAAAGCCGAAAAATGACGGAAAAGTGCAAAATAACAAGAAACAGAGGAAAAAGTGAGGAAGTAAACACAAGAGGCAGATGGCTGGCGTTGGCTCACTGTCAAGGGAAGCCGGAGTGACCTAGAGAGAGACGGGCGGAGGGGGGGGAGGGGATAGGAGTGGCTGGAGAGAGAGAGAGAGAGAGAGAGAGTAGGCAGGGTAAAAGAAAAGGAACAGGGTAAATATTAAACGAGGTCTATCTATCTACCTATCTGCCTATCTGTTTATCTATATGTCTATAACCAGACGCCTTTATCTCAGAAAGAGTGGCTACAAACTTCAATACCACCTTTTCCTCATGTTATCAAGCTGCCCTGTCTCCAACTCACATTTCCTTCACGTCCAGAAAGCGGGTAAGCACCTAAACCGCACAGAAACCTCAAAAAACCTCACGGCAAAGGAGAAACGAGCAATACAGACCCAAACAGCGTGAAGGTGAGGCAGACGACACGAAGGTCAAGGCGTAACAGAAGAAGACAACCCTTCATAACACGTCTCTATTGCCTATGATGACTGCAGAATTTAAGACTGCCTCTGACTGTTTATAACCAGTTGGCTCCCGTGACTATTATTATTATTATTATTATTTTTATTATTATTATTATTATTATTACAGTATTTAGCACGGGGGACTTCGACCTGAGAGAGTTTGCTAGCCTTCTTTCACCCCTTCACTGCTAAAGATCTGCCGTAAACTGAATAAAAATTCCTAATGTTCACCAAGACTACAGTAAGAATAATAAGCTAGAGGACTGAAAATGTTAAAATACAAGAGATACAGACTTGGATTAGCGACTCAGCAGACGATTAAAAATTTTTGATGAATTTGCGGTGTGGAGGACGATACTGGGAAACGTTTAGGGTGGCAGCGCTTGGCAACTGGCCGGTACCGTTAAGTCAGTTGTGACGTCATGGTGTGTGTGTGTGTGTGTGTGTGTGTGTGTGTGTGTGTGTGTGTGTGTGTGTGTGTGTGTGTGTGTGTGTGTGTGTGTGTGTGTCACCTCTAAAGTACACACACTAATCCGTACCTTAGAAAACTGCAATTGCTCTATATCCACATGCCTGGTAGTTACGTTGACTCTATAACCGAGAACTTTTCCCTTAGTTGGTCTTCATGTAGGCTGCACAAGACAAACACAGGTAAACTATTCCCTACTCTCACATTCCCCAGTCAACCCGCATATCCCTCTGCTGCTAGTATACCGGCACATGCTGGTATGGTACGGTAATATATCACACAGTACAAGGAATACAAAATACATGAGAACTGTAACAAAACGGGCGTCTGGATCAGAAAGGTATGCATCAACAGTGTGTCTCAATTATGTACCAGCAGTGTATGGATCAGTGTAGCTCCAGTACAAATACAGACGAAAAGTATTATACAGTGTGGCTCTTGTGTATGGACCATCAGTGTAGTATTAGTGTAAGGACCAACAGCGTGGATTTAATGTATGGATCAAGAGTGTATGCATCAAGTGTCGCTGTAGTCTAGGATCAACAATGTACCGTATGCATTAACAAGGTAACTCTAATGCATGGACCGACAGTGCAGACCTAACACTATTAACCAACAGTGCATGTACGAACAGGTTTTACGAAGGGAAAAAAATCCAAAAGCCTGGAAGCCTATGAAAGTTGCTCATTCCAAGAAAAACTGGACAAAGGAGAGTCAAAATCAAGGTCAGTTCATTTCTTGAGGTCATAGCCAGATTGAAGAAAACAGTTCAAGAGTTGATCAGTTGCACACATGAAGGACAGGCTGCAGGTAACTCGTGCATCTGGGTGTTGGACAGAAAAAGCAATGAGAGTGCGTTGCAAGATGGGTGCTGCACGCCCACCGTAACCGGATAGCAATGCGTAAAGAGTTGAAAAGAACAGTAATCACTGAAACAGCGATAGTGCAGGGAAAGATATGCAATACTACCGCGAAGAAAGATGTTGAAAGGAGTCAGTAAGAGGAAGACAGCTGATGAGATGAAAATCCTTTGACTCCATCCTGTTTACAACCGATGTATTGACACCCCCCACCTACCCATCCACACACACACACACACACACACACACACACACACACACACACACACACGTTTAAGAGTATTACTCCACACAAGGACGAATGACGACCCGATAGGCTTCTGTACAAAGTCAGCAACTGCGATAGGGGAAAAAACTACGGAGTCGGCTTAGCACAGCGAACTACTGGGAAGCAGAAATTCTATTAGTCACTTTCATCCTTTTGCAACGTATTTCCTGAAATTCAGTGGAACGAAATTAACAAAACTATGGCTCCACTTTCCTTACACAGAACTTCTTCGTGATTAGCACGGAGATAGCAAATTTACTCCTAGTTCAAGTGAACAGAGTATATCAATTTCTCTCTCTCTCTCTCTCTATCTATCTATCTATCTCTCTCTCTCTATCTATCTATATATATATATATATATATATATATATATATATATATATATATATATATAAGACAAGCGATTTTATTCCTAAGAGAGAGAGAGAGAGAGAGAGAGAGAGGAAAACAATCGTAGGTTATATTCCTGAAAAAAATCTAAAGTTACAAGAAACTGATCGTAAATATGTTCGAGAATTCCAATCCGTGCTGACTGAATCGTAATGCAGCAGGCGTTAAGGGAGAGAATGGAGAATGAGAGACTAACTAGAAGTGCATATGTGTGTTAGGTGGAGAGGGAGACCGAAGATGAGACGGAGGGATGGAGTAGAGAGGTATATGAGAGAAGGCGGGTGTAAGTTGGGGGATGAAGAGTGATACTGAGTGCATGTGAGTGAGGTGGAGGGGGGAAGAGGGAAGGGGAGACCCAGGATGAGAAGGAGAGATGGAGAAGAGATGTATATGAGAGGGGTGTAAGCTGGAAGGAAGGCAGCGAAATGGCAGGAGACAGGGTGACATGGAGGCGACTTGTTTGTGGCCACCCCTTACGGGATTAAGGCGTCTGGCTATATTTAAAGATAGATAGATAGATTCCCCGTCATATAACAAGGAGAAATATTCTACAGCCTCCTTGTCCCTCTTGTATATCAAAACTTAAGCATTTTCCTCATCCTCATCCTTCCCCTCCATTCCTTATCATATGCTCCCTTCTCTCTCTCTCTCTCTCTCTCTCCAACTTCTCCCCCCTCTCTCTCCCTTTCTCTTCCTCTCCTCCCCCCTCTTAAGCTCACTCCCTTTCCCCCTCCATTCATCATCACACACTCTTCTTTCTTTCTCTCCAACTACCCCCCCCCCTCTCTTGTCCCTCCCTCTCTTCCTTTCTCTTCCTCTCCTTCCCCTCTCACACTCACTCCCTTCCCCCTCCATTCCCTCATCGTACTCTCCCTTCTCTCTCTCCATCTCCCACCCCCCCTCTCCTTTCCCTCCTCCTTTCCTTCATCATACGCTCCCTCCTCTTTCTCCTCCCCTCCCCCTCCCCCCACTTGCAATAGATAAAGTATTTTTCAATCTCATTATCACCAGACGATTTTATTCAACCCAAATACTGAAGAAATTAGTTATATCCAACCCCTCTAGCCCGAAATAAAACCGTCTGAATAATAAATACGTAAATAAGCACTGTAAAGATAGAGAGAGAGAGAGAGAGAGAGAGAGAGAGAGAGAGAGAGAGAGAGAGAATGAAAAGAATAATAAAAAAAAAGAAAAAAAGACCGTTGGGGTGTGGAGACGAAATGGATGACCAGCTTCCAAATTACCTCTTAATGGCTATACTCCGGCCACTTTAACTTGGCCAAAAATGACTCAATCCCGGATGCTGAGCTGTCACAAGGGATCACCACTAAAACAGCCCTAGTCACGAAGAAGTGCTATGGCAAATATGCAAAGCTATATAACTCTTCTTTCACTGAGCTACAGGAAATACGCTGCAAAAGGACGAAAATCTCCAGGCTAAGGTGAACGAAATGGCTCGAAAATGTGTTACGAAAAGGATGTAGAACTGGTGTCACATGTTATTCTGCCCCTGACGTACGCGAAATTAGCTGCAAAAGGACGAAAATATACGCCAAGTTAGGGTAAACGAACGCCAGAAACTTCAATGCACCGGAAAGTGATGATCCAGCCACTTTTCGCAATGTTGGTAAGCTTCAAGAGCCGAATTAACTATATAACGGATTTCTAGGTTGTCTATATAGGCCTGTGATAGAAATATAATGCAATGTAACGTTCGTCGACTCCTATACGAACTTAAGTAACTATTCTTGTACACGTTCATTAATTCATATACGAACTTACATGAATATATTTTCCTTGTTTTTCTGAGTTGTTTGAGAATTACACCAGTTTAAAACTATAAACGGAAGACTGACTTACCCGTTGTCACTATTGCACTTAATATAATCCAGTGTTTCATTGTTATTAGTCCGTTTTCAGCACCAAACAAAATAAAACTCTCAGCCTCTCCCCTCAGCGTCTGTGTTGGAGAGCTCCGGCCTCCCACTTCCTCCCTCCGTCACGTCTCACACACTACTGCTGTCTCCGACTGTTGCCGAGCTGAGAAGAGTTGTAGACATCGCTAAACTTGTCAAAAATCGCTAGAATGCAGCTCAGTACAAAAATCCTTAATAAATAGCTAAGAAAACTCCCAAAATTTCCAAAGCCTCACTAAAACTTCGTTAAATCTTGAGAATACCAATAGATTTCTTGTAGTTTGAGGCTATAGATTGTCTCTAGATGGATATGAACGTATCTCAATTTAGCGGAGATGCGATATCAGGAACTCCGTCCGTGCTACCCAGTGAGGCGACTTTACCGCTATGGAGGAATGACATCAGACCAGAAATTTACTCATCGCAATATTTTTCCTCGTAATTACAAATGTCTATTAAGATTTCCAGTATGCATGCAAACCAGTTATGGGTAAATTATCCCTTTTTCACAACCATTTCTGCTTAAGTGCTTATATTTATAGTAATAAATTTGGCCGAAAATAACCACTGAGCAACTTACTCTCCAGCTTTCACATGTCGACGCTCTAAACCCTATGTGATTGGCTGAGGGGCTGTGACGTCATATCCTGCCTCCATTCTCTTCGGAGGGCGATGTAAACACTCTGGAGTACACGGCAATATATGAAAATTCTTAACCAACTTACAGTATCTCTTCACCCCAGTATCTTCGCACCTTGACTTGAATTAAGGACCTTGATTCATAAAGTGATGGCTGCGTATCGTAATGTGGGGAATGAGTGCTGGATGCCTTCCTTCTCGGCCTAACTTTATAGGATAAGCAATATTTACCTGTCATCTCTGATAATTCTCTGGTTTTTCTTCGTTTTTGTTACTTTCTCACTTTTATATTCGATCTAACTTGACTGTGAAATGTTATGGAACTCTCTAAATAAAAGGAAGAAGGCAGATCTATACACAAGCAATCTTACACGCAAGTCCGGCTTAAGATACTTCATAAATAAGGGCCGGGGCTGCTGATTGGTGACCCGGTTGTGACGTCACGGGCAGCAGCAGCACGCGCGCTCCTCCGAGGAATGTGAAATATGCCCGCCAAAGCTTTCTTAATAGGCGGAAGCGGCAGTTTTGTCATGGATTAGTGAGGTTCTCCACTTTCTAAACTGTGACTTTCCCGATTACTTTTTCTTTTTTTCCTTTTTTTTTCTCCCATTGCATTCAGATTATTTTTCATTCTGACAGACACCCTTTCTCTTATTGTGCAATGGCTTGTCACTTGGACTTTCTATAATCTTTAACGTGGCTGCTCTGTTATTATAATTCATTTGTTTTAACCTGATAAAGATCCCTAACCCCTTTCAGCTCAGTTGATGGTCGTGTAGTCAAATTGGAGGGTTGATTCCACTATAATCTATTCAATTGACCTGTGTAGCTGAGATGCATGGGCCGTGACACACCTCATACATACACACTGGCACACCTCACACCGACACACATACCACCATACCACACCACACCACCACTGACACACACTACCACCCTACACACCACAGACCGTCACAACGCGTCACTCTACACACTACCACATCTCACACTCTTACACACCACATCACACTACATGCTACCACACTTCACACTACCACACCACACCACATTACAGGCTACTACACTTAACTACCACATTACATAAACTACATCTCACACTGCTCCACACCACATCACACTACATGCTGCCACACTTCACACTACCACACCACACCACATTACAGGCTACTACACATAACACTACCACATTACATAAACTACATCTCACTCTTACACACCACACCACACTACATGCTAGCACACTTCACACCACCACACCACACCACATTCCAGGCTATTACACATAACACTACCACATTACATACTTTCACACCACACTCTTGGCCATTCATCTGTAACTGATTTATGCAAACTATCGTACCATAACACCACAACACACTGATTACTAATTATGTGCGCATGTCTAAGATACCCTTCCTTCACCACTCTCTGAAAGGCGAATTCGAGGGACATCAGAAGTACTTAGAGAGTGCATACCTCCTACCAAGACAGCAATATTCCTTCTTTTCATGTTTTTCATTACCTTGACCTTTGGCTTTCGACCATCATCATCATCATCATCATCACCATCACCACCACCATTATCATCGTCACCACCACCACCACCATCATCACCATCATCATCATCACCACCACCACCACCACCACCACCATCTTCATCATCATCATCATCATCACCACCACCACCATCACCATCATCATCACCACCATCATCATCATCATCATCATCATCATCATTATCATCATCATCATCATCATCGTCTAATCCTTCGTTGTGTTGGAGGCCGAGGCACAGCAACTCAATCCAGGCATTTAAGATGATTGGCCAGTAGCTCATCCCTGGGCGGCATCATCTAAACACTGAACCCCAAATCACCCTTGAATATAAACCATCATGCGCCACAACCGACTGGAACGCTTGAACCCACTACAGTTGATTTATATGGTTACCACCCAACGTAGTAAATGGTTTCCGGGAGTGCAGGGAACCACTTACATTGTCACTCGGTGTAGGGCCACCTATAGATAACAGTACATCGAGTGAGTGGATGGTGGGCGAAGAGTAGATAATAAAATGTCTGTTTTTATCTTCTTTTTTTATGCGAGGAAGAAGGAACCAAAGGCCATGAGCCCGCAATAAGAGTTCCCTCCAAGAGAAAAACAAAATACAAGAGAGAGCCAAATTCAAGATCCATTCATTTCGAGATGCCTGGACACACTGTGTTTGAAAGACTGGAGATCATAGGCAGCAGGAAATACAGACAGAGGGAGACAGTTCCAGAGTTGACCTGTTGGATAAATGAAGGACTGGGAGTAACGGTTAACTCTTGCATTAGAGAGTTGGACAGAAAAGGGATGAGAGTTTGCTGCCAGACGGGTGCTACGCGCCCGTCGTAGAGGTGGAGGAATGCATGCAGACAATTCAGAGGAGCAGTGACCATTAAAGTAGCGATAGAAAAGAGATAAAGATGCAACAGTGCGGCGAAGCGACAGAGGTTGAAGGGAGTCAGTAAGAGGAGGAGAGTTAATGAGACGAAAAGCCTTTGACTCCACCCTATTGAGAAGAGCTGTGTGTGGGGAGCCTCCCCACACATGAGAGTTGTACTCCACACAGGGGCGGATAAAACCCCTGTATAGAGTCAACAAATGTGCAGGGGTAAAGGAAGAACGGAGTCGGCTTAGCACACCCAATCTCTTGGAAGCAGATTTTACAAGAGATGTAATATGATCTTTCCAAGATAAGTCCCGAGTAAATGAAACCCCAAGCATGTTCAAGGATGATGCAGGATTAAGCTGAATATTATTAAACATTAATGGGTGTACCTGTGGAAGATTTTGACTCCTCGATAGCCAGATGTCTTGATCCCCGAAGAAGAGGTCGCAAAGGAATCGCCTCCATTTCACTTTTCGCCATCAGGCTGCTTTTTCCCCAACTCACACCCCTCTCTCATACACCCCTCCACCCCATCCCCCCATCTCATCCTCGGTCCTCACCCTCCTCCTTCCAACCAACTCACATCAACTCTTCATAAAATGTAATATGCCAAATTATCGTTCATTTAGTTTCATATGAGGGAACTGGGCCAATCTCATAACTGCAATACTAAGTCGAGGTTACGTGATATTCTGAACCTTCGTTATGATGTGGGAACGAGTCTCCTTGGTTATTATTCCAAGCAACCTCGCAGTCTGACTACCCTTGTCTATGAACCAAGCTGAAAGGGGATGAAGATCTTTGCCAAGTTAGTTATGCAACATGTCAACTAGGGAACTGTCTTCCACTGTCTGTATTTCCTACCTCCTATGATCTCCAGTCTTTCAAACGCAGTGTGTCCAGGCATTTCAAAATGAACGGATCTTGAATTTGGCTCTCTTTTGTATTGTTTTTGTTTTTTTTTCTTGGATGGACACGGTTTGCGGGCTCCTGGCCATTGATTCCTTCTTTCTTGTATAAAAAAAGGAAAAGCATAGAAGCAATGGGTGTTAGAAAGGCAGCTAACACCATGCTAACACGGTCCATGGTGATAATACTAAGGGTCATGATACGGTACATAGTTGGACCGAAGCACATACAGCAGCGGTCCTCTCCCTCCCTCTCACTCTCACCCACTCCTTCGGCAAATATCACCTCTTCATAACGTTTGAGACCTGATGCTGAACGGTATGTGTGTGTGTGTGTGTGTGTGTGTGTGTGTGTGTGTGTGTGTGTGTGTGTGTGTGTACGCACGTGCTGGCGGCCTCTCACACTGGCACGCACCCCCTCCATACGTCACCTCAACCCATAACACTGTACCGTCAAAAAAACCATCCTGGTACCGTATGAAGCAAATTTACATCTATCTATCTATCTGTCTATCTATCTATCTGTCTGTCTATCTATATATCTATCCATCTATCTCCAGAAGTCTTAATCCCGTATGGGGCTGCCACAAACAAATCACCTTCATGTCGCCCTGTCCAATGCCATTTCACTGCCCCTCCCCCAGCTGACATCCCCCTCTCTCATATACCTCTCGACACCATCCCTGCATCTCATCCTCGGTTACCCCCCCTCCATCTCACTCACATACACTCTCCAAGTTAGTCTCTCACTCTCCATCTTCTCCACGTCGCCAAACCACCTCATTGTACTTCTCCTAATGCTTTCTGTCACATATTGTCACATAATTTTACTCGCATCTGCTGATAACTACCCCTGTTTGCAATTTACCCAGTCAAGTAGAAACACATTGAGGTGGTTTGGCCATGCGGAGAGGACGGAGAGTGAGAGACTGACAAGGAGAGTGTATGTGAGTGAGGTGGAGGGGGGGAGAGGGAAGGGGAAACCAAGGATGAGATGGAGGGATGGAGTGGAGAGGTCTATGAGAGAGGGGTGTGTGAGCTGGGAGCAGGGCAGTGAAATGGCGGGGGACAGGGCGACATGGAGGCTATTTGTTTGTGGCCACCCCCTATGGGATTAAGGCGTCTGGCAATAGATAGATAGATAGATAGAAGTAGAAGGGAGTAGCCGTATGCTCAGTTGGTCCGAAATGAGTTGGGAAGCAGAAATCGAACGAAGAATGTGGAACTGAACGCTGACTTAAGGGAACCCATGGATGAAAGAGCAGTTTTTTCTGATTTGCAAACATTTTAGTACCATTTCGTTTCCCAAAATCTATCTTTCTATTGCCAGACGCCTTAATCCCTTTTACGGGGTGGCCACAAACAAATCGCCTCCACGTCACCTTGTCCCCCGCCATTTCACTGCCCTGCTCCCAATTCACACACCCCTCTCTCATATACCACTCCACTCCAACCCTCCATCTCATCCATGGCCTTCCCCTTCCTCTCTCCCCCTCCACCTCACTCACATACCCTCTCCTTGTCAGTCTCTCACTCTCCAACCTCTCCACATGGCCAAACCACCTCAATATGTTTCCCAAAATCGCGATACCCATAAATTTTCGTTTAAGTATACGGCCTTTAGACCTTCATTGCTATATTCTACCTAAGTTTCTTTGATACTGGTTTACTCAGACACCAAACCAGCATGACTGTGGCTATTATTATTATTATTATTATTATTTGTATTATTATTATTATTATTATTATTATTATTATTATTATTATTGTTGTTGTTATTATTATTACTATTATTGGTATGAGGTATGATGAGTGCATTGTGTATCTGTCTATCCTTATCCATCTATATCTATATTTTTATACTTTATATCCATCTATCTATCTGTCTATCTATCTATCTATTGACTATTTACCCAGCACTATAAGGAACATTGTCACTAAAGACCAACAAGACAAGAACTGAGTGATACACTGACACATAACATGGGACGAAATTTATCTATCTGCCTATCTATCTATCTATAGCCAGACGCCTTCATCCCGTAAGGGGTAGCCACAAACAAATCGCCTCCATGTCGCCCTGCTATTTCGCTGCCCTTCTCCCAGCTTACACACCTCTCATATACCTCTCTTCTCCATCCTTTCACCTCATCCTCGGCCTTCCCCTCATGTTCACATAAAGAGGAGTTGCCTATCTATCTAGTTTTCTATTACATGGCGTGACAGAAAACGGCTACCGGTATTAATCAGGTATTCTTTAACATTCATTCTACACCACATTTTTCTCACATCACCTCTTTGGGCTGCCATCTCTATCTGTCTGTCTATATATCTATCTATCTATCCATCCATAGCCAGACGCCTTAATCCCGTTAGAGGTGGCCACAAACAAATCGCCTCCATGTCCCTCTGTCCTCTACCATAGAGCAGCGAAATGGCAGGGGACAGGGCGACATAGAGGCAATTTGTCTATGGCCATCCTTAACAAGATTAGGGAGTCTGGCTATAGATTGATAGACAGACAGATAGATAGATAGACAGACAGATAGATAGACAGAGAGGTACAGGGATAGATAGATGGATAGATAGAATATTAGGGTAACTTTGTGCCTTATGCATCTTAGAGGTATGACTGCAGAAATAAAAAGAGGCCACGATTTTTTTTTTTTTATTCATCAGTATTAAAAGTACAAAAAATTATATGAAGCTGGCAATATATTTACATAGGAACTGTCTTTATACACGAGTCATGTCTGTCCTTAACCACTGCTGTCATAATGAGGTTACAGGAAAATTAGACCAGTGAAAATGCTAATAACTTAATATGACAGTGAAAATGATGAGACGAGTGACAATATAAATTAAAATGAGGGATGAAATATGCTGGGCTGAAGATGATTGGTGTGTGTGTGTGTGTGTGTGTGTGTGTGTGTGTGTGTGTGTGTGTGTATCAGTCTGGCACGAGTAGCAGTGACGGCAGGGGTGAGGCCTCTGAGGGCTGCATGGGCTCGTGGGCGTGGGCGTGGCTGAGGGTGAGAGCGGAGAGCAGCAGGTGAGGGGAGGGGCTGCGTCTCTCCCTTTCGCGGGTCTCCTGAGAGGGTCGTTGTCCCTGTGAAAAAAAGAAAGGAAATAAGTAATGCCATTGCTCCAGTAGGGAAAAAAAATCAGTTTTATCAGGAAAAGATAAATTAAGTGGCAAGAAAATAGGACAATACATCTTAATCTTGTTTTGAGACATTAGTAATAGAAAACTAGGAAATTGGTGACGAAAAGTGGTCTTGTAATAATCAAAAAGGTCCATACGTTCCTGTTTCTTTCGTCTCTTATAAAAGGGAAAATTACCTATTCGAATTTAACGTTTTTCCCACGACCTCTATCAACAATGCGACAAATACACACACACACACAAACACACACACACGCACACACACACACACAACAAAAATAATACCACCAAAACATGGAAAAATACACGTGCATTGTCACTTTCAAAACTCAATAACAGACAATCATCAAGACGAGAAATGCAACAAATAATCTCTCTCTCTCTCTCTCTCTCTCTCTCTCTCTCTCTCTCTCTCTCTCTCTCTCTCTCTCTCTCTCTCTCTCACACACACACACACACGAGTACACACACAAACAGTGACAAGTATGATTCTGTATTATCCGTTTCACTGAAGCAGTTAAATAATACTTATTACATCGTATGACGTAATGTATACGCTCTCTCTCTCTCTCTCCCAGCGTGAAGCCCAGTCTTGTTATCTCTCAGGGTAAATATGGGGTTAAGATAATGGCCACGTGGGGATTAGGAGAGAGAGAGAGAGAGAGAAAAAAAAAAATTACCAAGGCCTCCATGTGGTGAAGTTGCGGTGCTGATGAATTTCTCTCGATGGTGGTGTGTGGTGGGGCTCTGAGATGGGCTGGGGTGTCACTGTGGTACCTCCTTCTCTCCCTCACCTCCCCCTCATCCTCCACCGCCTCCCCCTGACCCCCAGACAGGATGGCCAGACCAATCCGACCAATCCCGTGAGCGACCGTTGTGATGTCATAGTCGGGGTCGGCCAAAATCGTCATAGTGGCCAGTGGAGTGTCTTGGTACAGCTGCTCCTCAGAGTGTACATGTGCGTTGGCTTCAGGAGTGTCTTGGTACACATGGTCCTGCGTGTGTACATGTGCACTGTGTCTGTGGGTGTGTGGGTATTGACTGAGTACGGTGGTGTAGCATGGTGGCGGATGTTTAAGGTTGAAGGTACAGTCATAACAAGGGGGACTGCCTTCACAAGCACGGCAGGCACACAGCGACTTGTTCCTCCTCAGCAACACTCTGTTCAGCAGCTCCATATTAGCACCAGCAGGAGTTCAAGGCACACTAAAGTCACTTCAGGTTTGTGCTCACTATACGTGCCGCGGAGTTTTGTGTTTGTTCCCTTTGTATGGACGATAGAGTTCAAAGCTGTTTTTTTTTTTTTTTTGCTAGTAATACAGTTTGCTCTCACTGCACGTAGAGAAGTTTGCTCTCACTGCACATGCAATGAAGCTTAGAGTTCATACAATCCCCAGTTTTTATTTTTCTGGGGTAAATGTAGAGACACGTAGTAGCTTTGTAGTCCCACAGTTGCACAGATCTCACAAGTGAAGGCAGATGGCGAATAGTGCACGCGGAAGGCCAGCGTGTATAGATATGATGCCAGGCAACGGAAGGAGCAGCTTTTATGTGCGCGCTGTGTAGGGGATGCCAGAGTTTGGATGACACTCACAGAACCTTGATAGAGGTACGAGTAGGAGAAAAAACAGGGATGAATACAGTTGAACTTGTCTGATATAGAAACACGAGACCCAGGAAAAGGACTTGGATTCTAAGTAACTCGTGGATTCTTTGGAAAAATTTAAGAAACATATATTGATACTTTAAGCAACTCTTGGGCTTAAGCGACCTTCAGCAAGTCCCAGGTAAAGGAGGGTTACCCACGAATATGTCACCGTATATAATGTTTGCTTGTAATTCCAGTGTATCTTATTAGTCAGTGCATACCTCACTTTCTTGCACGTGTGTGTGTGTGTGTGTGTGTGTGTGTGTGTGTGTGTGTGTGTGTGTGTGTGTGTGTGTGTATTAAAGTGACGCAACATCACGCAAACGTATCCATCCCAAACTTCCCGCCAAAACGTCATCTCGAATGCTAGATATACGAATGGACAAAAATGCCCCGGAAATGAGGAATGATGTCATGGATGTACTTGATTTTTGTGTGTGACTGTACCCGACTACATTATCACTACCTTAGACAAAAGGGATTGATGTAACTATCATATCAGCGGCAAGCATGATGATAGTTGAATTGCCGCGGAGAGATAAGCGCGTAGTTTACGAGGAAAGCACTCAAATGTGGCAGATTAGGCTTACAATTTGAATACGCCTATCATTTGTGTGTGTGTGTGTGTGTGTGTGTGTGTGTGTGTGTATCATTAATTAGGACTTTACCCCTCCGCTGAAGGGAAACGGCCTTGAATTCTTGCCTTCCTCTTCTGTGGCCTACCCATTTCTGTGCTTCATATCCTCCCTTCTGAGAATATTTTCATCTCCTGTGCCTATTTCTGTGCTTTATTTCCCTTCTTCCGAGAGTACTAGAAATGCGTTCACTGTTTTTACGGGATCCTCCAAGAGACACGACTGAATTACATGGAAATATTTCTTCGTATAGTTGTTGGTTATAGATTAGGTGAGATCAGGGGAGGGAGAGAGCGAGTGCGAGGTGCAGGTAATATTGCGTGTGTTTGTGTGTGTGTGTGTGTGTGTGTGTTAATAGTTTATCATACACACGTTGGACTTTAGACAGAAGGATGGAATAGAAAATTATGACTGACAGATCTTGGAGTTGTTTAAAACTTCCATCATTTCACTTTACCACCTTTTTCCTCCCACTCCGCCATCCCTCCCCCACTCCCACTCCACCACCTTCCCACTCCTGCTCCACCACCCTCCCCCTCCTGCTCCACCTGCCCCTGTCCACCATAGTGACGTGTAGTGGTGTAATCAAAATTCACACATCACCTCAAACGTTTTAGAGTTGGAGGATATGGTGTGTGTGTGTGTGTGTGTGTGTGAGAGAGGATGACCTATGATAAGAAGACACATAACCTACACAGTGACAACACATGACGCAACACAGTAAAAAAAACAAAAACATGAATTGTGGTGTACCCTACCTCAACCGATTACACATGGCGCTTCCTCTTACGTTCAGCGTGTGTGTGTGTGTGTGTGTGTGTGTGTGTTGTGTGCGCGCTCGCGTGTGTGTGTGTGTGTGTGTGTGTTAGACGCGGCTCACATACAACAGTCCATTCACTTCAACTTGGCCCAAATTTTCATCCTTTTGCAGCAGCTTATTTCACATAGCTCAGTGGCAGAAACAAAAGACAATACTAAGGCTCTACATCCTCACTCTAGCACTTCTTCGTGACTAGCATCATATTTTAGTGTTAATCTATTGTTAAAACTCAGCATTCAAGATGAAGGGATGGCAATTTTAGGTCAAGATGAAGTGAACAGAGTATAGGAAGAAAAAATTCATTCCGTCCACTGACCCATCCTCTTCCCATCCTTCATCCATCAGTCAATTCTCTATTCCTTAATCTGGAGCGTAGGGCCCCGGGGCTAGGCTAAGAAATTCAAATATTCAAGGAGAGAAAAGAAAATGCTGTTACTTGAGTGGCGTTATGAGAAAGAGAGAGAGAGAGAGAGAGAGAGAGAGAGAGAGAGAATCACCCTTCATCCTCACCATTGGCCGTGAGATTAATTCCGACCGTGAGATTAGTTCCGACTGTGAGAATATCAGACCGTGAGATTAGTTCCGACCGTGAGAATCAGTTAGACCGCGAGAATCAGTAAGACCGTGAGATTAGTTCCGACCGTGAGATTAATGACCGTAGCCAAGTCGAAGTATCTTGGATTTTGGCATCGCGAAAACAAAATCTATATATAGTGCATAGAATAGATGAACAAGCATCTTTGTATCTATTTGAAGTTGGGGGGTGGGTCGGTACCGTGACCTGTCATCAAGAAAGGGTACAACGGGTTATCTTTTCGGCATCCAGGGTGCTCCACGAAATTATGGTTCCAATAGTACCGCACATCCCTTGATAAATAAGTAGATTGCTAGAGAGATGGACAGATAAATAGTGAGATAGATGAATGAATGGATGGGTAGATAGCGATAGAGAGAGATGATAGATAAATAGATATAAAATATACCTCATGCTTTCTAATATGTTTTTCTGTGGCGCTTTGTGTATTTTTAGAGTACTGACAAATAACAAGAGTAATATTTGTACTACCCACACGGGAAATGGACTACGTATCACAGAGTTAAGGGTTTTTACGTGACCTGATAATTCTTCTTTTCTTTCTTCTTCTCTTCCTTCTCTTCCTCCTCCTCCTACTCCTCCTCCTCCTCCTCCTCCTCCTCCTCTTCCTCCTTCTCCTCCTCCTCCTTCTTCTTCTTCTTCTTCTTCTTTTCCTTCTTCTTCTTTTGTTTTTATTCTTATCTTTCTAGTTTTTTCGTCTTCATCTTCATTTCCATCATCATCATCATCATCTTTTATGAAGTGTACCAGTCAAAGCTTGGCACTATCTACTTCCCAGAAAATAGTAATCAAATCTTATCTCATCTCATTCACTGCTTAACGTAAACCGGAGGACGTGCCGTAACTGATAAGGAAGGATATCAAGGTTACTATCTCAGCCTTTCTCCTATCAGACGTCATATGATGTAAGTCGCATTCTACTCCATCGCTGGTGATAATAATGGGGTGATTCTGTGTGTGAGTGATAGTGACGATGGAAAAATTGGAGTGATAGCGAGAGTGAGTGTGGAAAGATTGGAATGATACTGAGAATGAGGGTGGAAAAAGTGGAATGATATTGAGAGTGAGGATGGAAGGAATGGAGTGGTAGTGAGAGTGAGACTGGATGAAGTGGAGTGAGAGTGAGAGAGACGGTGGAAAATGTGTGATAAAATAATGAAAAGGGAAAGAGTGGAGTGAATGTTTGAGTGATGTGGACCAAGTGGGGTGATAGAGTAGTAGTGAGGGTGATGGGGTCAGTCGATTCAGGTGTCCAACCACATTTTATGAGTTGGCAGGTAAAATGAGTACCGTGAGTGACACATAGGAAAAGTACATACACACACACACACACACACACACACACACACACACAGTATCAAAAAGATAATTTGGTAATAATATGAGTTTTTAGTATTTACTGCAAAAGATGCCTCAGTATTATTAACACTTCTGTATTAGCGAAACCCAGACATTGCCTATACTCATTTTACCCTGACTTGGCCTAGAATTGCCGTCTCTCCATCTTGAATGCAGAGTTGTAACGAAAAATGGACACTGAAATATGGTGCTAGCCACGAGGAAGTGCTATGGAAAGAATGTAAAGCCGTAGCACTCTTTCCGGCACTGAGCTACATGAAATAAACTGCAAAAGAAAGAAAATATAGGCAAACCGAAGAGAACTTTGATTACTTAGATTTGCTTTGCACTGGTAATACTGGGAGGATTAACTGGTCAGGCATACAGACCTTCCCCAGTTACCTTCCTAATCTCGAAAGGAGGATGGCTGCAAGAATAGGGCAACTTCAACCTGCAGTCCACCGGGTTCAGCATTCAACTCTGAGGCTCCTGTGACTCATTTTTAGCAGCATAAAATTGATCTAGCGTTGAGAGGAATAGAATACTACCGCTGGCCCGAACACGAGAAGGTTCAAACGACTTCTTCGTGACTAGCATCATATTCCAGTGTTAATCTATTGCTAAAACTCAGCATTCAAGATAGGTCAACTTTCAGGTGTAATAGGGTTGCATGAACGACTGAACTACTACTACCACCACTACTACTACTGTTACTATGTGCCAATAAACCACAGTGATACACATGCCCAAACGCATCCACAACATATACACTGCTTGCCTTGTCATCCACACACTTATCTCCGCGGTTCGTCACTATCATCACTCATGCACGCAGTTACACCCAACCCTATTGTCTATGGTAACGATAATGCGGTCGGGTAGTCACACACGAAGGTTAGGTTCTTTCCGTTGACATCATCATTCATTTCCTGCCAGTTTTTGATCGTACGTACAGCAGGCGAGAAGAAGTATGGGAAGGAACGTTTGGGAAGAATGTGTGTCGTGTTGCTTCACGTTAACACACACACACACACACACACATACACACACACGGTCATGAAAATAAAAGAAACATTGACTCATAAGCTTGATGGAAATCAAAATCTAGCTCAATAAACGGCGACAAGTTCGGACGGGAAACCATCCTTTCCTAGTAGGGATGAAGGTCGCTTAACGTACAGAGTTGCATACAGTAACGAAACATACGTCTATAGTTTTTCCACAGGCTAAGCGAGTTAATAAAATTGAGTTTCTCATCCTCCTGGTCGCTTTTCTCTATCTCGACCAAGTTTATCGGTGTTTTACGTTTGGTTTCTCGTATCGCTACCTTATCTGTGCTTACAGGATGTTACGGAAGTTCTGGCAACTCACAGACCGAGCCCATAAAAGCTGCTGCCTTGGTCGCGTGCCATCATATCCACACACGCTGGTCTTCTATGAGCGCAATTTACCGGCTGTCTCCGCTTGTTAGATCTGTGCCAGTGAGAGGTTGCAAAGCTGATACGTATCTCTGCGTCTAGCTCAGAGAAAAAGAAACTTGGGATTGTGTGAACTCTAAACTTCATCTTATGTACAGGAGAGGAAAATTTAGTGCGTACAGTGAGACCAAAGTTTAGTGAGTGTACGTGCAACGAATGTAAACTGTAGTAAGTGCGGTGGGAGCAAACTCTAAAATTGATTGTCCTTACACTGAAACCAAGCTTTGAATTCAGTTGCCCTTATAGCGAAACCAGACTATCTAGGTGTGCCTTGAACTTTTGCTGGTGCTAATATGGAGCTGCTGAACCGAGTGTTGCTGAGGAAGAACAAGTCGCTGTGTGCCTGCCGTGCTTGTGAAGGCAGTCCCCCTTGTTATGACTGTACCTTCAACCTCAAACACCCGCCACCATGCTACACCACCGTACTCAGGCAATATCCACACACCCACAGACACAGTGCACATGTACACACGCAGGACCATGTGTACCAAGACACTCCTGAAGCCAACGCACATGTACACTCTGAGGAGCAGCTGTACCAAGACACTCCACTGGCCACTATGACGATTTTGGCCGACCCCGACTATGACATCACAACGGTCGCTCACGGGATTGGTCGGATTGGTCTGGCCATCCTGTCTGGGGGTCAGGGGGAGGCGGTGGAGGATGAGGGGGAGGTGAGGGAGAGAAGGAGGTACCACAGTGACACCCCAGCCCATCTCAG
>NC_137054.1:66152628-66292628 GCF_032717465.1 Coenobita brevimanus
TACTACTATTGCTGCTGCTACTACCACCACCACCACCAATACTACTGATAATAGTAAAAATAATAATAATAATAATAATAATAATAATAATAACTTGGTCTACAGAGTGTATAACAAAATAAAACATAGAGCAAAGTTGACACACACACACACACACACACACACACACACAAGCCTGGTAGCGCAGTTGGCTGAATCGGTAGAGACGCGGCCTGCAGTCCTGATGGACCGAGGTTCGAATCCCGGCTGGGGCAGGGAACAGTTTAAGGATTTGAATTTCATATAAGGCAGACTTTCCTGATCTGCTGTACCAGATGACCCGCCGACATGTAAAAATACCCCCGCTAATACCAATACACCAGTCCTGTATGAGACAGCCCTAGCATGTATTCAGTATGGACGGTGGGTGTTAGCGCCGAAGTGGTGACATGTGGAGGTGTAGGAGGACTACTGGGCCTTGGGATAGGCTACTGTTCCCGAGATATAGGCCCTGAAGCCTTTGCCCAGAGTCGGACACAAAAAAAAAAAAAAAAAAAAAAAAATCCAAGTGACCCGAGTTCGAGGCCCGCTAATGCCGCGATGCTTGCGTGGGTGAGGCGAACTTCTGTCTGTCAAGTGTAGCTCAAGGCGCGCTGTGGTGGAAGGCCGAGGGAAGACCCGCTGGGGATCGAAACAGCGGTGTAATGATTAGGCGATCCGTCCCCTTGTGCCAACGCCTCACTCCAGCCACGGTGAGGCTTGGGACAGCACGGGTCAGCCTGTTGACACCCTTAGGCTGGATTAAGGACTTGTATATTTTCAACATCTGACTCCAGTGAATAAATAAACAGAAAATTATTTAAAATTATCACACGCAGGCAGTGGCTAGTTTCTCCTCGACGCCATCATTAACTCAGGCTGCATTACGTCACGGGCAACCACGCTGAACTCGCCTCTTGCAAACTTCCTCTCCCGTCAGACCCACTTGTGTATCTTTGAACTTTGCCTCCTATGGCCACGAAACCGAGAAAGAACAGCATCGCACGATTATTATTATTATTATTATTTATTGTTATTATCTTTTGAAGACTAAAAATCTTTAAAAACGGTAAATTCGGCACCATAAACATGTCACCTATTAAACCGTCACCTAAAGCCATGAAGGTGCCAGAAACTTCCTAAAACAGTATCTCTCTCTCTCTCTCTCTCTCTCTCTCTCTCTCTCTCTCTCTCTCTCTCCCGGAAGTGCCACAAACTTCCCAAAACAGTACATTGTCACGTGGCTCACTTTTTTCTTTCCTTTTTTTTTTCCCCCTTTTTTTCCGGTAAGTCCCTAAAATACCCCAGTCTTCCCACAGCAGTAAAATGAGTCATAGTAAGAGTTAGTGTTTAGGAAGTCTCTCTCTCTCTCTCTCTCTCTCTCTCTCTCTCTCTCTTTCTCGAACGCCCAAACTGCATCCGTGCTTTGATAACCGCCTTAATTCTTAACCTAAACGTATTTATTTTATTAGTAAGCTTTCTTAGATGATCTTTTTACATTTTATCTTCCTTGCGACACTTATTATTAATTTCTGATACGTAATTTGCCTTTAGATAGATAGATAGATAGACAGACAGACAGACAGACAGACACATACATACATACAGACACATACATACATACATACAGACAGACAAACAAACATACAGACAGACAGACAAACAAACATACATACAGACAGACAAACAAACATACAGACAGACAGACAAACATACATACGGACAGAAAGGGAGATAATAGACAGATAGATAGATAGATTGATAGACCGTATGCGTATATACAAAAAACACATTAACACAACAAACAAACACAAGACCAAACACGCGTAAAACATCCATTTTTTTGCGTAGTAACCACAGACCACAAGTCGCTATGTTAAGTGGCTTCTGGAGATGCAGCAAACACCTTTCCCTGAGCGATTTAGTCTGCATATTACCCTTCAATATCCCCAGGTGTAATTTAAGTCCATGTTAAAGTAATTACAGATTATTTTATGAATGAAGGACGCATGTAATCTGGTGTATGGATTATTTTTTTTATTCATTTTTCTTTATTCTGTAATTGTAAAAAAATATATATAAATAGCACACAGGCAAACGTTAAGGTATAGTCTGTCTATCTATTGCCAGACGCCTTAATCCCGTAAGGGGTGGCCACAAACAAATCGCCTCCATGTCGTTTAGGAACATTCACTTAGAAGGCTCCCATACACCCTATATTGTCTCCCTTAGCCCCTTCAACACGAGGATGTATATTTCGTTGTAACTGATGTCTGGCGATTTATTTTAGCCGAGGTGGGGATCACTAGAGGTCACGTTAATTAAGATACAGGTGTTCAGGAAGCTACAGGTAAATTAATTAGGGCCTTCTGACACCTTGGCGCACCCAGTTTTGATAATAGGGAGAGAACTGGAGAAGATATCTTAGTGGAAATGATCGCTGGCTGGGAGATAATCGCTGGAAATAATCGCTGGGTGGGTGATAATCGCTGGACAGGATGGTGTGGCTGGAAGTAATATAAGTGAACAGTTGTTGTTGTGTTTGCAGTGAAATGGAGTAACAGTGTCTTCTATGTCACGTCACTGCCAGATATATTGGATGTGTGTGTGTGCGTGTGTGTGTGTGTGTGTGTGTTCCATTATGTGCTGTATTTCTCGTCTTGATGATTTCCTGTGTTGACGATTTTTAAAAGTGACAATGCACGTGTATTTTTCCATGTTTTGGTGGTATTACTTTTGTTTTGTTTTGTGTGTGTGTGTGTGTGTGTGTGTGTGTGTGAGAGAGAGAGAGAGAGAGAGAGAGAGAGAGAGAGAGAGAGAGAGAGAGAGAGGGATTATGCGTGCGTGCGTGCGTGCGTGCAGTTGCGACCATGTTTCTGTGTCGCATTATTTATATTATTATTGTTCTTCATCCTATTTCACAAGTCTGAGGTCATGGGAAAAATGAACGTTCGAATAGGTAACTCTTACATCCTATACACACACACACACACACACACACATACACACACACACACTGAGGAAATTACAAACCTCTCCAATTCTTACCAAACACCCTTTTCCGAATCAGCAGCTTCCTAGTGTTCTAAATATGGCAATTCTTGGACTGTATGGAGGCGTGTTAGTGCCCACGTGATAAAATAAGGGCGTGGGGATTGGGCATTTCTCTATAAAAAAAAAATGAAAATGAGTATGTTAATGAATATATATGGATTGTGTCTTTTGGTTAACATTACACAGAGCCTTATCGACCTCTTATACGCTATCTAAAATGCTCTGTAAATTTAAAATGCTCTATGCTATGAATTTTTAAAAGCATTTATGATTGGATGCATGATGCGTGACTAGACTGTACTCTCAGGACCAGGCGTAGTAAAGGACCTGTTTCTGATCTTGCTTTTATACTCCTCCTCTTCTACCTCCTCCTCCTCCTTCTCCTCCTACTCCTCCGCCTCCTCTTCCTCCTCCTACTCCCCCATCATCATCATCATCATCATCATCCCGGCCTCTTTTCCGACCCATTGAGAGGCAAAATAGAAGAGAGAGAGAGAGAGAGAGAGAGAGAGAGAGAGAGAGAGAGAGAGAGAGAGAGAGAGAGAAAGAAAGAAAGAGATAATAGATGAAAAACTAAATAGTAAGTGAGATATTGGATGCAGAGGATGCCGTCGAGTTGAAAGCAAAATAATAATAATAATAATAATAATAATAATACAATCAGTTCTTCACAGATAAAACAAATAACACAACCTGCGACCCTGATTTCGAAAGTTATCAGAGTTGCCACATCCTGTCACTTCCTAACCACGTCGGGAGGAAGAAAGCCATTGTAAACCAGGCGTCTGTTTGTTCAGATGAAGGAACTGTGGTGAAAATAACCCGATAGGCTCTGTGGCTAGCTATTGTTTTGTTTATCACACGCACGCAACAATGGCCAGTGCTTGTTTGAATCCGTGTTTTTCAATTTTAGCGAGAAATTGCCTGCGTGTATTTCATCTCTGTTGGTGGATTGTGCATGTTGGTGTGTGTGTGTGTGTAGATATGCGTGTACGTGTCTTTGCATGAATACGTGTCCGTGCATGGTTTCTCTTGCGCACACACACACACACACACACACACACACGGGCATAGGAGGGCTCCGGTCAAGGACTCATCAACTCACTTTCCCCGCCTACTCGCCCGCCGCACCCACCTCATTGCATATATAAAAATCAATGTGTATTTTTGAGCTGAATGTGGTAATTGTGGAATGTGGATTATGCTACTACTACTAGTATTACTACTACTACTACTACTATTGTGCAATCAACTCACTCCACAAACTACATAGTCACAATTTTGGCGTGGGGTGAGAATGGCAAACGTGGCTGGACAAGAATGGTTTATATTATCTGTACTCGAGGATGTGAATGTGATGGAAAGCGTTTAGGGAAATACTCTGGGGTGGTTTGGTTTTGTGGAGAGGATGGAGAGTCAGACTAAAGTGGTGGGTGTGAGTGAGGTGAAGAGGGGGAGAGGGAAGGGGAGACCAAGGATGTGATGGAAGGATGGAGTGGAGAGGTATATGTGAGAGAAGGGGGGAGGGGGTGAATGCTGGTAGTATGACCCTTCATATGCTTGCCTTTGTTCTATTGATGGCACACACACACACACACACACACACACACACACACACACACACACACACACACACACACACACACAGCCAACAAAGTGCTTGACTTTCACATGCATAATTCTTCCTACACACACACACACACACACACACACACACACACACACACACACACACACACACACACACACACACACACACACATCTTTCCCACTCGTACTTGGCCAGCAGGTGAAAGAGTTGATTCTGGCCATCACTCCCTCCGAGAAGGTCCGATCTGGCAGTAGACCCAATACGAACTGTTATCTTTTTTTTTCATAGGAGTAACAACACTGGCCTTATTTTCGTTCTATTTTTACCACAGTAGCAACAACGCTGTAATTATTTATATCTTTTTCTTCTTTCTTTTCTTTCACAGGAGCCACAAGGTACCCAGGAGCCCCAGGAAGATCAAGACACGGAGAGACGCAGCCCCTCCCCTCACCTGCTGCTCTCCGCCCTCACCCTCAACCACGCCCACGCCCACACCCGCCAGCCCATCCAGCCCTCAGAGGCCTCACCCCTGCCGTCACTGCTACTCGTGCCAGACTGATACACACACACACACACACACACACACACACACACACACACACACAATGATCACCCTTCATTTCCATTTTCACGCGACACAATCTTTTTTCCTTAACGTTATTCTTTATTGAGCTGTCGCTGTTCACTTTCCCAACGGCATTTCCACAGTCATTTCCACTTAACTTTTCACTCATTTCCACTGACTCATCTCGCTACAGTATACAGCAATCCTTTTTCACTCAAAATACTCCTCCACTCACTCACTCGCTCACTCACTCATCTGTACATCAATCCCTCTGTCAAGCCACTCACCCACATGTCATTCAACCCTTTCACCTCGATGACATTTTGTTACGATGCTAGTCACGAAAAAGTGCTACGGAGAGGATATGGAACGTGGTGATGCGTTTTTTCTGCCAACACTAGAATATGATGCTAGTCACGAAAAAGTGCTATGGAGAGGACGTAGAACAGTGATAATGTCTTCTTTCACCCATTGAGCCACGTGAACTGACCTGCAAATGGGCGAAAATCTGGGCCAAGTTAATTTTAAAAGAGTATTCAAAAGCCGCTGTCAGAAAAAAAGTTCGTTTTTAACAATGACATAAGAGGTCAGTGGCAGACATTCCTCACTTCATAATTTGTAAATATTGTCTCACCTTCATGTCTCTATTTTGTACTTAATATATTGTTGATGAATTAAAAGATAAGAAAGACGTGCGATCTTTTAATTTTCCTTCCAGGTATACATCGATAAAAGACAGGTAGGTAGGTAGAGAGAGAGAGAGGGAAGGGGGGATAACTGGTGAGAACTAAGGCGCCTCTCATCATCAAAACTTGAGTATGGAGTGCCGGCCTCTTCACATTGTCGTACCGCTATCTGTCCACCTGAACCCCCTCCTGTGCTGACCACTGGCATGTTCTCAGCAGTGAGAGATACTGACGAAATGGTTCTACTGAGCAGTGAAGTATGGTGTATTTACCCGACAAAGATTCCCAACCCCTTTCAGCTCAGTTGGTGGCTATATGTGGTCATCAGATCGGAGGGTTGATTAAATAAGTAATCAAGGAGACTCCTACTTCATGTAGAAGATTACTGGATTTCATACAACCTTAGCTTAGTAGTTAAGATGAAGTGTTCGAGTTCATCAGGTGACAAACCAGCAACGCCCTGATGCTAACTCCCTATAATAAATGGGTGTTCGGAATCCAGAAGAATGAAGGGAAAATCACAAACACAGGAGAACCAGACAGCGACGCGTGACATCGATCATACAGTTGTCACACTATCCCGGTCTGTCTAGCTGAGAAGACCCATCTAACACAAGCAAGCAGCAAACCTTACCGTGTTAGACAGCGGCTCAGGGTCCTTTTACATGGAGAGGTGCACGGAGAAAGGAGGCATGGTCTCCAAGAGGAAGAGCTGTGTATTTGAGATATGTATGAATAGCAGCCTCAGCTCGGACTTTGATTATTGATAAATGTGGTTGAGTTCCCCGCTTGGGAGTGTTGTGCAAGGTCAGCTACCGGGCCTTGGCCCTGTCACTCCTACGATAAGACCTCCTTGGTCGATGGCAACCACCCACTATCTTTTTGGTGGGCTAATGGGTGCTAAACTTTGTCCAAGGGTGACCCAGGACTTTGCAGGCAAGTGAATCCATCTTCCCTGAGCCGGATACATGGTTCGGTCACATACCTCGGGACCATACCGTAGATGTTGCATTCACACATCATTCCAACTTTCACAGTTCTCAATTCCACCTCACAAGCAAAGGATCCAGGCAAAAATAGACTTCATAACACATTCTTTTTCTTCTTCAGGTTACACTATGATAGTTTTTTTTTTCTCCTTTCACACTTTCCTATAAAATGTCCAGGCCAGTTTTTCTATGCTGCATGGTGTTCTTTCTGACTGTTTCCTGCCGGCTTCCCCTGGAAGGTGTGGAGGGCGGGGGAGAGCCTTCTTCTTTGCTATCCTTATCTCATTCTAGTAGTTCAGTTACTCTTCTAAAAATAGGAGCTGCCTAGCATGGGCCGACCAGCCTATTGCAGTCCTCTCTTCTTATGTTATTATGTTAAGTACTTCACGTGAGTGTCTCCACACATTGTTATTAGGTAAAGTCTTAGGGGGTGAGAAGGAGATGGATAGGACAAATGCAAGACACAGACGATGACAGAGAAGACAATAGAAGTAGACAGTGATACGGAAGACAGAAGTAGACAGGAGAATGGCGTAGAGTTTATTATTATTATTATTATTATTATTTGTATCGTTAGCGTCTACCTCACAAACTCAGTGGCAATCAGTGGAGCTCGAACCCACCACACCAGGCATTCTCCAAATGTGGGGTCATTACTAAACCTATCAAGCCACCGAATCGACTCCAGTAATGTGTGTGTGTGTGTGTGTGTGAACAAGGAAGACATTCAGGGCGGTACTCCAGGTAGAAGAGCCATGAGACCTACACAACTGACGCTCCTTCTGTGATAACGTTTGAAGATGCTGGGCGGGATAAGTACTCAGTATGATAATTCCACCGTCCCCCCCCCCTCTCTCTCTCTCTTAGGGTCCATGCAGTCCACCAACAGTCTTCAGATATTTTCCTTGGCGATTTATTCACGTATTAAATCTTCACGTTGTATCATTATGTTATTTATATAGTGTTAATATCGAGCTTGTATCAGTAACACGCATCGCCGTTGAAAAGCTATCCCTCAACCGCCATCGCATCGCATCGCATGTGCAGTGTGTTTACCTTTAGGACTGAGGTTGGTTCATTATCCTCTTTTTTTGTTTTTTTCTTACTTTTCATTTAATTTATGGATGGTCTTGGCACACACAGCATCACCTGGTATGGCTGGTTCCAAGAGTCACTTTGCTCTGGTCGGAAAAGTGCACTTCGCTGCCTTTTTATCACCTCTTTATGCAATTCCCGGCACTGTCCTCTTGAATTTCCGTTTGCAGATGTTACGTAGCCTCACGCCAATTTCCTTTCTTCCTGTTGCACACTTTTACAAATTTCATTTTCCTCTTTGTCCCACATACAGTAAATTAAATCTCTTCAGCCTGTCTTCATAGCATAGAGGACAGAGGCAGAGACTAATGCCCATATTCTCGTCGGTTATGGCAGTGGTGTTCCTCAGGTCTCTGTCCTATCACCGACTCTCTTCCTTTTATTCATCAATGATCTTCTAAGCTGTACATCTAACCCTATCCACTCATACGCTGATGACTCCACCCTTCACCTTTCCATTCGGTTCCCGCAACGCCCATCTCAACAGTTACTTCAACAGGCAAGGGATGAGGCTATGGCACACCTAATGTCTGACTTGGCTCGTATCTCTGACTGGGGTAAAAATAATATGGTTGTTTTTAATGCATCTAAGACTCAGTTCTTACACCTATCAACCCGACAAAATCTTCCACAGGTATACCCACTAATGTTTAATAATATTCAGCTTAATCCTGCATCATCCTTGAACATGCTTGGGGTTTCATTTACTCGGGACTTATCTTGGAAAGATCATATTACATCTCTTGTAAAATCTGCTTCCAAGAGATTGGGTGTGCTAAGCCGACTCCGCTTTTTCTTTACCCCTGCACAGTTGTTGTCTCTATACAGGGGTTTTATCCGCCCCTGTGTGGAGTACAACTCTCATGTGTGGGGAGGCTCCCCACATACAGCTCTTCTCAATAGGGTGGAGTCAAAGGCTTTTCGTCTCATTAACTCTCCTCCTCTTACTGACTCCCTTCAACCTCTGTCTCTTCGCCGCACTGTTGCATCATTATCTCTTTTCTATCGCTACTTTAATGGTCACTGCTCCTCTGAACTGTCTGCTTGCATTCCTCCACCTCTACGACGGGCGCGTAGCACCCGTCTGGCAGCAAACTCTCATCCCTTTTCTGTCCAACTCTCTAATGCAAGAGTTAACCGTTACTCCCAGTCTTTCATTTATGCAACAGGTCAGCTCCGGAACTGTCTCCCTCTGTCTGTATTTCCTGCTTCCTATGATTTCCAGTCTTTCAAACGCAGTGTGTCCAGGCATCTCAAAATGATCGGATCTTGAATTTGGCTCTCTATTGTATTTTGTTTTTCTCTTGGAGGGAACTGTTACTGCGGGCTCATGGCGTTTGGTTCCTTCTTCCTCGTATAAAAAAAAAAAAAAAAAAAAAAAAAAGCTCCCTAACACCTTTTCCTAATTGACTTATTTTGTTTACTACGCCTTATATAAATAATTCCAGTATCGCCATAACGTACAAAAGGATATTAACCAGCCACATCCAAAAATAAATCGCTAAGGAAAAGGTGCCAGGGGGCCTAACCGACGAGAATACGAGCCTATCAACATCGTCAGCAAGGCCCCTAACTGCCAATGACCCTAGCACCTCTTTCCAAGCAATTTATTTTGCTTATTACACCTTGCGATCCTCTTCTGTGCTTTATAAATCATTCTGATATCACAATACTCTGTGCCCCAATGGTTGATAGGCCAGAAAAAAATAAAAATAAATTAAAAAAACAATACTCTGCATATATAGCATGCAGAAAGATATTGACCAGTTGTATCCAAAAATAAATCGTTAAGGAAGAGGTGCTAGGGAGGCACCTTAACCGAAGAGAATACTTAGTCCATGAGAGCGTTGGACATTAAACCTAGAGAGGCAGCCAGGCCACCATTTAGATGACGCCTTCGACCTCGCTTCAAGCCCCACCACCACGTCAAGGTGGCCCCCCATTGGTGAGGTCCCGTTCAAAAAGTCTTTCTTAAACTAAATAAAATCACCTGAAGATATCAAGTGTTATGCGGTGTATAAAAACCTGAGTTATCTAACAAGCAAGTTTGGCAACCTTTCTGGACTCAGTGGTAACGTCGTGCCCTGATACCGCACAGGACACGATATCAAATTCTGGCCAGCTCAGTGATTAACTTAAGTTTCGTTCTGCCATTACACAGGCTTCGTTAAGGCAGACGTTTAGTTTTTAATTAGTCCTAAACGTCGAATTTACACTCCAGGTTCCTATTTCAGCTGTACTTATGAACAGGCTTTGATAAGGAAGGCCTTGCCTGAAGATCCCATGGCCACCACTAACATAATACAAGGACGCACCGTATGGGCCTGTGAGTCAGCCAGTGCAAGTATCCAGATGAGGCAATCCAGCTCACTTCTTCCCGCCCCACTCCTCTGCACACGTCAGCCAGCCTTGGACAAAGCTTTCCCACAGCTTAATATGGCTGCCAGAAGCACCCCGACTACATGATCACCATTTATATGGTTTTTCCTTCCGGATCATTGCTAACCCATTCATGACATAAGATTTCATAATTTGTCCAACGTACTGTATTGTGTTGTCTATATTATGCATATTGTGCAATGTGTAATATTGTGCAATGTAGCCTATAATGTCAAAATATTTTAGCGGTTCGGTAGGGTGACTGTCGTCAAGACAGGATACAACGGGCTGTTCTCTCACCGTCCTGGGTGTACCACGAATTCATGGGCCCAAGAGTACTGTACCACTGGTCTGCTTAACCGTGCGCCAAAACTTCGTTAAACTCGTATGCCAACTCATAATTTGTTTTTGTTGAAGAGTAGGGGTTCTCAGGGAGGAGTAAGTGTCCTTTGGGTGAGGTGGGAAAGGTATCCAGTTTGGCATATATTAAGGCCTTCAGTCAGGTCATCTACATGGCTGAGATGTTGAAAACTCAGAGCACAGACTGCCCCGTGGTGGATGATCTGATCCACATGGTAAGTGTTGACGTGGGGAGAAGAGGGCACAAAAGATTTAGGCTTCCCGGTGGCAGAGAAGTCGTGTCCCGGGCACTCGTTTGTACTGGTAAGTTTGAATGTCAGTCTCAGAGAATGTTGTAGGCCTATCCTTTGCAATGGTGCAAAGTGGAGCGCACATTTTCAAAGCTGCTAATCCAATCTCTACTAAGACTCAGCAAGTATTTTCCCATGATCCTGCAATTGGCTTTACAGAGGAACTTAAAAAAAAAAAAATCTCATAGTGCCTGTATTGAGTAATACGGTGACTGGAACTTTCTGATTCAAAGTGGGAGGAGTTCCTCCACTCCGTGGATACTCCCCAGTCTGATCCTGTCAACAATGATCAGTAAACAACAGCATCAAGCACTGTTGAGCTGCATGGCCATGACGTGGAGAGTAATAGCATGAAACTTTTGCCGGGCTTTGCTGACAGACTATGTTGGACTTGGAAGGAGGTCTTGTCCACAGGGATGGAGCATGAAGCTGGTGAAGCAACATTAGCATCCAGTGAAAGGTGGGAAGTGGCCATTGGAGTGAGCCAATAGCAATGAGCCTGCCATCAGTACCAGTGAGATGTGATGGGCATTGGTACCAGTTCAGTACACGACCGGGCATAAAACATTAGCGCTAGCTGTGATACCATACTCTTATTTAGTAATGGGGTGGGACTGAAATTCCAGGGGAGTCAGCAACATGGTGCATGATGACTGGGAAGAGAATGCCCTTCACTTGTACCCTAGCACCAAGCCCGATGACTGGACTAGATGCAAGGATTGAGAAACTGTGTAGGAGCGGACAAACATTCTGAATGGCAATTCAGCATGTAGCTGAAGTACAATTTATCCTGGGAAAGGCTTTCTGAGAAATTACAACTCAAGAAATGCTTCCCGAGAAACATTTGACCCAACCAATCATCAGTGCTGGTCGGTCAGTTAGCTACAACTGGTAAATACAGTATAGAGCCTTACTTGCTATAGGATATTCTTCAATTGGCTCAGAGTTCAGAACACCAAAATTCAGTGAATGGAGGCCCATTATAAAGAAAGTTTACTTCTGTTTTCTGACATCAGTTGTAGCTTACGTTACTAAAAAATCAACAAGATGTGAAAATTTGGTTATATGCTTTTACTTCCCAAGGATCAATAAAATCCAAATATAATTTGCTACAAGACCTTTATTCACATCCTTAACTTAGTTGGACTAAAGAATATGACACAAACTGTTAAACTGCATATCTTTAGAGAAAGTCCTCTCAACAAAAATAAACTTGAACTGTACAGCCACAACATAGTACCTCACATGATGGGTGGGTTAGTTCACAGGTTCCCCTCTTCCCATGAACCTGCAACAACTCTTACTATACAATTTGATACACAATAATAATGGATTTAACAATAAAGCTAATTTGTATATCTTGGCCATAAGAGAGCTGTGACATTTGTTAAAGCGAGGTAACAGAAGTGTTTTTCTCTATTTCCCAGGTTCGGTAACAACCCTCATCTGCAGGGCTCAAGGCATAAGGCATGAATACAAGTGGTTCCCAAGCATCACAGTGGTCAAGAAAATAAAATACATCCCTTCTTGAAAACTGAAAACCCAAGTTTATTCCTCTGATAAATTAAACCTACATTATGTTTCACCTGGGATATAATCTATAATAATTTGTGCCTAGGTATTACGTCTGATACAAGTGGTTTGCTGTTCAAACTTGGGAATTTGCATAAACATGTCACAGAACATGGAGCACTGGATTAAGGTGACTGTCTGCCCCATATCCATTGTCACAGAAGTAGCTTCAAAACCTTGGTTGAAGACACTTTACAGCAGGACAGAAAGCCTCAAGGGTAAGGGCATCTTATTTCCTATTAATTATATTACTTACATTTATTACTAGACAGCCTTTAGTCTATAAACCTATGAAGGAAGGAGGGTCGGATTTTGTACATGCTTATGACTGTGATTACCTTTGCATATACTATGGAGTGCTCTCATAATAATCAGAGGCTTCAATTCACAAGTGAATTTTTCAACCTTAAAACAAAAATCATTGGTAATATAGCCATCCCTTTAGTTTCTGTATTATGATAGTTAAGTATTACAGAAATGAGCTCCATAAACTACAGTGATGCCCAAGACTTTGATTCCCACTTTCCTACTGCAGAAGAATCTTGGCAAAGGCCATCATATAGAAATCTACATTACATATACTAAATATCTTAGGTATAGCTCATCACATGGTTCCCTGGAAGTTAAGATCACAAGAAAATAGGTACTTATCACTCACTAAATCACTTCCTTATCTGTATGCACTTTGACACACTACTTATGGCTGCTTCATCTTGTCTCC
This sequence comes from Coenobita brevimanus, assembly GCF_032717465.1. Lineage (NCBI taxonomy): Eukaryota > Metazoa > Arthropoda > Malacostraca > Decapoda > Coenobitidae > Coenobita > Coenobita brevimanus. Next base: position 66,165,949 of record NC_137054.1, read on the forward strand.
TTGGTATATTGTCTAACTGTAATATACAACCTTTTAAGATGCACTTTTACTTCATTCAGAAGGTCCTTAGGAAAGTAGATTGTACAGTTCTTTGAATTTTAAATCAATTACCAATCACCAAAGAAAACTCAACTTTCCTCCCTTGTGCCTAAAGATAAATCACATATCTTGATATTCTATATTGCTGCCATGACTCCAATACTACTCACAAATAATATAAGGACATTCAGTACTTGGGGCAGTTTTTTCTAAAGATAAGGAAGCCTTGGATCATCTATTCAAAATTCAATGTTTCAGAGCAACATCAACAGTTCTCTGAGCTTTGTGGTTTTTGTTCTGAAAGTGTAATCTTTAAGTACTAAAATTTAATTTCTGGCCACTTATCAAAAAGCTCCCCTTGAAGTGAACAATTAAGCCAAAAATTCTTCAGAAAATTTATCTACAAAAGTTGATTTGGGGATTCCTAATGCTTAAAAAAATTGCCCTTGGATATGACGGGTGCACACAGGACACTCTCGACTATCAGCCATTTTACTATATTCCATCGACTCTAGCTTGGCCTGAAATTGCCACCTGTCTTGAATTCTGCAATGTAACAAGACCAACAGGAAAAAATGGTGCAAGTCACAAAATAGTGTTATGGAAAGGCTGTAGCCACAGTATTGTCTCGTTCTGCCACTAAGCTGACGGAAATAAGCTGCAAAAGGGCAAAAATCGTCGCCAAGTTAAGGTGGATGAACTATAGTACCACTGTCAGCTGCCCTCTAATGATTATGCCAGTAACTGCAAATTTTGGATAGAGCCTCTTGACAAACCAGGAGAACTGGGGCACAGATGAAGACCAGAAATATAAGGCAATGGACACCTGACACTCCAGCCTGGTGCATCAGAGGAGACACACACACACCCTGACACACACTCATCCATCAAAAAGAAGGAAGATATACAATGTAACTTCACACAAACTGGAATACTGTAACATGTTAAATAGGAGAAAAGAGCCAAATATAAGTTATTGTGTAACAGATGTTAATAATCCAATTTTTCTCGAACTGTTTGTTACTATTACCAATTCATTAATGACCACATTACTGATAGAAGATAATGTAAAAGAATGAGAAAAAAATAATTCAAAGCACATTAAGGAACAGTAAACTAATTAAGGTTACTAAAAACATACAGGTTGAAGTATAACATAACTAAGGCTTGTATTCTCATCGGTTAAGGAAGCTCCCTAACACCTCTTCATTTGCAACATAATTTTGGATATGGGTGGCTAATATTCTTTCGTACATTATGCTGAGTATGGCGATGTTGGAAGGATTTATGTAACACAGAGGACAGTATGGTGTAATCAAATAAACCGCTTAGGTGGTGTTAGGGAGCTTCCTCATCTGACGAGAAGACAGACCTCAGGATCACGAGAAAGAGTCATAAAGCAACAATAAAAACTAAAGCTGCAGGTAGTACGGCAGTGAGCAGCACCGTTAAGTAGCAAACTTCAACCCAATGATGTAATTTTTCATTTTATTACTGCTACCTCAGGACTCTTTCATTTGGCTCAACACTATTCAAACTGAAGAAGTTGGATATAACTTTCATTTGCCCCTTCACTAGCAGATGTTCCTTCCAACATGAATCAATTTGCCTGGTGGTAGCATCAGTAAGGTGAAAAATACATCACTGGATGGAAAAGGTTAATAGGTACAGAAAATAACATCACATTGCTTGAAACCTCACACAATCAAGATTACTGAGGTACAAAAAATTTCAGGTTAAGTAAATTTCCTGGTGTTGTAAAGCTTAAGTACCAAATTAGAAAGAAATGGAAATAAAACCTTTCACTCAAACAGATGCAAACATACAGGAATCCAATTCAAGATGTGCTTTATTCTAGCCTAAAACACCAATACTCTAGGTCTATCACGAGCACAGGCTATCAAGGATCAGCCAATCTTGAGGGTCTGGTCCCAAATACGGCCAATTGTCAAGAGTGTCTTGCAACATTAATCTTGCACATCAAACAGTGTTATTTATTAATTCAACTTACTTTGATTTATTTGGTAAAAATAACAGATTTCATCTGTTCATGATCAATATACATCATTTAGGCACCAAAATAATATGTTTAATGCTTCTGTTCAAAACATACACAAAACGCTCTCCTTGACACATTCGTCATATTATGCCAAATATTAGGACTTGCATTTGACGACATATATGACTAAAATAAATTCACCGCAATTTGCTTTATGACAGTGTTGATTTACATAAGGTTATATCATACTTATTTCACATTACAGTACTGCAGTCTTTATCAAAGCACCTCAAATCAGAAGACATTTCTGGTTGTCTGAGAACCCAAACATGACACCTGAAGCACCAACTGTCAGCAGTGCCAGCAGTCTACACAAAAACATCCAAGTCTTGCACAGTCCAATCCCAAAGTACCTCCAATCTAGCACAGTCCTACACCAAAGTATCTTAAGTCTTGCATTCTGAAGTACAGAGCTTCGACTGCTGCCTGCATGGGGGAGGCTGCGTAAGGTCAGGTGTCTTGGGAAGAACAGTACGTCTGTAGCACCTGTGGTCATGCCTCACCTTCCCGGGCGGCAGAAACTTTCTGAACCATACAAGAACGGGCCACTGACTCAAACAACCTGAAAAGTTTACGATAATTTTAACAGAGGACATACGGTAAAATTAATTTATCTTCTTGATTCATTACATACAAACCTAAAAGAATAACTAGGCCTACCTGAAATACCATTATAATCTCTCTTTCCCCACCTAGGGATGGGGTAAGGTAACCTCCAGGTCCGTGGGGAAAAAAAAAAAAAAGATAAGCTTTACTATCATTTGAACTTCAATACCACCTCCAATGGCATCTATAGCTGATCCTACTTACTATTTTAATTATACAAACCATCTATCAATAACCAGATGCCTTAATCCCAGAAGAGGTAGCCACAAACAAACTGCATGCCTCTCACCAGCAGCTGCCCTCTCTCTAAATCACAATCCCATCATATGCCTCTCCACTTTATCTCAGTCTCCTTCTCCTCCTTACTCACATAAACTCCTGCAGTCAATCTCTTATTCTCCATTCTCTCCACATGGCCAAAGCACCTCAGGGTATTTCTAAAGCTTTCCAGCATATCTACTTAACAACACAATGCTCCAGAATTTCCTCATTTGTCTGTCTCCTCACATGACTCTACATGCACCTCTCAGGTAATTATTTCCACTACCCTCAGTCTTGAGTTGTCATTCCAACACCATGGTTTACTTCCATGTAATAAAGTGGGTATCAATAATGTGCAACAGTATTTTTGTTACCAAGCTCAGTTCCCTTATCACTGCCCTCAATGCTGATACTCACCAGCCTTAATTTATACCTGTATTTACTGCATATATGGTAAAGGAATGAATAGAAGCACTACTCCACTCTCAAATACCAATGAGGCAGCTGACCTTCCCTCACACACATCCTGTTTGGGGTATAAAATAAACTTTTTTGACAGAATTCAGATCCTTACATAATACATTTACACTTTCAGTCAAGAGAAAAGCACAGCATACATGATGGGATACACAGCTTGACAGGAGAATTACTTCACTCTTCCTTCTGCTACTGAGTGACCCACTATCTTATATATATGCAACTCTTCTATAAAACCTTATTTTCAGTAAATACTGTATTACACATCATCAACCTGACCTTTTTTTCCCCCACACCTAAAGATGGGGTGCAGGACTGAAGGGGGAGGGTGGGAGGGAACAATAATAAAAGTGGGAGTACTATCAACAGGATGTCTGATGAAATGGGCCACACAATACCTGCATAAATCCTGTATATGGAGTGCAAATGACCCCCTCCATTGCCATCAGAACCTTAAGTTATATGTGACCCTGTTACTGTATATGGACACTGTACTTACTTTTCAATTTCTGGGGCACACTTGACAAACTCATGACTCCAGAACTTGAATGACGGGTTCTTAATGAGTTCTATGAAGGTGATAAGGAGTCCCCAAGGATGCGGACGGTTAACAATGAGCCGCTCCAGCAAGACCCGTGTGATCTGCTCTTGTATGGCTTCTGTATTGGCCTCAGCAAAGAGGTGTAGAAGGGTACAGCTGAAGTAGTGGGTGTGGCTGTTGGGGTATCGCAGCTGATTGGCAATGGCATTAAGGAACAGGTAACGGCCTGGAGAAAGGGGAAAAAATATGCAAGTGAGAAATATATGTCATACATGTACAATATTTTTGCTTTCTGAATTTCGTTAAACTGATCACCACTGTATTAAGGTAACGAAATAACTCACATTATCTCAAGACATACCAGAATTAAACTGGAAAGGTGCGTCAAATAAATGCAGCCTGAGAACCCCACCTTCTGTGTCGAGATCCACACCGAGATTCTGGAAAATGTCCATGTGAGCGGAGTGTGCAATTGTAGACATGGATGGGGTGAGGCCTTTGCTGTGGATCTGACCAATGGCCTGCATGCCCACGTACAGCACCAGGGAATTCATCACAGACATGTTGTATCGCATTCCAGGCTCACTCGACACCTGCTGTCATGTGGTGTCAACCTTGTTAGTATAAAACAACTACCCTCTATCAAAACATTCTATTACACAGAATGTTAGTTGATACCTTATCATTAAAACAATAGTATAGACCAGTGCTATTCAACCTGGGTGGACGGTCCACCTTAGGGTGGACGAAATTCAGTGTGGGGTGGACAGCTTTCTTTGGGTGGACAGAGGGTGGACCAGATCATTACCGTATATGGATAGAAGAAAAAAGAAGAAATTAATAATATAATACAAGTGGAGAATTTACATATGTGTAGTCAAAGATAGCCTGTATGTTGATTTTTCTGTGGCTCACGAGCACTTAATCCAGCTTTATCTCGAAATGCATACACTATACAATGAAATTTATACAAGATTTAACCTCTCTGTCTTTCCCTTCAGATTTATCACAAAGTGTAAACATGAAATATATATTTGTATATTGTTTTTACTTGCCTACGTATTTGTACATTCAAGAATCTAAAAAAGTAAATATATAAGGGTAGGATCATGGGATTATACAGTTAACCGATTGGGGTGGACAGCTTTTAGCAATTCAACACTAGGGGTGGACGATGCCAAAAAAGGTTGAAGAGCACTGGTATAGACTGAGCAAGCTACATATGACTGCCATAAGCAAACGTGTTCTGTGTGAAAGTATTGAATCAATTAACATATCCTGACATCAGTCATCATCATCATCATCATCCGGACCTCCTTTTCCATCTTAGGGCTGAGTAAGGACATCAGACAAGTTATAATTCAACACCATATCAATAAAGAAGGTTTGTAAAACTTATTTATAAAATGGTAATACCAGGCAGATGAAGAAGTCAGGTTCTGCATTAAAATTCTTAAACATACAGTACTGTACAGTTTACCTTCTGTACTATGTGAGGCTATACGGAACAAAACAGACTTTACTATCATGACCTTTTCAACATTTCAAAACTAAAGCCAAAATATCTCATTCTAAAAGTTTGTCATAACCAAGTAGCAAAAATACACAAACCTGCAAATAGGTCCTCATGTCAGACAAGAAAGTGACAGGTGTCCTATTCTTCAGGTAGGAATCCAAATTCTTTTTGAATTCTGGAGGCTGGATAAGGTTGGCAACTGTTGTATGGATTTTGGGTGAGACTGTGATCTCCGGTAGCATATCTACTTTAAGGTTTGGAGTGAAAGGATCTGGGAGGCGCATGTTGCGGGGGAATGCCGAGAGGATAAGGTTGCGCATCTGGATACAGTTTGGAGGAATGACATCACAGAAACCATAGTGGTACTCGCACAGGAACTCGGGGAAGTCATGCAGCAGAACCAGCAGCACACGGAGGGTACCCTGCAACCACAAACAACAATTACCGGTAACTTAAAACTAAGCACACCATTTTCTTTGAAAATATAAATGAATATTATGTACCTGAAGTGTAAAAGAATGAATGAATAACACAGGCTGGGTAGCTGAGATAGCTGAGAAGTCATCTAGAATATCAATATAGAATTAACTAAACTGTACTATTCTGTATACCAATATACAACGTTACCTTGTACAACATTGTTAGAGGCTTGGCAAGTTCAGCATTCCGTAAGAACGGAGCAAGGAACTTGAAGAGATCAGCCAGCAACATAGAGTACATGGACCAGCCCTTCTGCTGTGGTGTGATGGCCAGCATTCGCCCAATGAACACCCGATGACTTACAATCTCCAGCCAGGCATAGGCAAACCCAGGGCACTTACTTGGCCGCAAGAGGTGCAGTGTTTGTGTGAATGCCATCAGCACCTGAAATACCACAATGCTTAATGTAGCTATGGCCTACATTACATGCAGCAGTGAATCATACTATACCTAAGTACGGTTGATAGTTTACAGATATACTGTACTATATGATATCACACAGTAGTGCAATCAAAATATCAAGTGGTAATGCACTCATGTGCTTTAGTGTGTGTTGTTTACACAAGTCACTGCATAGCATAACTAAAGCTAATGTGGTATCACAACAGCCTGAAATCTATGGCATTTAGATATGAGGAATTAAGCAACTACCACACACAGACAGTGAAGACAACATCAAAAACAAGTCTATCTACAAAAAGGAGGCATTGATGAACACAGTTCCATACTTAACAGCAGAGTATTAAATATCATGCTGTGATGGTTACAAGAGTGAATATTTATTTTATATTTCTTTTTCATGAGGGGAGAAAATCAGAATACAAGTGGCTACACTTGCAAAGATGGCTAATGGATCAAATACTGTATCTATAATAAACCAGTAACAGCTAAGGTAAATATTAATGGTTAATGAATGCAGTGTTAATCGTCCCCTCCACCAATGCCCACTTAGACTAACATACTAACCACACAAATAAAAGGAGCTTACATCACATACCGGAAGATTGATAGACTCAAGGATTGCTTCAGGCGCATTCAGTTCAAGAAACAGCATAATGAGAATGCGGTGATATGGGAGCTGCTGAAAGTCTGTGCTGTTGGATTCAATATCGTGAATCATGATACCACAAACCAGCCCAAGAACCTGAAGTGAAGACAGATACATTATTCTTATACAGAACATCACTATGCTATGGGATACTCACAGCAAATCCCTACAAATAGTCCACAAGTAGTTTCTTAATCCTTGCACTACTATATCATTTGTAATTTTACCTGACCACCTACAAAGCTCTTTACATCAACTCAATCCCTGTATACTCTACTAGAATGAAGGGATCAGAAACTAAAATGAATCATTTCAGTATAATTACATTTAATTTTATTCTGGCTACTCCAAGACAATTTTATAACGCTTAGGAGAGACCTCTTAGAATGACGGGGTTAAATTCAGCTACTTAATGTCTGATACATCCCACATACTCATCAGGGAAAGATGACATAAAACACCTCCCTGTCATCTCAATTTCAGGGCATCTTTATGTTTAGTCCTGCAGAGTCATCTATTACCGAGGCAGGGACTTAATGAAATACACGAAATATATAATGTACTTCTGAGGGGAATACTAGACACGGACAAAAACTTATGTCATATCTCAAAATAATGCACTTCTAGTTGTATACCTGTATATTCAAGAGATTGTTACCTTATTGAGTAAATTTATTTTAGTTGTTGGGTTGGTTGCTTCTCCTGAGTGTTTGACTAACAAAGCTATGAGGCGCACAAATGCATCAAGGTTCTGGAAACATTTGCTGCGCACGTAGGTTGGTGACGGACCCTGCCCTTGCTCCAAGATTGACCGCACACACAAGTCCCGGCACATACAGATGCATATGCGAAAGAATCTGAAAAATTTGGGAAAAAATTTTAAAAAGAAGTTAACAGCCAATTTGCTTCAAAGTTCCTCTTTGGATTTAAATCACTATATGTAAGACAGCCTTCAAGCCAAATCAACCAGTAAACCACCAGTTGTCTGATACTGTACACACACACATTCAAAAAATTCATGCAAGTCTTGGAAAGTAAGATTGAAAGTACTGTTGGAAGACTCAAATAATATGCTGTATGGAAGAAAACAATGAAACAGTGCACTAAAAAAAAAAAAAAAAAAAAAAAAAAAAAAAAAAAGTATCAGTTAAGAATGCTTTGCTATTTACACAACTCCAGATATCTGCATAATCATCTTAATCTTATATTCCACGAAAAAATGGGCAGGGTAAGATCAGATATATGAAGTGGAAAATGCACTGTAGGAGAACTATCAACAGTGCTCAGTTAAATGGCTTACATACCTAGTAATTCATCAATCAAACCTTCAAATACCTCACCCCACCCTAGAGGTTTAAGTTTTCCACGCACAAAAATGCTTCATATCATCACTAATAATGCATGTGAATTGGAGACCATGCCTTAACTGCAAAGTCTGAAAAAGATGAAGCTTATCATGTGCATTCATTCACTTTGCCACTAATTTTTTCATCCTAAACATCCAATCCTTTGATTCTCATATTCACTGAACATAGGCAAACATTTTTTTGGCCTTTCATGTTTTTTTGATCTACATATTCATTCACATAACCCTTTTCACCATCCTACTCACATACATTTTCTAAGCCCATCCTTCAACTAAAGAGTGGATTATGTATGTTACTAGTTACCTGGTAATCAGATCATCAGTTTTGAGTATTCCATGAAGATTCATTTGCTTAACAAAATGCTGAAAGGCTGAGGCAGAGCCCTGACCCGCAGTTGGTGAATGATACATCTGGATCCACTCCCTCAACAGCACCTCAGTCTTTTCCTGGAGTGCTGGTGGGTCTTGGAAGTCCCTCGCCTGAGTAACTCCAGAGTGGAAGTGGAGACTAGGCCCAGCAGAAAGAGGGTTGCTAGAACCACCACCAAGGCTGTTACCCCCTGCAAGTCGCTCCCCTGTCAAAAGATCATGTTTCATCCGCAGCGCCTCAATCAGAGTAAGCAGTCCGTCAGGCGCCTGGCGCGAATGACACAGACGAAACAGGGCTTCCAGGGTCAGCTGCAGATCTGTCTCACTCAATACACTGTTGCTTGGGTCATCTATAAGGTACATCTGAAAGAATATGTATATAACTTCAATATTACTCTAAACCATGGGTGCTTATAGCACCATTATAGATTACAATTAACACACACTATTGATCAACATACTGATAAATGTTAGAAGGGGAAAACTTAACATGGAAGGGGTTAATGTAAGAGGAAAATCAGGTATGTGTTGTCACCTTAGTTGTTCAATGCAGAGATCGAGATAGTTCAACTGTAGCAGGAATAAAATACATGTCACAAGAATTAAGGGGTCAGTGTGCAGTACACTAACCTGTACAAGCTGCATAACAAAGAGTGACGGTATGGAGGGTATGTAAGAGTGTACTCGTGGGTCATCCAGGGTGCGGGCCAGGTGTTCATCAAGTAGCTGCAGATTCATCAGATTGGATCGGATCAGCCAGTCCATCACATCAGGATTGTACTTCACTTCTTCACGACCCTCTGCCCAGAACCTAAAGATAATGGTTTGGATTAGTATTTACAATTCGAACAATATAACCACACTTGAAAAAGGCATCTTTGCATAGGCAGCTGATGGTTTCACAATGAGCTTTGTTGCTGTAAGCATAAAACAGTTCTAAATGACAGTTTATTTCATATGTTGTATAAAACTTAATGCTTTATGAGGTGTCAATAATAATAGCAGGGATACACATAAATGAGAAGTGATGAGAGAACAGTTTCAAATTATTTGTCTACCGTTTCAAAATGTTAAGAAACTTTTTTGATTGAACACACAGCCAAAAGCCATTCCAAACACAAGCTGAAGGTTCGGTTATCGTCTTAAAACTATATTTTTTCAGTTTCCATCTTGTGAAGTGTTAGTTGTAAAAGATTCAAAACCATCATTCTTTCTATCTGCTCCTTTTCTCATTTCCAACTGCTAGCACTGACCCATCCCTTACATTTTCCACACTTATTCCAGCTTACTCACTTAGTAATATTCTTAGAGGTCCAAACCATGCCATAACAGCGGTGGTCAGCCATTGCCTTGAGCACTATAAGGTGACAGTCCCGGAACCGCAAAGCCAGTTGGTTCAACTCAGGTTCTGTAGGTAGTTCTCGCGCTCCGTCCATTAAGTTCTCCACACACTGAAAAGAATGTTATTAAACTCTCCTTAGCGTAATATATACCAGTGTACTGTATGTAACATTCAATGCACTGCTACAGATGAGGTTTAAACATGTGAACCATATGTCACTTATCTATGCTGCTCACCTCCATAATTCATAAGGAGTCAAAACATTTTTCAACTGACCATGATCCAGGAGTACAAATGAGACTTGCCAGCCTCAGCAAGTAATTACTGTATCATATCATTATTGCTGTTAATTCTCATCCAAATATGGGGTTCGGTAAGATCCTAACACAAGGAGAGGTGTAAAAATTGGAAACCCATCCACAGAATGCCTAGTGAAATGAGACACACAATTATTTACATACCAGTATTCAAGCCTTCACAACCCTAATGCCACCTCACAAGTATACTCATCTGTAAAATTTATTACAATTTATAGATGCAGTACACATATACCTAGAAGACAGCACCATTCTGTTGATATCAGGCTAAAAGTAGGGGTGTCAAACGCTTCCCTGAACATACATCATCCAACCATAATAATCTCTCGTTACTTCTTGACTTCACCAATCTCAATACCTCACTTTCTCACATACTCATTACTATATTCATCTACCTTCTTGGTGTAACCATGCCTCTTCCTACCATCAAATTAATTTAATGAAAAATCTCCCCCCAACCCTATTACTATCAATTTTACATGACCACACCATCTTAATACACTCTCTCCTAGCCTTCTCTTAGACTTTCTTCCTCCACAGCCTTCATAGAACACTGTCCACACTACATGTACCAACTACCATGGCTGAATCAATGTTACCTTGTTAAGTAGCTTTTTCGGATACTAATATTCGCAGAGTAAATCTGAGACCCATAGCACAACTCCCTTCCATGAAATTTCTGAAGACATGGATCTGGCAGTCTCTATAATACAGTTCTATGTGTTGCAACTGTCCTGAAGGGGATGAAAATTGGCTAACCTTTCTGAGGAGGAGTTGAGCAGCATGGACATCTCTGTTGGTGCGCGTAAGTAGTAGTCCTTCCCTTAACGAATGCAACATAGGGATGAGTGATGAGGTGGGAGCCAGGGTGGTGAAGGCCTGTATTGTATGTTCTAGTTCTGCACTAATTCGTTCAGTGAGCAGGAGGAACGCAGTGGCTTCATCGCTCCCAAATGCCTGTGGTTGCTGCTGAGTGTGAGGTGCCTGCTGTTGTGGTTGCTGTGGCTGTTGCTGTGGTTGTTGCTGCTGCTGCTGCTGCTGCTGCTGTTGCTGTTGCTGCTGTTGTTGCTGTTGCTGCTGCTGCTGTTGTTGCTGCTGCTGCTGTTGCTGCTGTTGTTGTTGCTGTTGCTGCTGTAAGGGATTTACATGTTCTTGTCTGAGAGAACAGCTGCTACAACATACCGTAGTAGCTACATTACTATCTATTCATCATGCCATCATTCTTCTTGGCCTACTTCGCCTCCTCCCTCCTTCAGATTTGCTCAGATATATCTTTTTCACCACTCCATTGTTATCCATTCTCTCCACATCACTGAACCATCTCAGTTCACTCTCTTTGCTTCTGGTGTCCAAAGACTTCCCCACTCTGCATCTGTCACATATCACAATATTCTGATTTTATTTCTATTTGAAAAACAGGGTTGGTAAGATTTAGAAAAAGGAACCCAAAAACTCCAGTGCATCCAGTGATATGGGCCAACCATCCACTACCTCATTACTCAAACCCTTAAAACACTCAGCTCAACCCCAAAGAGCAAACTTCCCTTACCCAGTGTACCAAATGGATCCATTTCTTCATTCTCTCTGTCACATCCATTCAAATCTTTGTCACTGTCTTCATATCCTCTAGCTTTCTCACTTACACAACTTATAAAACCACTTTTTGACCCTGCACAACCCCTCTCATACATGCACTTCTCACTTGTTCACATACACCTTTGTCAATGCCTGTTATAACCATTCTCTCTCCAAGACCATCCCACCAATCAATCAGTCAAGTCCCCACTTTGGTTCTTCATATGAATGGACAGGATAAAATACTTACTGAACTTATAGGCACTGGTTTTGCTATGAACATGGTGTCATGGTTGGGAATAGGGAGGAAGCCCGGTATGTTACGAGCAAACTCCTCGTAGACAGCCATCTGTGGGTGTGTGATGCCCCCAACCTTCAGGCGGATCTGCTCAGGCATGCGTTCAGCCTGGTAGGTGAGCACCATCGGGTCACAGTATCTTCGTCCTTCAGTTCGCGCAACCTTGCGAGCATCATACTCCTAACAGGGAGAAGATAACACCATTTGAACACAGCAATACATATCTTGATTAGTGAAGTTAATTTTCCATCACTTCATATCAAGATTTCACATCCATAAACAATGCTGGGGAGGGGTGCCTTCAAGTGGCGGCACATATAACTGCTGGATCTGATGTTTAGTTATACACCCATCCCTTGACTTACAAACTATCTACTGAAATGAGGATGGTGAACTACAGAAGGACAACTTCAGGCTACAGTCCATTAAAAATAGAGTACCTAGCAAAGGGAAACTCCCGGCATGTTAACTTGAATGAACTACACCAATAAAAAAAATCTAACTAGTTTCTTGCATAAATGAAATTCAATCTAAATACAGTACTGTACCTGTGACAACCGTTTATCCATTTCTAGGACAGCTTTCTCTGCGGCATTTTTCTGTATGAAAGCACAAGCAATGCCTATGTTCTCCTGAGCGATTGCTGCAGCCAACTGTTCCATTTGCTCCACCTGCTGTGATAACTGCTGAGGATTGGCCTGCAAATTGAAGCCACAATATAAATGTACTGTAAATACTGTATAGTATAATAATACATTACATCACTGACAGGCAATCTGCACCAACAACAGTAAGGCATTACACCACATATTTTACAGTCCTATAAAAAGGATGAACTACAGCGAGCTAACACCTACGGTATATCCAATAAGCAACTTCTATCATGAAGAAGTCAAGGAACGTTTGGGGTGGATGTGCATGTGGTTGAGAAGATTAGGAGAAATAAACTGAGGTGGTTTGGACATGTGGAGAGAATGAAGAATGAAAGACTGACTAAGAGGGTGTAGGTAGGTGAGGTGGAGGGAGGGGTAGACTGAGGATGAGGTGGAGGGATGGGGTTGAGAGGTATATGAGGGAAGGGCGAGTGAGTTGGGGGGAGGGTAGTCAAATGGTGGGTGACAGAGCGACTTGGAGGCGTTTCGTCTGCGGCCACCCTTTGCGGGATTAGGGCGTCGGGCTATAGATAGATGGATAGATAGATAGAACTTCATATGCAATATAACTTGCATAAAAGTAGCTCAAGTTGCTAATGACACTAAACTGCATTCTTGTGCTTCTTAAGCCAGAGTACTCTGAGTAATCATTACCAGTAATTTCTTATGACTTACCCTAGAAAAAGCTTGCACAAGTCCCTGTTTGATGCTCTTGGTGATATTTGTCGCCAAGTAATCCCGACAGGTGATCATGGCCATGGCAGCGGTCAAGTTCCGCACCATGTGGTGTGTGGCTGCACGCATTCGTGATTCATCCGGGTCCAGAGCAAAGTCCTTCTTGATGATGTGCTCTGCTGTGGTGATGGCAATCTTGATGCTGCGTTCAATCACTGCTCCCACAATTTCTTGGACGGCATACTCAACTGCATGACGAACTAGCTGCTTCAGCTGAGCATTCGTTGCAACACCACACACCTGTAATGTTGTTCATCCAACCTTTTAACAATGTGAAAATCCCATCAGTGAATTAACAGACTCTCACGTCTGAGAATGTTCATAACTTTAACTTCATGCACTACATGTTTGGGAATGTTCAAAACCTTTACTTCACTCAGCCTATCAGTTCAATGTATAACAATGTAAAATGTTAATGCTGTACTGTACATTAATGACAAGATGGGGGGGGGCTCATCACCCTAACTTGGGCATTTGAGGTTGTGGCAGGTTATACTCCCACTATCATACAATACAGGGACCTCTACATTATCCGGTTACCATAATTATGTTCTCTACATGTTAACTGAGGTACTCATTTTATCTACCATCCCACAAGAGGTGGATGGTTACCAGCATTGTGTGGCACCAGCTGCCCACTCTGGGATGCAAACTCTGGCACTATCAGGCAAGCAGATTCACAGTCAGTAATGCTAACCACTGGGTTACCACAGCAGTTACAAAAATACTTTAGGGCTGGCACTCAACTCACCTGAGGTACAGAAACTGAAATGTGAGGCTCCAGTCCCCTGAGTGATGCAACGCTGATATCTGAATAGATAAAGCGAGGCTCTGAGGCCGGCTGCTGTTGGGGCTGGATGGGAGTCGGGGTGGTGGAAGGGTGAGGGGGAAGCACAGTAGGAGGGGTAGGAGTGGCTCCTACAGAGGAGCTTGGTCCACTCACTGTGTTGGTATCCACTACTGCACCTGGTGGTGCTACCTGGGACCAACTTGTCTTTGCTGAAAGACAGATTACCTTGATCACAATGGTTTTACCAAAAAAAAAAAAAAAAAAAAAAAAAAAAAAAAAAAAAATTGTAAAATTAATTTGCATATTTATAAAGCTTTTCCCATCCGATGGCACATTAATGTGCTACTAAGGAAATGTGTGTAGCCATCGGATGGCATGTATACTTGTCTCTGTGTGTGTTCTGGACTTTATACGGTATTTGTGTGCCAGTACTGAGGGCTGAATGTATAGCTACAGCAATAAAAATGTAAATATTCCATATGTGGTGGTTTGCATTTAGCAAAAACCACTGTTCATGGCAAAATTACCCCATTTTACCCATCCATCCATCCATCATCCAATCCTACATTGCCCCAAGAGGAGCGCAGGAGCCCGGGGCTAGGCAGTTGGTCTTGACATTTAAGATGAGAGTGACCAGCCTCACTCATCCCTGAGTGGCATTACATAAGCAATCAACCCCAACCAACCCTTGGATATAAAACTTCACCAGCTCAATCCAACTGGAGTGCAATAATTACCCTATAAAATAAAATAAAAATAAAATAAGGGAACAGCTTTATCATCATACTGAATGGCATATGTCTGGTAGTGGAGCAGCTCCAACACCACAGGTTTTGACAGCTCACCACACAGCTAGCTAATTAGTTATATATATATATATATATATATCTTTTTTCCAACATTATGTTAGACATCAATGTACTCAGGAAATTATGGTCTACTTTTTGGTGTGGAATATTTTATCAAAACAATTATCTTTACATATCTTAAAACCCCCATGTGTGGGGACACCCAGAAAAAAAAAGAAAAAAAAAGTGGAAGGATAAAAAAACAAATAAACTAATGGCGGTAAAAATATGGACTCTGAATACTTACGTATAAATGAGGCAGTGGGAAAGCCCTGCAGAGTTGGGAAGAGAGGCGTTGATTCAGCTCGCTTGGCCCCACCAGGCTGTGACAACTGCGGCTTGAGGCGTGCAATTCGTTCACGGTCGTTTAATAGGTTGGCGGGTTTTAAGTCCTTGAGAAAAATGTGAATAAATTTCATAATATACCAACATATCTAAATTTTAAGTAAGCGAACAAGTTTACTTTTGTAGCAAAGCTGCTGCCACAATCTGGTGAATAATTCTGCCAAATTAACCTAATCAATTGTACTGAATACAACTGAAATCAACCAACACTGCATACCTCCAAATTGATCTCCAGCTTGTTACAGAGGACCTCTATCTCAAACTTGAGGTGCAGTTTCATCTCTGGCTCCTTGTGTAGCTCAGCCAGGACATTCATGATGGCCATTGTCCAAGGATTGGGAGGCTTGAATACCCTGCTCTTTCCACATGACTCCATCACTTTGGCCACAAACGGGATCACATATTGCATCTCCTATCAATTACAAAGAGAGGTGATGGTCAGCAACAGCTACTAGATTACATTACATACATCAACATGATGCCAAGATTCCTCTTAAGGAATCCCCATATCTAAGCTGGGCATGGCACACCTGTTGTCTATGAACTGGAAACTTGGCCATGAGCCAAACCACCTAATCACTTCCTAACAATCTATGGAAACTGTTGGGAAAAAGGGAACCTAGGATATGTAATTTGTAACAAAGTAAAAGTTTGTTTTATTACTTGATGTGAAGCTGAAACAAAACATAATCAACATCCTACCATAACCCTATCTCTCAGCTCTGAGTATCTAAGTGATGTTCAGGATCCGGAAATATAAAATGGGAAACAAAACCAGGCGGACAATCAACTGAGTGTCTAATCAAATGGACCACACATAAATTCACTCATCATTTAGGACTCCAAAGTTCTTAGACCCACTTCTCATACATAGGTCTTCTGCATTTCAATCCTAATTTTCACCTAAGAGACAAGTGTGATTGATTTAAGAATCAAAGTATCTGAAGTGGGAGACCAATCAAATAGCATGTCCACTGAAATGACCACACAACTGTTCACAAACATGCTTAATTTATTCAAGCTTCTTAAGGAGCAGGATAATATTACAGACTTGTTCAAAGTTTATGGAAAAAGGGAAGGTGGGGCAACACCAGCCTCATCAAGTTAATCTTTATACATACATGACCCATCCATTTCTATAATTCCCACTGCTCCTTCCACCAGCTCACAAATTTACCATACCTCATCCTTATGTTGGCCTTCCATGCCTCCTTCCACCATCAAATTCATTCTCCTCTTCACCACACAAGTGGTGAAAAAGGGGTGCCTTCATTTGGTGGCATGAGATAATGACTACAGTAGCAAGGTAGCTCTGGTGCCTGATTACATTAACATATTTCAACTCCTTCCCTATCTCCCGAGAGGTTGGTGAACTGCAGAAGGGCAATTGCAGCCCGTAGCCCACACGGTTCATGTCCAAACGAGACTGGGGTCCACACACTAACAACAATAGCCATATCCATTCTTTCAACAGCATTACAGTCAAACCTCCTCCAATGCAACAGACACACTCCTGATGGCAGCTCTCTGTTCATTTCTTCTACATTCCACTTGCATTTCCCTCTATCATTTGTAGTGAACCGTAGCAAACTCTTCCATACTCATTTTCATTGTATAATATGATTTTACTTTTACTTTTTAAGTAAACACTTCTACTTCTCTAACTCACTCTCATGATCATTGTTCACAATAACATAGTAATAACATTGTTAGCTACATCTAAAAACAAACATTACCTGTAATCCTTTGTTGTATGACTCGATCAGGAGAGATTTCATGTCGATATCTGTGTGAAGGATTGGCTTATTCTTGGCGAGGGTCAACATTCCTAACCAATGGCCGA
Source organism: Coenobita brevimanus (assembly GCF_032717465.1). Taxonomy (NCBI): domain Eukaryota; kingdom Metazoa; phylum Arthropoda; class Malacostraca; order Decapoda; family Coenobitidae; genus Coenobita; species Coenobita brevimanus. Next base: position 66,183,457 of record NC_137054.1, read on the forward strand.
GATTTTTCAGAAGTGACTTGTCTGAAAAATTGGCTGCAGACTTGTCTGCCCGTAGAAGTACCTACAAACAAAAGGATGTCATGAACACAGACCAACTAGCTACTTCAGAAACAAAACAGAATACAAATATTATAAAAAAATTACTACACCATTTAGAATTATTCTTCCTGACGTATCAGTTTTTAAAAATCTGCATTATCCTTGTCTCCTTGAAGCAGCCATAAGCCAGGAGGAAAATTCAAATTCCTATGTTTTCCCCATCATGCCTCCATTAGCTTTTTAATATCCCTACAGTTCATTCATTTTAAAAGGCAGAGATTTTTGTCCTTTTCCAGCTTATCTCTTGTGGCTCAATAGCACAAAAGACAATACTATGGCTCAACCTCATTTCCACAGGACTTCTCCATAACAAGCACAATATTCTGCTATTAATCTCTTATTACAGCCCAGCATTAGTAGGCTGCCAATTTTACTCTTAGTTAAAGCAAACAGAGTTTACAAGGACACAACATAAACATCTTCTCACCTTAATATTCCTGAGCGTTTCACGGCAGACCATAACATTTACATTATTCATCTTGAGCTGATCCAAGAAGAGTGAGTACAGTGTGTGAAAATTGTTCTCGATGGACGCACGTTTCATCACCAGGTACTGGGCTACCCACACCCAGTACTCCTCACCAACTACCTCTCGTAACTCCTCACACTGAAATAAACAAGCAACAACACATTAAAGAAAAACAACAACAACAATAATTTAAAAATAATAATGACCATGAGTATTATCAAATACAAAACACACCATGATTATTGGAATCCTGATGAAGCAAAAGGACACCCAACCACATTAGCAACAAATCTTTCCTAGTACTAACACTGGTTTTCATTAACCCCTTCAGTGTTATGAAGACTTATATTTTGTACTGGCTTACAATAACCTGCTTTATTCAACTACAGATTCATCACAGTGCAGGGTTTAAAAAGAGCTCTAACCTACACAAAGTCAAACAACCTGCTTCAAATGACACATACCTTCTGTGGCAAGTTAACCTGAGCAAGGTTATTGAAGATGAAGGCAACCTTATCTTGGATATGTTCAGGTGGTGGCGTTATCTTCTCCTCCTTCTCTGTAGCCACCAGAAGTGTCTCAATGTTGGTTGTTGTTATTGTAGGTTGCTGCTGGGAAAGTATTATTAATAGAAGCAACTAACGGGCAAACTTTTGAGAACAATGAGTACAAATGGCGGTACAATCATCATTCACTTGTGTCATGACTGATCTTCATGTCTATTAGAAAACTACAGGTAAATATATTTTTCTTAAATAAGGAATGAAATAATGATGGATAATGAAAACCATAAATAATGTGAACACTTACAATCCAGTTAAATATCCACCAAAATTAGGTAAGCACATAACAAACCTGGGTTTATTAATTAAAATGGCTCTAAAGCATCAGTTAACTGTAATAAATTAATGGATATAACATTAATCTCTTGCCCCAATTGGTTTGTCATATGGTCAGTTTGATGTACCAAATGTGCATTTCATTCAAAAGACATTTAACACTCACCTTTCCCGGGCCAACAGCACTGGACGACACTGCCATTGACTGAGGCTTGGTGATGGGCGCAGGTGTGGCCGTGGTGGTGGTGGTGGTGGTAGCTGTGATGGTCTTAGCAATGGACGACACAACAGGCGTGGCGGAGTTTGGTGGTGGAGGACCAACGGGTGTCACAGCCGCACCCGCCACCACAGAGGCAGAGGTGCCGGATGGGGCAGTGCTGGGAGACACATTGATGGTAGGAGGCATCACCACTCCAGAAGGCCGTGAGGGTGGCTCCTGGGACTGCGTGCCATACTTGATATACTGCAAAATGATAAAAATCTCATCATCCTATCCACACAAACACACACACACACACACACACACACACACACACACAATGCACAATCTGCCAAAAGGCCACATGTTTCAGTCTGGAAAAATAAAAATACTGGTATATGAAAAATACGGGAGGTCTCACTTCAAATAACAAGTTACTAGAGGGGTGTAAATCTTCACATTTGCATCTCCATTCATTCCCTATTAATCCTTTTTCAATTAACATGCTTTCACAACTTCGGTGATTTGCTTCCTTATACAATTATTTACTAATCTATTCACCACAATGATACACAATACAAATCATCTCATCTTTTAAGCTTCTGTTGCTAAGAGTAGCTGATTCACATCTTCTTATGGGATCCTTTAATCAGTTAGGGAGATTTTTTTTTTCTTTCTCCTTTAAAGAAACTACTGTACAGTAACTACAGAATTCAACCACTGAGAAACTAGTGGATAAGTCATTACCATTACTGTAAATTATAATATCCCATTTTCACACAGTATACATACAGTTCTTTTGTCTGAGTAAACATATAAAAGAAAAGCACACCTTACTACTAGCCTACAGGAGCACAAGGGTGCTCACAACTTAAGTTGCCACATCCCTGTTCAAGATTTCATATACAAAGAGGGTGGTTTCCAATCTTTCACTGCTATATGAGTATGCAAAAGAAAGTGTGCAAGTACAGTACATACTTAACCAGAATAGACAAACCTCACTTAACTAGGAAATATAAAATGTTTTACTTATATCACAACCAAAGCTTCCACATCCAAAATGCTTTATTAATTTTGCTGGTGCAATCTATGCAGGAGACACATAATGATACAAATGAGAAGTCTGACCTCAATAAGATGTGGTGGGAACTCATTAAAGTGCTGTATGGCCATGAGGTGCTGGCAGTATCTTGGGTACTCCTTGAGGCGGCTACGGAATCTGTCCAGTGCCACTATGCCAAAGTAGTACATCTTACTGCCATGAGGTTTTTGTAGGGCCTCCATTACATATCGCAGCGCCACACCCAAGGCCATGTACCTAGGAAAATGGCATGAAAATGTACATATACCTAGGTAACTAAATGCAGCCTAAAACAATTGGTCAGGAAAGCTAACATATCAACAGATTAAAAACATGTGAATTCAATCAAATATGGTCGATAAAGCATAATCAATATACGAACATGCGAACAATACAGCAAAGTAAGGGTTATTCCACTGTTTTCTTCCAAGTCAACTGTACGAAACAAAGCCAAAACAGGTCTGATGCGTTTTCATAGACAACACAATTTGTTACAGCATGGCCCAATATACTGGGGTTTTACTACCGGTATTCTCTCCTGTTGCCATGGCTCCAGGCTCTGCATGTGAATCCAGCGGATTACAAGCTGAAGCTTCCTTCTCCTCAAGTCTACCATCCCTTTTTTGGGGGATAGGAAGCTGGGGGACGTTTATGTAACTGGGCAACTAGCTGCCCAATTACATCAATTCCACCACCTGAGGGTGTCCCTCTCCATGCAGGCTGTACTTTTTCCATTTGAGAAACATGCTGTTTCTTCTCCCACAACTGTAATCTATAAAGTTATACAAAACACAAATTAAAAAAAAACAAAAATACTTACTCAACAAGTCCTTGCTCAATGATGCCACCAAAGAGCCTGGCCGTAGTGAACAGTTCCTTGTCGGGGTAAGTTGGGAAAAAACGATACTCCTCAAAGAGGTTCCTCAGCATGCATGAGTAAACTTCGCGCTCCCTCTTGTTGGAGGATTCGTGGAATTTCTTCAGCATATCAAGAACCTGAGAATTAACATACAGACCATTACTAAAAAAATATGAAAATAAATAGGAGAGTTGTACAGCACTAAAGCCGGCTTCATGCATTCAGGTCCCCCAATGATCCAGGTCTTATCATTCTTATCTCTGCTCCTTCAAAATCCTACAAGCAGGTACTTTACCAATCTTTTGTGATAGCATTCAATTCTTTATACACAATCCAAGCCCCTCCAAGCCTCACATTCAAGGATGGACTACAAATCCATCTATTCATTGTCATTTCTATACATTTTTAACCTACAAACGTCCTCTTCCTATACTGCCCAGGTCTCACTACCATACAGCATTCAACTTCTAACACATGCTGCATACAAAGCACCACATTTCTTAATAAATTCTCCTTTTCTATCACTTAAAAGCTTTATTGCTTACATCATAACCCTTGCTAACATGTATACTGTATATTCCTGTGACTAAAACAAGTGTAGTAACCATCCCAACAATGGATTAAGTAAAGACTAGTATTTACATGGCTTGATAAAATACAGATAAGAGATCAATACACTGTCCAGTTTAATTCAACCTAGAACTGCCATCTTGTCATCCTGATTGCCAAGTTGTGGCAAGTGATTAGCATTATCATACTGTTAGCCCCAAAAAGTGCTAAGGGAAAGGATTCTGAGCCATAATACAGTGAATCTGCCATTGAACTGCATGCAATACAGTGCTAAACAGCAAAAATCTTTGGCAACTTAAGGTGAGTAAATCGTAGGTACAGTTAGACATCATCACCATCATCATTCAGATATCCTTTCCTACCCCAAGGTCATATACTCCACTGCACTGCTTCACACTTAGGGCATGTTCATTCATGAGACATATATGGACACAGAAACCTTATCAAACCCCTTCCTGCTAAGCAAGATTATGAGCAGGAAACTCTGAGAAATGAACCGGTGGGATATTTAACCACATACATGCAAACTGGGATGCTGCACTGTCCCCAGACTACCATTTCCTTACCTCTTCTATGGATAATGTTGGATGAGGAGGATGATTGTAAATTCTCTGGAAATAGCTGTTTGCTTCATCCTCTACTTCTTTGCTTACAAGTTGTGGCATGTCAAAAATCTGAGAGATGTCCACTGGAATAAGGAAAAATTAAATCATTGGGAAGCAACCACAACTACCATAATATAACTATTACTATTCCTAAATCCATCCTATTTTTATTAACACATCAGATTTTCTGAAATGCATGTTCAACAATCTGATCCCCATACAATTCTTACTTCCTTACATCCATTCCCTTTTCCAAAGGTAATGTCAATGTTTTTTCTCCAATCTTGGGTATCTTCCTTATGTCGGCTGGCATAATTTGTATGACGACACTTAAGCACTTAATTATCTTTATGATATTAACAAAAACAGAAACTTACTTTGCCTGGCTGGAGCAACTGTGGGCTGGACTGAGTGAGAACGGAGGGATGATGGTATGATGGATGATGCTGGCAGTGCCGGAAGCTGTGACCCAACTGCTGCAGGGTGAGGGGGACCTATTTGTAGTGCTGGCAGTATGGAGGAGAGAGGGGACTGAGAAGTGCCAGGGGCAGAAGATGGACCTAAGGGTCGACCAGGGGATCCTGGGGCAGTACCCAGAGAGCCTAGAGCACCCAGGCTCATTGAGGTGGAGACAGGTGTTGGGAAGATGGATGAGGTGACGCCAGTACCACCCAGATTGAGGTTGCCAAGGCTGGATGCAATGTTGCCCAGGGCACCCTCACTGGACGCAGCTGGACCAGGACCAGGAAAACCAATCTGAAATAAATCATCACAATGCTCACACTCCATATAATTTTTTTTTTTTCCCAACTAAAAGAAGCCCATGGATTCTGTCCAGATCATTATGAAATGAATGTACCATAGATGAAACAATATTTCATCCCAAAAATGCACCAAGAAAAACTAGTCATGTAAAAGTATCATCACAAACGTTAATACAAACACACACACACACACACACACACAGTCTTTCTTCTGGGTAATCAACTACCATTTTGCCAAAGCTTAGGTACTCACCACCCCAACCTGCTGTGAACGAGAACGAGTCATCAGGCTGCAGTTCTGAACCATCTGAAGTATTGTGTCAGAAAGCTCCTGTGAGACATTCCTAAAATCAAAGAAACCAAATATTACTTATAGGCAACCGTAATGCACGATTTATTCCTTATATATCTTTTCCTAAATCATTCAACTTCGTTCCTTAAGTCTGACAACATCTTTTTAAATCTATTCCAACGCTGGACGATTTGATTCAGCATGGGACACATCTTCTTCGATGAAAAAGTTACAAAATAATCACCAATAGCTTAATGAAAGCCAAAGGGTTTCCTGCATATCATGACACTATGTACCATACTTATTTCAATAATCATGAAATGAAGGTGAAAAAGAAGTGTGGAAGTGTGAGGGATGAAAATGGAAATATGTTACCAAATTGTATTCAAGTGAGGAGCAAATGGAATAAATATTTTAAAAGATTAATGAATGGTAATGATGAGAAAGAAGCAGTTGTAAACACAACTGGTTTTGATGGTGGGCAAAGAAGGTAAGTCATGTAAAGAAATGTGATAATGACAAAAGTGAAGACTTGCTGTGATGAAGCTGAAGACAAGAAAGGCAGCAAGTGTTGATGTGTATGCAGAGATGATTAAGTGCAACAGAGTGAGTGGAAAGATGTGTTTGTTAGAAACATGCAAGAAAGCTTAATGAGTGGAACTGTAACAGATTTTTTCTTCTTCCATTTTTTCCCTCCTTGCTGAAAGCTACCTAACCCCATCCTTAAGTGGAGAAAGAGGTCTAGATGATGATGAGGATGAGGATTAATCCTGTATATCAGGAAAGGTGTGGTTTGGTAGTCACACACAGAACTTATCCTTGCATAAATTGGGAATAAATGCCCCTGTACTCAGTATCTGCCATGCAGGTTCTGAAAGGGAGAGGGCTGTAGGGACCAATAATCTTTATCCTTCAAAATATCTTGAAATGATCCAGGTAAAAGATGGACTCAGATCTGAATCTTGTTCCTGCCCAGTCTTTGTTATTAGTAGGTAGGCTTGTCTGACTGGGTGGGATGCAAGAAACACGCAGTACTGTAGTAGTGAAGGTTTTCATGTTGCAAGGTACGATATGATGATACTGTGTGAGACAAGGTTAGCAGGGAGTAGAATGGACATGTGTGTACATATCTGGTAATGAGAACGTGTGTACAGAGTGAAGAGGTAGTTGCTTTGTTGATGGACAAAGAATGAAAGGTGAAGTGGAACAAATAGGCTACCTATAAATGTATTAGCATGCTTCCTGGACCCTACATCATTCCATCCTTAGGTGAGAAAGAGACGTCAGAAGATGAAGGTGCTGATGATGATAAAAAAAAAATAATAATAAAAAATAAATTTAAAAAAAGCGGAAAAGTCAAATTACAAAAAAACTTACATAATGCAGGCATTGAGGCAGACTAGTAGAGTGGACATGGTCTCTGGGGGCAGCTGGGATGACTTGGGCAACATGTCCTCCTTCCCTCCCACCAACTGGGGACATCGACGCTGAAGGAATTTTATGCATGACGAGATAAACGGCTCACCATGCTCACGGATCTTGTCTGTCAACCACTTGTCCAGCTTAAGAAATTCACCTGCATATAATTTTGTGAGGTCAGTTACTTTGTTAAGTTACTGTTCCTAGGAAAGAACAAGGCATCAGTTAGGTTTTCATCATTAAAATTTCATAAATTCTGCCACAGACATATATTACTCCATGAAATGTTGTGGTATCTATTAAAACAGATCCAAATTCACTTTCTAAGTAGAGTTCACTTCATGACTACCTAAATTTCCATCTCACAGCTCAACAAAAAGAAAATACATCACTCACGTCTGTACGCCAGGCAGGCCAGGTCAATGACGAAAGGGAAGGACTGAGCATTTAAGAGGAGTGAAAGTGCCTTGAGATCCTGTGCCACATCCAGTATACGGCTCAGCCGAGTCTGGTCATTCTCAACCATCATATACCACTCAGCCATCGCATGCATGATGATTTGACGCACTGTGCTTGTGTGGTTCTTTGGGAAAGGTTAAATGTTAGAACTTACCTTGCCAGAAACATGTGGGTAAAAACTAACATGTCTAAAATTGTCATTTTATGCAAACTATCACATTTTTCTGTTGAAAATATTCCACTAACAAAAAATGTTCAGTGAAGTTCATAATCATACCTGATTATGCCAAGCATGATGCAGTATAATGGCAGCATTTGGATGATTCCCTAGGAAAATGGGAATCAGCGACGCAATGAGATCTTGCCGAAGCATTGTGTAGGGCAAAGTCACCTGGAAATGAAAATATATATAGTTCTCCCAAAGTTCAAAATACAGTGCAACCCTTTTATAAGCATCCCCATGCATACTTCAATTATCTATATGATCTCCTTAGTGTTTTATTTTATTTTTACAAAATGCCAAATTTACACCGATTCTTCCTATCAACTCCACACTGATTATACAGTATGGTAAATTAAGTTCCGGCAAATTTTAACATGTTCAAAGGTATTCATTATATGAGAAGTAGTTGCAGCCCCAGGTTCATCTGAATGTGAGCCCAGAGAACTGTAAGATGAAACTACCCCTCTCCTGCAGCCCACCAGCCTTCTATTGGGGGACAGGGAGGGAACTGACAGATGCTTTTATACAGTACCTGGGCAATGGAACTGTCTGGCTATATTTGTGCCACCATATGAAGGTGTCCCACTCTGCACCTACTGTACAAATCCAAATGATGCAAGACCCCTTGGTAAACAATATCTTTTACTCATACCTGAACCAGCCCCAAGACTAGAATATCTGGACAGTGTTGTATTGGAAACTTGAACAGTTCCTTCACTGCTGAGTAATGCCCAGCCTCTCCCAAGTACAGCAGAACCTCCAGGAGCTGAACAGACTTCCATGTTGCCACCTGAAAATATAAGACAGAAACAAAACCTATCACCAACGTAAGACAGGGAAAGCAACCAACAACATTCCTGAACACTACAACACTTGACCATCAATTTATAAACACATATTTTAATTCTTTCTCCACTTACACACACTAACAAGTTCATTCATCATTTTTCAAGGTGGTTCGCACTATCTGCCAATATCAAAGCAACATTAGTACGCAGTAAGTACGGTACCATAAGATGCTGCCTGTAAACTGGAAGAATTATAACCACATACAGAAATGGTTACTGGAAAAATAAGAGCTTTAGTCTGACTATGATTCAGGATGAATTTTTTTTTTATTTTTTATTATTAAATGTTTAGAATTAGAATTATCAAAGTAAAAATCTGATCTACACATCTCTCCTTTCGAAGCCATCCCCGCTCTTCAACTAGGGTACATGTATCTTGAATGAATGCTGTAAGAATATCTATACTGATTTACACTTAAATACTCAAGTTAAATCAAATGAGGACTGACTAATACATGTTGCTTGGCTGCAATATACCAACAAACAACATTCAACTCATAAAACAAATGGTTACATACAGTAAGGTTCATGTCTAAATCTATCTATCTATCTATTGCCAGACGCCTCAATCCCGTTTGGGGTGGCAACTAACAAATCGCCTCCAAGTCGCCCTGTCCCCCGCCATTTCACTGCCCTGCTCCCAACTCACACCCCCCTCTCTCATATACCTCTCCACCCCATCCCTCCATCTCATCCTCGGCCTCCCCCTCCCTCTTCCCCCCTCCACCTCACTCACATACACTCTCTTCGTCAGTCTTTCACCCTCCATCCTCTCCACATGGCCAAACCACCTCAGTGTGTTCCTCATAACGCTTCCTATCACATCCACATCCACACCACAACGCTCCTTTATATCCTCATTCGTCAGCCTGTCTCTCCACGTGACTCCACAGGCTCCTCTTAAATAACTCATTTCCACTGCTCTCACTCTTGACTTGTGTCCTTCCAACAATGTCCAAGCTTCACTTCCGTACGTTAGACTTGGTATCACAATACTGTCATGTAGTAACTTTTTCCCTTCCATGTTCACTTCCCTGTTTCTTATCACTGCTTTCAAAGAACCAGCAACCTTTCTTCCCTGCTGTACCCTTTCAAGCACTTCACCCTCCAAACCTCCATCCTTACTCATCACACTACCCAAGTACTTAAACATACTCACATTTTCCAATTCCTCACCATCCAACCTCACTATACATTCACTGACTTCACCTCTCTCAAAGACCATCACTTTACTCTTCCCTACATTCACCTTTAGGTTCCATTTCTTACACACTCTCTCAAACTCATCCACCAAGCCTTGCAGCTCCCCTTCGTCTTCACTCAACAACACAGTATCATCAGCAAACAACAGTACAGGGAGTTTCCAAACACTATCCTCTCTCACCAGGGCCACTCCAACATCTAAATACATTTATTTAATGTCAGGATATACTGTACCTCCTTATTGTCCAGATCTGGCAGTGTTTTCAGACAATCGGTTGATACTGTATGACATGAATAGTCTGTAAAGCAGAATATTTCAGGATTCTTCAAAATTTGTGTTATAAGACTAAGCTGCTCCTCAGTGTTCTTCCAGTGGGCATAGAAACATTCCACAGGGAATATGTCTGACCTGAGTCCCTGTCCCTGAAGGAGACACCTGCAAAATTAAGGGAATTTAAGTAGTTATAGGTAACAGTCTGGGCTAGTATAACTACGGTAACTGTAGCCATTATAAGGTACTGTATTCCACACTGTTCTGTACATCAAAATTCAAAACATGAATATCAACTCTGGCATTCTCCTCTCAAAAGCTAAAGTGAACTGACCTTAAAGCTGTAATGAGTATCTTGAGCCCCTGTCTGTCTTTGACCAAAAAACCTTTATGGTCAAGCTTATTGAACACTTCCTTTACATTGAGATTTGGGACTACTTCAAGAAGACTTTTGATGAAGACCTCCACATTCCAGCCTTGTGGCCCTGTTAAGCCCCCAGAACCCACTAGGCTCACATCACCTCCGGGTGCCGACTGCGCCTGGCTACTTGGGATCTTGTCTTTGCTATCACTCCACAACGAACCTGGCTGGTTGATATTTTGCAATCCAATCTGAAAATACAAATATGTGGTTATATAGCCTGTAAGGATCAGTTACGAGTCAGAGGACTGAAAACATTTAGTTGAGTACCGGTATCTTGTTTAGTTCTTTTATCACATTCTTTGTCATGCTCTCTGGCCCTACCTTACCCTATCCCTGGGTAGAACAAGGAAATCAGTATAAACATGACGATTTATTTTTAAATTAAACACGATGATTTATTTTTAAATTAAATAAGGCTGGGTAAAATGGAAATGTGAGTTGCTGTCATTATTGACAATAAGAAATAGAGTCGTTTGTCCACTGGAAAAAGGGTGAAAGTGAATGCTTAGATGGTACGAACACATCCAGACAATGTGTCTGACTTTACCCTGTTTACAATAATTTGGCATAAAACTCTCTTAACCTTGAATGCTCAGTTATACTGTAAACTATTTCTATTAACAAATAAATGAATATAAATAAGTAAATAAAATAAAAAGGATATAATGACATGTAACGATCATGTAAAAATGCTGGCCTCAACTTTTAGAGAAAGATACTGTATAGCACAGCACCTGTGGCAATAAAAAATCATGCTATAAATTACATCAAGGTTTATGCAAAAAATCACTGCTGCAATGCTCTAAATTACTAACAAAATTAAATTCCCATACCTGTTCTGTTGGTAGTCCCGTGTGGGTACGAATCATTACCCCAAGGACTTTGGCAACAGCAGCTGGGGTGATGGAGTTCACCCCAAAGTTGGCTAAGTTGTTCCGGCATTCTTCTGGCGTGCTGCAGAAACTGTATCCTAACTCTACGACTAGGTCAGCCAAGGATCCATCCAGCTAAAACGAAAGTTTGACAAACACTGAATCCTGTACAAGATTGTGATTACAATGAATTTTATACATACATGTTGCAACTAAACTTATATCACAGTTCATCTGTTTTGAAAGGTTCTGTACATACTTGCATATTATTTTGCAACTTACAGCAGTGTACTACTATACAGTATAATGGTAAGTGCTTTTAATTTTGCCTTAAGTACTTCCTCATAATATATTTAACTTACCAAATTCTTTGCCATGTTGGCTGGCTGCTCCTGAGTGATCTTCTCCATAAGGATGTCCGAGTCCGGGTATAGGAGCGGTGCGAGGACCACTGGGACACGAGACCTGGGGAAGTCCCGCTGCAGAGCGGTGAGGAAGGCCTCTCGGGATTCAGGGGGGAGAAGGGGCACCGCCGGCTCCCTCCACAGAGGCACCACTTGGGTGAGTAGCAAGTGTAGTGCCTCTGTTGATAGTTCAAGTACTTCACGTTCACCAGAATCTGTGGGTGCAAAAAGTAATCCCGAGGTAAGGGGAGAAACTCTACCCACATTTTAATAACAGAAGACCAAAATCAAAGGGGAGGGGGGGGGGGCTAGAATGAGTATTTTCCCACTCCAACTTGTATTGCTATAACTTACTGGTGAACCTACCACCCAGCACTGATGTTACAAGGAGTCTCATATGCTACCTCCTATGACACAAGGGTGATTATGAGGAAGTTCATGTCTCCATTAATTCACTTCTCCAAAGAGATCAGAGGGCCTTCCTTTCACACCACAACTTATGTAGTCGACTGAAACTTGGTAGGGTGGTGACAATTAGTTAAGGAGGTTATCATCCAGGTTTAACTTAGGTTACCTTAACAGAATTTCACTTCTTCCAAGTTTTTAAAATTTATTTATTTATTCTCACTCTCAACTTGAATATCAGGACTAACTTCCCTAGCCCTGGGTTCCTATGTTCCTCATGAGGCGACATAGGATTAGATGGTGGATGGATGGATGGATGGATTTTTTTCATAATCTATAATCTTTCTAACCATCAAATGCTTTCTTTAGGGGGGAAGTATGACTTAATCCCAAAAACTCCTGGAAAACACAGTCCATGGCTTGCCACCAGCAAGAAACTCATGGGAATGAGAAACAGGCTGAAGGTGGCATAAATGCAATCCATGCTGAGAGGAACTGCATTCACTGCAAAGGGAATGAATAATGAAGACCACAGGGTTGTAAAACTGGATGTATGTGGTGTGTAAGAACGACATTCACTGCACTAGGTTCTACGTTGTGAGAGGAGTAAGAATGCAAATTTATAAATACACACACACACACACAAAAAAAACAATACAGTACAATGCTTTCTCATAAGGAATCCCAATTTTGAGGGTGACTATGGTACAGCTGAAGTTTTGTTTGACCCCTTAACCGCGGGGCATCACTTTCGTGACACTTGGGAGCAAGAGATCATACCGCGGGGCGTCACTTTTGTGATTCTGTGTTATTTTGAATTCACCCGGGCTTTCAAGTGTTGGCTTGTATCATCTATCAGTACTGTCAATGTCCAACACTAGTCAGCACTCCTAATCTCATCTGTACTCCCATCCATTGTTGACAATTTAGCCATTTCTCCCCGTTCTTGACTCCCCTCCCTACCCCCCCTCCATTACCCTATCCTCTCGCCTGCCCAGCCGTGCTACGCTAAGTAAATCTTCCCTGGAATTTTTCACTGATTTCATCCATTGAAATAAACCATATGCCCTATTCTTATACCAAATAATATATACATAAAAGAAATAAAGTAAGTGATAGTGCCATACACCTGGAATTGGCTAATTATCACCTGACAACACCTCACGTGCACTTGTTCGCTAATTTTCGCTGTTTATTCCCCTTGAAATATGCCGTATAATCTATTTTCATAATAAATATACATATAAGGAGGGAAGGGAGAAGTCTAAGTGATATTTACATTCACCTGGAACTACCTAATTTATAATGTATTGTCTAGATTTCCTGCCAATCATTTAACTGTTATATATTAGCTGCTGTCAAGAGGCTGACGTTGGCAGTCATGCATTTCCCTAGGTAGGCCACCACCCCGGCCCACCCTTATCAGTTCACTATCATCTTCCAATGTGAAAGTACGTCTGTTTGCTCCTGCTGACTTCAGCCACTATTCACCTTCATGCAAAGGGCCCTGTGACCTTTACCCCCAACTAAACCTCGTGTGGAAAGAGGTAAAGGGCTGACAATTGATAAAAGAGTGACTACGATCTTTCTATTGCTGGTTCCTTGAAAGCAGTGATAAGAAACAGGGAAGTGAGCATGGAAGTAAAAAAGTTACTACATGACAGTATTGTGATACCAACTCTAACGTACGGAAGTGAAGCTTGGACGTTGTTGGAAGGACACAAGTCAAGAGTGAGAGCAGTGGAAATGAGTTATTTAAGAGGAGCTTGTGGAGTCACGTGGAGAGACAGGCTGACGAATGAGGATATAAAGGAGCGTTGTGGTGTTGATGTGGATGTGATAGGAAGCGTTGTGAGGAACACACTGAGGTGGTTTGGCCATGTGGAGAGGATGGAGGGTGAAAGACTGACGAAGAGAGTGTATGTGAGTGAGGTGGAGGGTGGAAGAGGGAGGGGGAGACCGAGGATGAGATGGAGGGATGGGGTGGAGAGGTATATGAGAGAGGGGGGTGTGAGTTGGGAGCAGGGTAGTGAAATGGCGGGGGACAGGGCGACTTGGAGGCGATTTGTTTGTGGCCACCCCAAACGGGATTGAGGCGTCTGGCAATAGATAGATAGATAGATAGAAAACAGTGCAAGTGGAATTGTAAATAATGTGTAAACAGCAAGTGAAAGTAATGAATGTAAATATACATGAACAGTGAAAAATAGTTTTATAAGTTACTTCAAGTGACAGTGCATAACACAGTGTAAATAAAATAGAAATGTAAATAACGTAAATAAAATAGAGAACGTAAATAGAAATGTAAATGAGTAGTATTATAAGAATACGAGTATATACCCTAGGAGTAGTGAAAGTGAAAGTTTCACTCTAGCATGTATGAATACTATGAGTTATGAGAGTGAAGGTGAAAGTGAAAGTTTCACTCTAGCATGTATGAATACTATGAGTTATGAGAGTGAAGGTGAAAGTGACATTCATTCTCAATGCTAGTATACAGGACGAGAAAGTGAATGCTCCGTATTTTACAGAAAGAAATTGAATCCCTACAGTGACAATAAACTAATACTACTGAAGGAAACTTATGGATAAAGACTGTAGATATATATAAGTGTTATACAGTAATAGAAATATAAAGTGTGAGGGGTTTTATGAATAATAAATGACAGAATACCAACAGCGAACTAGCGCAAGTGGGAAGGTCATACGTGCTCGTAATTTTCATTGCTTTCACAGTGGGTTTTTTTTGGAGTATGGATCCCAAACTACTTGATAATCATAGAGTAGTGTTTATAATGTTAATATCTGGCAGTGATAATCATATTACGGGTTGTCAGGAAGTGTAAAGTGGAGACTTCATTACCCAACTTCAGAGGTCTCCACAAGTCCTATAGTAATCGATGAGGGCTCAACATACATCCCAGGAGAAAGCTGAAGGTATGTGCCATATGCATATGTAATTTTAATATTCTAGGACTAATAACTGATTTTTGGCAAATTTTTTTGAGAGTCTGTCGGAGCCCGAATAACCCCGCTGGACACGCAAAACATTGGGAAACATGCCAGCGGTGTAAGGGTTAAGGACTTAAACTAAGCCAAGTGCTAAATCCAGCTAATTCCTTCCCAAGAGAGGCTGGAAAATGCTGGTAAAAAAAAAGAAATCTGAAATGTGTCATGCGACTTTCAACAATGTTCAAGTTTCTTTCGTTACAAGCAAGTACCACAAAATCACCTACAAACAACTGATGCGAGACACTCCGTCCAGCAGGCACTCACCAGAATCAACGTATGCACGGACAAGGTCAGGAAGCTTGGCCTTAAGAAGTGTTGTGGCCTGACTCCTGATTTCTGGGCTGGTTTCGTGGAGCAGGTACAAGCAAAGAGTAACTTCCTGTAGCCGTGAAAGCCTCAGGGCCTTGCACACTCCACTCACCCACTGGGACTTTATTACCTGGAGAAAACAAATTCTTGAAGAAGTACTACCAACATAGACTGAGTCTCAATCCCACTGTTCACCAATGTTGGCTATAGTTCTCACAACACTGCCTTCAACTATGCATGGATCTACATATTCTGGTTTGCTGCTAGTCACATCACTGAGTCTGATACTGAGTTCTACAAGGTGTCCCACAGGTCTGTTATCATGGGGGAAAAACACATATATTTCTAATTTTTTCAGGATCAATTCTGACTGAGCATCTTGTCTGGAATTATGTACCAGAAAAAATGGTGGATACAATGAGCACCTTCCATGAATAAAGGCTTTTGTATTGCCACTTTTTATACACCTGGTATGTACTTTTTTTCCTCTTTGCCTTACCTTAGCTGGATTGGGTGGGTTGGCAGTGGCGAAGGCCAGACAGGATATAAAAGTTGTTGCGGGAAGAGTGGCAGCCAAGTGCTGGAGGAGTAGGGCACAAGCTCCCCCAGATGTGGCAGACCACACGAGGGAACCCACTCCACAACTCACTGACCCTTCCTTGTCCTGAGAAAACACCAGTCATCTCAATCCCTTCAAGCTTATTATATATTTCCAATTAATCTATTTGCTTGCTATCTCCAGACAATGTGCTTGAGCTTAGGGAAGACTTTCTGAACTGGAGCTGCTAAATGAAACAATATGGGAAGTTCCTCTGAAGCTAAATATAACCGTCAGATGGCAGTCTCGTAAGTAAAAAATACATCACTGGTTTACACACCAAAGTACTGTACACTACATAAGTGTCCATAACTTGACCACGTACAGTACTTCAAATAAAACTGCCACTTCAGAATCCAAAGGGTCCATTACTTAATTCTATTACAGTAAACATGCCATGTTGGACTCTGCTGCTCCAATATGCAGATATTCAGATATCATCTTTTCATTACCTTAGTATAAGTACAACTAGAAATTACCTGCTGCATAGATGTGGGAACATAACATGAAAGCTGCTCATTTTGACACTAAATTATTCACTGCAAGTCTATTTACTTATTTATTTTTAATTTGGGCTGGGAGGAGGTTGTAAGAGTCCAAATGCGTGCATATTGCAGCATGCATCTGAAATGGGCAGTTTACTTTATATATACAATACTTAAATTTTTAATACAAGATTTCTTAATACTGCAGGACCTTAAAATTCCAATAGGCTATAAATTTAAAAAATTCAGTAATTTGTTCTAAATAATCAGAAAAAATAGCTGGCACTTGTAATTAGTGGTTATATTACAAACACATATCTGCCAAAGAAACCATTGTGTAAATCATTACCAGGTAATACCAGAAAAAATGTGTATGCTTGTACCTGAAACCATAACACAGCGATTTACTTATCATCATTAACACTGCAAATCATGTAGTATTAGAGATATGAATGCTTAGATATGAAAACATACCTTATTATTATTATTATTATTGTTTGGAGAAGGTCGATGAGTGTCAACTCCCTGTGACCCGGACCACTCCAGGTGACCAATCAGCACCCGGTACAAGTGTCGCTCGGCCTCTCCACCAAACTGACGCACCACCTGACACGCACAACATTACCATCAGAACATTTTCCTTACATACTGTACTACAGTTCTTTCACCTTAACTTGGCCTAAATTTTCACACTTTTTTCATTTAACTCAGTGACAATAAAATAATGCTATGGCTCTACAACATTTCCACAGCACCTTTTCATGACTATTATCATACTGTACTCTTGTGTTAATCTATTGCTACAACTGACATTCAAGGAGAGACGGCAATTTTAAGCCAAGGATAGGTGTATAATATATTTACTATTCATCAGTGTCACTTCAGTCTCCACAGCTCCTACTTTGATTTCTTGAACAACCCTATCCATGAATACTGTACAGTATTATAAACAACCATATGGACAAACATGTTTTTGTCTTAGTCAATGACAATGAACCACTCACTTTAACATCCACCTACTTCTCATTTCACAAACACTGGAAAGTTCCTTATAGTAGCTACTGAACAGGTTTCCTTCCACACCAAGCACCTGACATCCTGCAGTCCTTCAGGCATGTTTCCTTTAATATCTGCCTAACTGCAAGTATCTGATTCACACATCCCCTACACCACTGGAAACCACCATTCATTCAGTAACTTACAGGATAATCAGGCACTTTGTCTTAACTTCTTTACTACTAGTATTCTTCCATATATCTTACTCACAGCACTTATTACACAATAATTATGACACTCACTTTTTACCGTATCTTTATACAAATGCACAGGTCAGCCACAGCCCTTTTCACTCTACTGGAACATCTCCATTCATCCAGGTTTTAAATCATATTTCCTACAAATAGCTTCTATCGTTGCATTATATCCACCATATTTTATAATTTCTACACACCAATAACCACCTACTGCCCTCCCAGTCTTCAACTTTTTTGCAACATTCCTCATTTTTGCCACAGACCAGGGTTGTCTTGATTTAAATAAAATTATTAAAATCAAATCATGTATATTGATTGAAATCACTGAAAAAGTCATGATTTAAATCAAAATGGATATTTTTTTATAAATACAGTAAAAAGGAAGAAGCTAGAGAACCACAATGTGATTGATGTGTACTGTACAGATGCATCAAGTCTGCTTGTCCTGTACTCTTCTAGTATTGACGCTGTATCAAGTCATGCACCAGTGACCCACAGCCTTCAGTTACATGGCAAACATTCAAAAGTTAAATGCAGGAAAGAGGCTCTTTTGTTGATAATAACAATAAATATGATCACATTCTGTGCTGACATATGAGATCAACTCATCTTTGAATACACAGTAACATGATTCAATCTAATGATTATCATCCAAATCTGACAAAATATAAAAGACAAGTTGGCAACTTTCATCAGCATCTGACACACAGTGATGCAGCTGCATGAGTAATCTCCCCCATATCAAGGAATGCTGGCCTGTGGTACACTGGCTTACTCCCACTTCCCAATCACATTATTATTTTGTAAGTTTGTTTATTTGAACTTTGATATATAATCATGCATGGAGATGCGTGGAGAGAGCATTATAGCCGGTTGCTGAATGCAGAGTTTGACTGGGACAGGGAAGGTTTGGAGGCAGCAGATCCAGTGTTTGGCCCTTGGCCTTTGATTGATGCTGCTACCATGAGTGAGGCAATAGGCAGGATGAAGGTGGGGAAGGCAGCAGGTGTGTCTGGGTTGACTGCCGATATGTTGAAGGCCTCAGGAGATATAGGGGTGAGGTTAGTCACTGACCTGATAAATATGATTTATGAGTGTGTTGTCCCTGATGACTGGCTGAAGAGTGTAATTGTAAATGTGTATAAAGGGAAGGGTGATGCCCTGGAAAGAGGAAATTATAGGGATATAAAGCTTTTAGATCAGATAATAAAGGTAATAGAGAGAGTTTTAGAAGGTATGATTAGAGAGTGAATATAAATGAGATGCAGTTTGGGTTTATGCCAGGTAGGGGGACCACTGATGCCATATTCATTTTTCAACATCATTCATTCATTCATTCATTGCCAGACGCCATGTATCCCAAACGGGGTGGCCAAGGGCTTAGAGTTAATTGTTTTTACAGGGAGGGGCACTAATCCTCCACCAACCCCACTTGACACGTAGGAAAAACATATTGGTAAGAAAAGGGATCTATATTTTGTTTTTGTTGATCTGGAAAAGGCCTTTGCAGAGTCCCTAGAGAGGTGGTGAAGTGGGCAATGAGAAAGCTTGGTTTGGAGGAATGGCTGGTTAGGGTGGTTATGGGTATGTATGTGGGTGCTCACACCCAGGTAAGAGTGAATGAAGATTTGAGTGATGAGTTTTCCATGAATGTTGGTGTGCATCAAGGGTCAGTTTTGAGTCCCATGTTGTTTATCATGGTACTTGGAGCCCTCTCACGTGAAGTCAGAAACGGACTCCTATGGGAGTTGTTGTATGCTGATGACTTGGTGTTGACTGCAGAGAACAAAAGGGAGGCAGAGGAAAGGTTTAGGAAATGCAGAGATGGTATGAGGCACAAGGGCTTAAGGGTAAATGCAGATAAAACAAAAGTGATGATATCTAGGGTTGGTGGCGGTACTGTCAAAGACGAGGGAGAGTGGCCATGTGCAGTTTGCCACAAGGGCGTGGGAAGTAATTCCATCGTGTGCGGTGTTTGTGATAAATGGGTGCACAAGAGACGTAGTGGTATCAGAGGCAGACTGTGAGATAATCCTGATTTTATGTGTGCGGCATGTCAGGGTGAGCAGGTGGAGATTGTCCGGCGTGAAAGGATTGAACTTGCTGGTGAATCTCTTGAGTGTGTGGAAGAGTTTTGTTATTTGGGAGACATGTTGTGTGCTGGAGGAGGGGCTGGAGCTAGCTCTGTGGCTACAGTGAGAAGTGGTTGGAAGAAGTTCAGGGAGCTCTTGCCTCTCCTGACATTGAGAGGAATCTCTCTACATGCTAAGGGGTCTCTGTATGCAGCATGTGTTGGGAGTGTAATGCTCTATGGTAGTGAGATCTGTGCAGTAAAGGAGGAGGATATCTGCAGGCTCAGACGTATAGAAATTACAATGATTAGGTGGATGTGAAGTGTGTCCCTGCGTCCAAGGTCTGGGGGGGCTGGGTTTAAGATGGAAGAGTTGAGAGGTAGTAAGGGATTGGAGTGTATTGGTGTTTTGATGAGGAGAGGTAGATTGAGATGGTCTGGACATGTGGAGAGGATGGGGGATGATAATTGGGTGAGGAAGGTGGGAAGTGTTAATATTGGGGGTGGGGTTATGAGGGGTAGACCGAGAAAGACATGGGACAAGGTCATTAAGTGTGACCTCAGGGTTAAGGGACTGAACAGGGAGGTTGCAATAGATCGTGCAGCATGGAGAGCCGCCATTAGGTGACCAAGGCCGATGCATGCAAGCATGTTGGAGCCTTTAAAAACAAAATGAAACAAAACGAAACGAAACTGGATGCAGTGCACCAAGTGGGAGGAAAATGACCCAGTATCGTATTCTTTTGATAGAACTGCCAAAACTGATACCAAAATATGGTTTAACTTAACACTGGCAAAAGTTTGGTAAAAGAAAATGTCTTCATAAAAGTGAAAGAAATTTAAATAAAAGATTTGATTTTTTTAATTTTAAAAAAGAAAATCAGCAATTATTTCCAACCCTGCCACAGACACATTATGGGGCACCTCATATATTCTTGTGCAACATCTAAACCAAGTCTGTTTAACACTGCTTTGCTAATATGATGTCAGTCTTTATATCTGCCCTTTATGTCACTTCCATTCATTTGTTTTTCTGATCCCTACCCTTGTACAGTGCTTTGCACATTCATATTTATGGTACATTTTCACACTGCTTTTCCCAACACTCCTCCTTTTTTACCTAAGGTGATGTACTTTCGCTCCATATATATTCCCTTTCTTACACACAAATTTCTTCCTTGAACTGGGCTATATAGCTACTGTACTTTTTGCAATATGTGTGTGAGCTTAGAATTGACAATGAGCACAGGAACCTCAACCAACTGTACTGTGGCTAAGCACTGTACCAAAAGTAAAGTTTATGAACATTGCCAAACAAAACTGTGAATAATACTCTTGACAATTTACGGTTATCATGTCCAAAATGTTAATGGAGACATGATAACATTGTAACGTCACTAGCTAATCAACACAATTACTGAACCTATTCTTTACTAATTAATAACATCCTTTCATTTAAAAGGCCATTTCTGTGTAAGTTCTTACAATTCTCTCATCCTGTTACTTCTACCCCAATAATCATGCATATTTTATGATTCGCTCATTTCCCTGTAAATTCATTCCCCATACTCAGAAAAATAACTTCCTTATCCTAACCAACTACAGTACTGTTCCTTCTTACACATTTTTTTTTTCCCCTCTCTCTGTCCACTGCCACATCACTATGAGTAAATAATTTACTGTACTAGTAAATAAATGGAAGTTAAGCGGTACTGCCTATCCTGACACTATACATGTCAACGGAAATCTGTCTGAGCATCAGCCAATCAGTATGAAAAGCTCTGCCGAAGACCCGTATCCCAACAGGCCTCTCATAATCGCCAGTATAAACACCAAAATTTTCTCATCAAGCTAAGTACCGTAAGTTACAAGAACCTGAATGACAAAGCTGTACTGGTACCACAAACCCTCTCATTGGTTCACAGGGCTCTTGTTTGGTGAGCCACAGCTCGCAAATGCAATTTTTTTTCCCTTCAGCGAACAAATTTTACGTGCAAGTCGCCTTCTGGTGAGGAGAAAATACATCCACTTCAAACCCAGAAAAGTACAAAATAAGTAAATCTCACTTAAATGAACAAAAAAGCACGTTGTGATCGATTATTAAGTCTTTCCTTGTCGCCACTGTGAATGTTTAAAACCTCATTATATGATTCTAATCATCACAGTGTGTAAATAAATAATTTATTGCTCATAAACTGTTTTGGCTCATAGTCAGTTCGGCTACTAAAAACATATTTGGCTCGTAAATTTGAAACCTTAGGAGCCAAATGGCTCGCAGCCATCAGCAGTTAGCAAGAGCCCTGGTTCATGAATCTAGTACAGTACAAACTCTGAATTTCTAAAAGTTTGGTTGGCTTTGTGGATCACTGAATATTTTGGAAAGTGGAATCAAAATAACAATTAAGAAAATTATGTAATAAACAGTCTAAGATACGGTACTAACAACAGTAAATATAGGCTAATGAAGTACCATGCATTACCGTACTAATTTATCATCTGCCCTTACACATCTACAACTGTACCGGTACTTTGTCTTCAAGTACGCACCAACTGTGCGTCGTATCAACACCTCTCTACAGCATGAAAATATATTTTGGAAAGGGGAGCTTTTTGGAAATCAGATGCTCGGATTTGGAAGTCTGCACTGTATTTTTATTTCAGCTCCTGCCACAAGACTTTTTCTGCTGAGTAAGTCCAAGGAGCCCAAGTGTTAGTACTGATACCAATAACCCTTCAATGGGTACATATTCTCTTGTACCTGTCTACAGCCAGATGCTTTAATCCTATGAGGGATGACCATAATTGAATCACCTCCCTGTCACCCCGTCCTCTGGCATCAGACTACCCACTCGCTAACATAAATGAATCACCTCCCTGTCACCCTGTCCTCTGCCATCAGACTACCCTCTCACTAACTTCAGCCTCCCTCTCTAAAATATCTTTCCACTCATCCCTGCATCTCATCCTTAGTCTCATTCTCTCCCTCCCACTCCCCATCTCACAAACACTCTCATTCTCCATTCACTCCACATGGCCAGATTATTTTATTCAGCTGTGTGACTCTTAGGACTCTAAGAGCATTATCATTTGCCTTACAGGAGAAGGAATATTAAGACAGCTGTTCCCACAAAGAAATGGCCACCATTCCTGCTAATATTTAAATGAGAAAAGCCTGTCATCAAGACAAAAGCAAAGGAACACTCAGTATCACACCACATTACCAAGACTTTAACATAACCACTATCACTGAAGTGTGGTAGATGCTAAGGTATATAATTCTGGAAAGACTGTACGAGCAGAAACATAATTAACACTGTGTTGAAAATAAGAATTCAACAGGAACAAAATATATACCTGGTACTGTATAATATTATCAGTCTGACAATTCCTACAGAATGTGCATACAGTACACACAATGTTGACTGCTTGCTGGCTATGACATCATCGTGTTAAAGTATTGTGCGCATACCAGTACCGGTACTGTAGATTTAACTCAAATTTTAACATTAATTTATACTAGTTTACTGTGTAGCACTGCATGTGCCATGCAACTTACATCTAGAATGTATTACTGAATATGATTACCAATACATTTAACTAAAAATTTAACAATCAGTCTATTCTTTTTACAGGTACCAGTTTACTGTGGAGCACTGTATGTAAACTTACATCTAACAAGTTATTACTATATTTATAAGGAATTACCAGTATGCACTTAGAAAAGTAGCTACAGTACTATCATGATATTGCACAATTATGTGAAAATAAAGTACAGCAGTATGTGTAGTAGAGTTCGATACATAGGTAACACCACAAATAGGAGACAATAATGTACACTATCTCAGGCTGCATGTAAGCCTGGTGTGCATCATTCAAGGTCTGACAGATGGGAAGGGGTAGTCATGGCATAGCTATACTGTAGCCTACTCATGAACATACCTAGTTATCTGACCATGATCATTCCTAACTCTCTCTCACTAATATATGATGTGGAAGGAATCACACACACACACACACACACACACACACACACACACACACACACACACACACACACACACACACACACACACACACACACACACAAAAGCACATTCAATAGCAAGA
The DNA here is from genome assembly GCF_032717465.1 of Coenobita brevimanus. Taxonomy (NCBI): domain Eukaryota; kingdom Metazoa; phylum Arthropoda; class Malacostraca; order Decapoda; family Coenobitidae; genus Coenobita; species Coenobita brevimanus. The sequence continues at coordinate 66,207,597 of NC_137054.1, forward strand.
AAACTTTTTTAAAGATAGGCAGGATGGGAAAATAAACTACCGGTATTAGCTACCGGTACTCCACTGCCAACAAATCCCCCAGAGAAATAGTACCAGTATGTCTAAATGTTGTGTAGCCTAATACCAATGACACATTTATTAATAAATTGCTAACAAGTCTCTAAATGACAAGGTATCAAATAGTAATGAAACAAATAATTTTACTGTTTTAGTAATACAACAAACTGCTAAAATTTTAGTTTTAGAAATGCAACAAACTGCTGAAATTTTACTGTTTTAATAGTGCAACAAATTGCTTAAAAAAAAAAAAAAAAAAAAAAAAAAAAAAAAATCTCAGCAAGCTATGGTAGCCTGTGTACTGTACTGCCAAAACCACTCCCACCAGAATACAAAATCTTGCAAAAACACCACTACATGTACCTGACTATACATAATGGACTATGAAAAGCTGAGGAGCCCCACAGGCCACAGATGGCTTATATATACACCATACAGCCTTGAGTGAAAGCTCATTTCTGCCAGAAATTTTTGACAAGAGTTTGCCCATTGGATGCCAACAGCACTCTCTCACTGTTGTCCACAGATACCAACAGCATTTAAAAGGTAGACTTCCATACACTGTGTCTTCTAATATATTTCTCAGACGGATCTAAGGTTACTTGAAAGCATAACCTACTAATACAGTAATATATTGTAATGTGTTTGGTCTCTGATCTAAATAAACTCAATGGCCCAGTTGGCCAGAGCACAATAATATAATGTGCTTTGTCCCTGATCTTGTTAACACAGAGCCCCAGCTGGCTAGGGCTATAAGGCACACAGCCAGGTCTACTTCACCAACTGTGTGCAGACTCAGATGTCCCCAAAATTTATTTCTAACTGACTAGGGGTATGTAAGTGAGATGGTGAAGAGGTAGGGGCAGACCATGGATGAGATGAAGAGATTGGATGGAGAGGTATACAAGAGGAGTTTGTGAGGTGGAGAGAGGGCAGCCCACTGGTTGAGATAGGGTGACATGGAGCTTGGAGGTGCTTAGTTTGTGGCCACCCCTTATGGGATCAATGTGTCTGGCAAAACATATACAGACAGACTTTTAAATACACCTGGCACTACTATAAAGCTGTTCTATTGACACCATATTCAACTGCTGCTGGTTGTGCGATTCTGTCTCCACATCAAATTTTGATCAAATACCAGTAATGTAATATCACTGACAATACAATATTTTCTTTCAGCTAGTGCAGCAACAGCTACATACTTGTACTGATAAAACTGCTTGGTGTGATAAAATTGCTGCTAAAATTTACAAAATTATCTGTACCTAAACATAAAACATACCATACTGGTGTAGATAAATAGGCTGAGATTAGCCCCACTGATAACTCCAAGAAGCTAATAACTAATAACTAATGTGGGCATATAATGAGTTTTCTATTGTCAATTCTAGGTGTGACGGACCCCAACCAACAATTCTAGACCAATACATCAATACTAAAAACCAGGAAAATTGATGCCATCACAGGCATGGCAGATAGTTATGATATATAACAAGGGGTACAGCAGTGAAGGGGTTACTTCGATAATCTCAATCTATCTGTATGAGTGAGCTGGAGGGAGGGAGGGGAGGGTGGAGACTGGGGATAAGCTGATGGGATATGGGGTGGTGAGGTATAGGAGAGGAGAGGGGAGGGGGGGTTAGGTGGAAAGGACAGGGTGACATCAAGGCAATTCCACTGTGACCACCTCTTACAGAATTAGGGCATCTGGCAATAGACACAGGTGGATAAACTGTACGTATAGAGAAAATGTCTATTCAACTGCTACTTTACTTTTCTTTCATAGTACAGTATTTCTAGAATTTAAAGCAACCATTCTTCAACAATTTGTCAAGGCTGTAACAAAATAGACAGGACATACCACTTGACATCGACAACAGTGTTGTTACTGGGGTATGGTACCTATACGGTACCATATGTTAATGACAGGCACCACGTATTTTTTCCTTTAAGTGAATGGGCCCAAAATGTGAATACGATGTCCACTGCTGAACTTTACAGCAGTTGTAATGACTAGCAATTTACAATTACAGTACTTCCATATACAGTGACTGGCTTTTGATTAGTACAGTATTTCATCAGAGGAAAATTGTCTACTGGTACATTACTGCATCAAGAATGCAAAAAGTACCGTACACTTTACAAATATTAAATGGCTTAAAAATATGACACACAAAGGAACAATGGGAATGGAGTTGAAATTTGTGTCCATGAATTAGCTGGCCTAGCTATCTCTAACAATTTTCACGAATTCTTACTCACAATTTATATTGGATATGGCTACATTTAGAACTTTCTTTAAACTACCCACAACTAATCATTCCCTTTAAACATTTGCAATGATCCCACAAAACAACCTTTTGCCACTAACTCAAGTAAATTTTGACACTTTCCTTGTCAACAAGTTCTTAAATTTAAAGCTAAAGATGGCAAGTTTTCAAAAAAATCAACTTTTACTTTATAGAATGACGAGGGGAGAGACATCATATATATAACCATTCAATAGGCTGGGTTGCCATCAAAGAACAGGCTACCAGAAATGACTGAAGCTTGTAGATTTAGTAATTTTCAACAGTGGTTTGTTAAACAAATTTCTGTAATTTACTAACATCACACACACACACAAGAATATCAGGCCACGAGGTGCATGAATTGTGTAAGCTGTGCCTATCGTATAATGGAGTCTGGCATATAAAAGTACAAATTATACTCAGGCCCAGGTCGCATTATGAATGATACCAGTACCAGTACTCATTCTGGCTAGCCTCTCATGTAAGTGTTGGCAGTGTCAATATACAGTACAGTGGAAGCATCTGATATACAGTACTAGACAGATGTACTTTCAGGGTGAACCTGAAAGATTCTGTGGTTCCAATTGGGTATTCCCTAATGAAATGTCTAGTGTCAAGTAGGTGACTACATCCTATTTCATAAAACAGCACTTTTCTTTGTCAGCCTACCAGTTTGTATAATTTTAAAATACACCAGTATATACTGTACATATTAGCCTATATGCACATCTGATTACCAGTGTGGTCAATGATATACAGATTATACACATAGGCCAATATTAGTTCTGTTTTCAATTAATGGCCAGCACATATAGGCTGATATTAGCTCTGTTTTCATTAATGGCCAGCACACATGGGGCAATATTAGCTCTGTTTTCAATTAATGGCCAGTACATATTAGCTGTTTTCAATAAAAGGCCAGCAGATGAGTTGCTGCATATTTCAAGCACACGCATGTTTGTCTTGCCTTGAAAAATCCAATGGGCACTTCCGCATAGGTTGTCACCTCTTGTGTATCCTGTACTCATTAAAATTTCACTACTGTACTAAAGTATATGGGAAAGGGTTGCCTAATGTGGTCTGGTGAAACTTTTGGTTGTGGAACAATGGGGGTCAACTGTCTGATTTACTTACACCCTTCAGGGCAATGATGCACTTTTGTTTAATGCCATGCTGCCATGACATGATAGTGGAAAAACACTTCTAATAAAGTGCAACCTCAAAAGTTTGCATTCATCTATAGTTTCAAGGCATTACATATCACTTTCGTTTCTATTTCCAAATGTAGCATTCAGATCTGGCCTGGCAGAGGTTGTCTAGACAGCAACACAAGGGTAGCCAGTTAATAATACAGTAAGATAAGGATACCACAGTTAGCAGCTGGGTCTGCCAAAGGTAGGTCTATGCCATACTACAGCAGGAAAAGAACAACTTGCAGCCTTTTAAATACTACTACAAGACACTGATACAATAATACCCAGTGCATAATTTCACCTGCCAAACCTATGTCTAGATAAGGACGGAATAGGAAGGCTGCCAGAGACAGAGCGGCGTAGAGTCATCATTAGGTGACCATGGCCGACGCATGCATGTTGGAGTCTTTATAAACAATCCAAACGATATGAAAGCTATGTCTAGAATACAAGATACAGCAGCAAGTAATCTGCCTTACTAAATGTATGTCTACACAAGTATATATAAGGCAAGGATTGCCAATCAAATACTACAAGCATGGTTAAATAACTGCAGTAGCTCTGGCCATTTGACCTGTCAAAGGTATGTCAAGAATAGTCAGCTAAATACTACCTCTAACTTTCACCAAGTACAGTACACTGAATTTTTGAGGTTGCACCATAATGAAGGGGTTTATGAAGGTAAAATCTAACTCACTGACAGTACTTCAAAAATCTCTCCTACACAAATAACTGTCTAATGGCAGCATGTTTTAAATAAAAGTACACAATTGGAGTGCAATGATTAAAAGTAGGCCTATTTAGTACAAGTTCAAATCACTTAGGCTATGTTAGCAGTAGTAGTAGTAGCCGCAATCCTAGGCTTATCTGGACAAGAACACAATGTACTACAGTACACGCAGAAGCTGCCTTTTTCCTGCAGTCCACTATCCTCCATTCAAAAGATATAGAATGAGTTGAGGGACATCTGTGTAGCCTACCATAACTGGGCAGTAGAGTTACTTAGTTATATTGGTGCCATCATGTGAAAAAGTCCCTCATCAGTATCTATGCTAGCATAAAATCCCTTTTCACTTGTCATTCCATAAAACCACAGAGTTTTCAGCTGTACAGTGGACTGCATTCATGTGGTAAACCTTGCCTAACTGTGACAGACAAAACAGATACAGGATCATTATCGTATCCACACACACATCATATTCAATACTATCAAGCCTGAATTACATGTGCTGTACCAACAACATCACGTCATGGGAGAAATTAATTTACTTACTACGTATTCCTATGATCCTGTTTCAGTTTTAGCTTACAAATCCACTCTCAGATAATTCTGATAAATTTTTGCTTCCAGTATGTAGTATTTACCAACATAAATGACTTTTCAGTGGCATTTTCTCAACTTGACAGTGATTAGCAACTAAACTTAGAGGGATCTCACCCCTCCCCCAACTGTGTCATTGGCAGCAGAAAAGAATGTCAAAATCAAACAGACCCCACAATAAGTATTCAGAAAAACAATTTTTCTGATAAACATGAATGAGAGTGGACTTGTAAATACCATAAACTTTACCCTTGCTCTAACCCTAGTTGTTGTTAAACAACAAATTAAATGCCAAGCCTATTGGTAAAATCTTGCACAACCCATACACCATAATGTATGCTTATAGTCTACAAGGACATACTACTTTATTATTTAAAAAGTAAATTTCAGTAGTTTTCTCCTCTAGTCTAATTCATTACAAAATCAGTTATGCAATACTGTATGACAGTATATCAAAACAGTACTTGTTAAAAACTAATCTGAATCCCCACACAAATTATAAAACATTTACACATCTCCACACAACCTAATTATACCATACTAATGAAAATTTAAAAATGCATTGCACAATGTTCCAAATTTCACTGGGCAAAATATCCATCATATTTATAAGGTTAGTTATATCAAAATATCACAGTTAATGAATCCTAGCATCCAATTTTGAAGCCCAATTTATGCTAATTACGTGTACTAGTGAGTCAAAGCGTTGTTGGCAATACTAACTTGGCGAAACCCATCCACCACCTTGTTAAAACTAGAGAACTACAATATTAACTAGTGATGAGGGACGGACGGACACACAAACATACAACCATACATACACACAAGCAATTAATACCCCCACGGTCAAAGCCCCACATGAAGAGGACAGTTGTGTAATATTAAAGTGGTGAGTGTGGTGGCAGTTGTGGCAGCGTCCGGGTTGAGACGGAAGGCCAGGCGAGGCATCCCAGCTGATCACACAACACAAATATCCCCACAGACTCCACTGACACTGATACACACACAATAAACAAGAATGCACTTACTTCCTGAATCTCTTGGACACTAGAGTTCAGGTTTTTCTTTGTCAAACTGGCGACCAGATTACCAATATGAGACAAAGCAGCAGTTAGCGAGTCTAGGTTCATAGTGCCATTAAAACGGCATCGAAAGCTTCAAATTTGTTTGAAGCTTTCGCATACACCTTCTACAACCACCTAGTGAGTGTATCGGTTCTTTATCCAAGTCCAACATTAGGAAAAGTGGGTAATATGTCCACCGAAACACTACGTGATCTTTTCCTTGTCCTCCATGTTGACTCCGACCTCACTCGTTCCAAACTTTCCTTTCACGGTCGGGGCGGAGTATAGACAACACAAGCCCACGGTCTAGCCAGAAAACAAAGTCGCATCGGATTCCCTATTTTCCCGCGCTTGACCCAGTTCTTTTATGCCAAATGGAATTCAAATTCTATTTACGCAGTCTATGTGAGCTCCAATCTCAATGTGATACAATAATATGAATGTCTATTGAATTACAGACGCAGATATTATTATAATAGTGTATAGTACAATACCTGTGGTATATATATCTTGCTATAGCGTGAAAAGGTCGCGTTTTCCTAATACTAATATATATAAATGCTACCCCAGGCCAAAGTAAACTCTATCGCCCTATATCGACAACCGGCGGAGAACTCGATTTTGAGAAGTCACTTGACAACAAGACCAGAGATCCGCGGCGGGATTTTTAAATGTTTGAAGAGCATTATTTACTTATTTCCCTGTGTCATATTGTACTTGCATAAATTCATACAACATCGTTTTGTATTTCTTCTCACATAACATGATTTAGAGAATATTCGCAATTACCACAGAAAATGAAAACATCGCTTCTTGTCGACCAACTCAGCATAGCCTACCTCAACAAGTGGTTATGGTGTTAGCTTAGTTATTCACTATTTTGTATATTACTTTTTTTGTCCTCTTACTAAATGAAGATAGCAGCCATCATCATCATCATCATCCACGGAATGAGAGCAATCTAGAAACAGGAACATAAAAATCCAGTGGACAGAGAACTATCAACAGTGCTCACAGATTAGTGCAATCACATTAAATTAACTCAAATTTTCGTCCTTTTGCAGCTTTTTTTCCTGTAGCTCATTGGCAGCATATGCTATATGGTTTTACATCACTGCCGTAGCATTTCATGATTATCATACTCTTGTGTTAAGCTATTGTAATATGTCGGCATTGAAGACAAATTTCGCCGAGTTACAGTAACAAGAAGGGATTTAATCCCCAAGCTAGGCAACTACGGCCATATAGCCCCGCTAGGTTACAGGAGCGCGGTACCGCTCCCGGCACGGCAGCCCCGGGCGAGGCTCGAACTCACGACCTCCCGGCCACGAGCTCGACGCTCTACCTTTGAGCCACCGCGCCCCCCAAAGTAACAAGACGAGACTGCGGCGAAATTGTTGATGCAACAGCTGATACGTCATATCAACTCAAATTTTCAAGTTGAGCAACCTTGTATTTCATAAGAAAGTCGCTAAAATGCCTCCTTAAAGCCGAAGTCGAAAATCGCCTAATAATCAGCTAATACGTCACCTGACGCAACAGCTGGCATGTTAGATCAATTCAAAATTTTAAGCCGAACAACTTTGTATTTCATTAAAAAAAAAAAAAAAAAAAAATCTCCCAGAGTTCTCCAAGAGCAGATATTCGAGCTTTCCTTGAAGGAGAGAGTGGGAAGGGGGGGGGGGAAGATCCCTAGGTGTACCTGTTATAAACCTGTCCGCTCCGCCGCAGGTAAGAAGTGTTGTTTCTGTTCTTGTCCACACCAAGTACGGTTCACGCTAGCTCCATATAATATCTTGGATTCTACCTTGTCAAGAACTTCTCTTTAGAATGATCCATTGGCTTGAATGTCGCTGATGAAGAGCCCACAACACCATTGCCCGCGGGTGTTGGTAAACAGTACAGGCCTTATAATCTTCACCCCACTGATATACCCCTGATCCTCCACCTCCCCACCCCGCCAAGTATACACTCAGTAATTTTGATGATGTATGTTCTGTTCCTTACGCGAAGGATTATCAAACTTAATGTACCTAGACTAGGTAATATTACAGCTTATTTATTACACATCAGCGATTTCCTACCTTGCTCTCCAGCCCCTCCTCTCTCCGTCGTCATGTACATTTTCTCTCCTCTCCCACCAGCTGCTTCAGTGCCTTCCCATTTTGAAATTAACCAAGTTCTAACACCTTAAACTTGAGTGGAACTAAGTAAAAATTTTCACTTATAATTCTGTAGCTTTCTTTAACTCTTTCTTCCCGGTTTTACAGATGCCGAGAGTCATTCTGCAGATCCATGAACCTCATGTTCTAAACGCTTCCGGGTCCAGCATATTGGCCCAGTGACGCTGTGTGGAGTGCTTGTACACCCACTGATGGACTGCTGTTGTCAGCTCTGGTCCCCACATACTCGTAGGGCAACAGATATATAGATTTTTTTTAGACCATACAGCGCTCATTTAAGGCAAGAATCAGAGATACAAAAGACCAAAACTCCTGGAAACGATTCGGAACTATGGGATGTATTCGCAGCAGAGGTGAAGGGAACGGTACATTAATATATATATATATATATATATATATATATATATATATATATATATATATATATATATATATGGAAAATATTGGAAAACTTATGCCGGACCCCTCCTGCAATGGGGCCGGATTAGGACGGATATACTAGCGAAGGACTACCGATGCAGGCACAGAAGGAACCATGTCACTCCTCAGTGGCAGTCTGACCTACACAGGGACTCAGCTCTTCAACTGCCTTCCCATTAACATCAGTGATCTCACAGGCTGCTCAACATTGTTAAGACTCACCTAGACAAGTTCCTGAGGACAATGCTTGATGAACCTCCAGTGCAACGGCACACCTCACTCTGTCGATCTGCCACAACCTCCCTTCCAGATCAGTTACATTTAAAAATAAGACAAGCAGGGTGTGGTGTCAGTGGTGGAACACATGACTGTGAGGCTGAGCCTCTTAACTTCCACAGGTAATCCAAGTAAGCAAGTAAGTCTATCTATCTATCTATATACCTAGGCTGCTTCCCCCAAGGAAAGGGTGCAAGTAAGTGACAGAAAACTAATCGCAATCAGTATAACATAGAAAACAGTGTCATGCGGGACACACTTTAGAACTCTCGATACTGGCGACTGTACGGTACAGTGAACCCCGCGGGAAGAGGCCAGGGACGACCTGGATTTGCTTTCCTATGCCAAACGACCCCTCACCGTCTCCATCTGGCAATATGACACCTGCAGTGGGGCGGGACACATCTACGGCAGACACCTCACTCTCACCCGTCGCTGTGATGAGGCCGTCTTTCGCATTCCCCTGGGGTATTGCTGTCTGGGGGGTGTTACTAAAAGCACGTTTACTCTGTCCTGACAGATTCCTAACCCCCTTTATCTCAGTTAACGACCAAGTGTGGTCAGGTTGAAGGTTTGGTTCGTCTAGGTACCAAAGAAACTCATTCCTACCTCATAACTAAGGCTCAATATAATTTCTTGCAGCCAACGACTTAGGTACTGAAGTTGTTCGAATGACTGAGGTCCCTCAGAGGAAAGCAAAGTACAGAAAGCCGACGTCCATCAAACACTACAAGCTCTGTAACACGTCCCATCCACTCTCCCAGCATGGTGTAATTTATTGTCCCCTGTAGACTTCCTGGTGAATATATCATTGGCTGATCTGTTAATATACCTGTAATCTGGTGTATGAAAGTTTTTTTTTTTTTTTACTTGTTTTCCTTCCCCAGCTCATCTTCTGTTTAAAAAAAAAAATTGTCATTATACCGGTAACTCGCTTTCGTTTATTCAATACACTTCTACTTAATCTTCAGCTACAAGGCTCTCCAGAATGATAAAGTTTGGCCGAAATTTGCTACCTCTTCCTCTTGTATGTTGAGTTGTAGTAATAGATTAACAGGCATGAATTTTGGGGAAGGGGGTGCAGTGTGGACGTCCCGTTCATTTTAGGCGGACCAGTAAATACTTGTAACAGGGAAGCGTTGTGATGTGGATGTGATAGAAAGCGTTAGGAGAAATACACTGATGTGGTATGACCATGTGGAGAGAATGGAGAGTGAGAGACTAACTAAGAGAGTGTATGTGAGTGAGGTGGAAGGGGGGAGAGGGGGAGGAGGCCGAGGATGAGATGGAGGGATAGAATAAAGAGGTACTTAAGAGAGAGGGGGTGTAAGTTGAGGGGGCAGCGAAATGACAGTGGACAGAACGACGTGGAGGCGATTTGTTTGTGGCCACCCCTTACGGGATTAAGGCGTCTGGCTAGAGAGAGACAAAATAAGCGAACATTTATATGCAATAAATATCTTACGTAAATGTTATCAGAGAATCATTTCACGGGAGAGAGAGAGAGAGAGAGAGAGAGAGAGAGAGAGAGAGAGAGAGAGAGAGAGAGAGAGAGAGAGTTGGTAATGCATTTTAGGAAATCTGATAATGAATTCAAACTTAAGTAAATCCATTAGGAATCACCTCCCCCCTTTTTTCAAAGTGCCCTGATTATCACTAGAATTTGGTGCTGAAGAAGTGCTACGGAATGAATATAGAGCCGTAGCACCGTCTTTCTCTGTCACTAAGCTCTACGCGAAATGAAGCCACAAAGGGACGAAAATAGGTAATGTATGGAAGCGAGGCATGGACCTTGCAAGAGGGGAACAAGTCAAGAGTGAGGGCAGTGGAAATGAGTTACTTGAGAGGAGCATGTGAAGGAACGTTGTGGGGTAGATGTGGATGTGGTTGAGAAGATTAGGAGAAATACACTGAGGTGGTTCGGACATGTGAAGAGAATGGAGAATGAAAGACTGACTAAGAGGGTGTATGTAGGTGAGGTGGAGGGAGGGAGAGGGAGAGGTAGACCGAGGATGAGGTGGAGGGATGGAGTTGAGAGGTATATGAGGGAGGGGGGGGTGAGTTGGGGGGAGGGTAGTCAAATGGTGGGTGACAGAGCGACTTGTCTGCGGCCACCCTTTGCGGGATTAGCGCGTCGGGCTATACAGTAGATAGATAGATTGAAAAAAGCTTCTGAATCTCCTTTATTTTTATTTTCATCTTTGTTTCTTAGTTATAAATACTTTTCGATTTAACTCTGTATTTTATCCTTGCCGCCTTCAAACAATTTAGTTAAATATTTGGAAAGAGTGTTTGTAGTGATGCGGTTGTAAACATTGTCCAGTCACCATTAACCCATTCACAGCTCCATTAACTCATTCACAGCCTCCTGTTTCTCCCAGAGCTCAGTAAACTTGCTTGAAGGTAGTATGGTGAAGGTAGTATAGGAAAAGTAGATTAGTATAAGTAGAACAGTTAAAGTAGCATTGTAATAGTAGGCCAGTAAAAGTAGAATAGTAAAAATAGAATAGTGAAATTATATCAGTAAAAGTAGAGTAGTAAAAGTAGAGTAGTAAAGGTAGTTTAGTAAATACGTGGTTAAAGTAGTATAGGAAAGGCAGTGTAGTAAATAAATTCAAGTAAATGTAGGCTAATAAAGCAAAAGGCCATGACTGAGAATATCTATATCCTTCGAGTTACAGTTTCCAGCAGTAGTGAGAGCAGCGCCACACCACACCCTAAGAACAACACATAGAAGGCTCCCTGTACGTGGCCCAGACTCAATACCTCCTGTGTCCTTTGGCTCTGAAACACGAGAGTCTAGTTAGTGCCTTTGAAACTACGCCCTATGAAGCTACGTCTGCTGAAACTACACCCCAACACACACCAAAGGGTCCCTGTGTTTGGCCAAGATTCAATACCTTCTCTGTCCTTCGACTCGGAAACACGAGAGTCCAGTTGGTACCTTTGAAACTACACCCAATGAAACTACACCTACTGAAACTACACCTCACTGAATTTACACCCCAAACAAACTCCACCCCCGTTAGAATTATCCTCATTAAATTTTGACCCAACCGAATATTGATGATCAGCTGGAGCTTCTGATGGGCTGTGAGTGATGGTAATTTTAGCTTAAGTTAGGGTTAAAAGGAGCTTAATTATCCTTTATATGTTTGTAATTATTCTCCCCGTTAATTGATAGTTGGAATCACTGATGATTTCTGTGAGATGGCAATTTTAGGCCGTAAGATTTAAAATAGCATAATTATCCTTTGTATGTGTTTGTAATCACCGTTAATTGATAATCATTTGGAGTTTCTGATTTCTTCTAAGAGGTGGCGATTTTAGATCAAACTAGAATAAAAACTATAATTAGCCTCTACTTTTTTGTAATTATTCTCACCGTTAATTGATTATTAGTTGGAATTTGTGATGGGCTCTGTTCAGTTCCCTGCCTGATCTCCTTCACTCTTTTGGCCACCACGTCATCGTTCCAGTAACTTCTCAAGCCAGCCTCTTCCATCCGGCTCAGCAGTTCTTTAAATCTTAGTCGGAATGGCGCACCGTTCCTAAAAAACAAATAAATGGATAAATAAATAAAAGGGAAAAAGAAGAAAATAGAGACGAGAAATGTTCAGATCCAGTTCAACAATTTCTTAAATCGTGGTTGGAAAGGCGCACAACTCCTAAAAGATAATGTAAATAAATAAATGAGAAAAAAACAGAGGCAAAGATTACTACAGTGTGTTAAAACTGACAAATATTTGTACCCCCTTACAGTTCGGTCGATGGCCTTTGTAGTTACACTGAAAGGGAAAGTTGACTATATTGTTTTCAGTCTGGCTCAGATTTTTGGTCCTTTTGCAGCTTATTTCACGTAGCTCAGTGGCGGAAAAGGCCAGTGCTAGGGTTCCAGACTCTACATCCTTCCCATAGCATTTCTTCGTGACTAGCAGCATATTCTAGTATTAATCTGTTGTTACAGCTCAGCGTTCAGGATAGACAGATGACAATTTTAGGCCAGGTTAAGGTGACGATAGTAGCGTAAGCAAGGAGTCTCATTCCAGACAATGCTATGGCTGTATATCCTTTCCACAACACTTCTTCATGACTAGTAGCATATTCTAGTGTTAATCTATTGTTATAACTCAGTGGAATGAACGATCTTAATTTTGATGTCATGTTCCTTCAGTATGCTTTGGAAAGGACAAAATCTGCATTGCGTTATTCGTTTTTTTTTTACTAACTCCCTGCATGTGTGTGTGTGTGTGTGTGTGTGTGTGTGTGTGTGTGTGTGTGTGTGTGTGTGTGTGTGAGAGAGAGAGAGAGAGGACAAAATCTGCATTGTGTTATTCATTTTTTACTAACTCCCTGTGTGTGTGTGTGTGTGTGTGTGTGTGTGTGTGTGTGTGTGTGTGTGTGTGAGAGAGAGAGAGAGAGAGAGAGAGTTCTTGTTAATATCAGACAATTATGGTAGCGTTTTGAGAGGTTAGACATATTACTGATTAATTCCATCACTATTATGAATCTCACGGATGTTTTTAAAAATCATCAGGGGGTACCACGCATAAAAATCAAGGAGACGGCACCGGATTGAAGACAGACAGAGAGACAGACAGATAGATAGACAGATAAATAGATAAAACACTACCTGAACCACCAGCCCATGAAGGGCAGGACGGAGATGCCTTTACTGCTGACGTGGAAGGGAGACTGGCCTCGAGCGTCTGTGTACCGCGAGGCCACAACAGAGATGAAGTTCTTGAAGGCCAGGAAGGTGTAGCCGCCCTCCCTAACCTTCCTCAGTCCCTCCTTCCACCCCAGCACCTGTTGTGGCATCGTGTTTATAAAGCAATTTGATCCTATAGTCCTCTCACCTCAACTTGGCCCAGAATTTCGTCCTAATTCTCCGGTTCTTTCACCTTAACTTGGCCAGATCCTTTCACTTTAATTTGGCCCAGATTTCCGTCCTAATCCTCTACTCCTTTCACATTACCTTGGCCCAGATTTTCGTTCATTGATTCTCTAGTCCTTTCACCTTAATTTGTCCAGACTTTCCTCCTAATCCTCTATTCCTTTCACTTTAACTTGGCTCAGATTTTTGTCCTAATCCTATACTTCTTTCATCTTAATTTGGCTAGATTTTCGTCCTTTTGCAGCTTATCTAACGTAGTTCAGTAGCAGAAGACAATATTATGGCTTTACATACTTTCCATGGCACTTCTTTGTGACTAGCACCACATCCCAGAGTAATCCTCTCGCTACAACTCAGCACTGGAGATGGACAGATGGCAATTTATGGCCAAGTCAGGGTAAAAAGAGTATAACTAGTTTCTGATATGTATAAATAAAATCCATAGCAGTATTATTTTCAGGAATGTGTGACTCCATATAAAGATTCTCACAAGTTCAGAAAGTACGCAGGATTGTTTATTTATTTATGTATTTATTATTATTATTATTATTATTATTATTATTATTATTATTGCGGAAGAAGGCTTAGGATAAATGCCTATCAACTCCACGAGGTTCAGTCCCCCTCCCCCACCCCATCACCTGAAATGAAATCAGGGACCCAGTATATAAACTCTCCACAGACGTTATGTGAAAGAAAAGAAGTAATATCAACTGTGGCTTCATTGAAAAATTAATTAAGTACGAAAAATTTAAAAAAAATGATTGTTGTTCTCCTCTGATAGACCAAAATGGCTCATAGAATCATTTATAGGGCTCGCATCAGTTACCGACGCTCACCCAGACTACGACACACAACCATCACTTTACAATCCACGTCCCTCTTTCAGTTCCAGGTTAAAAGAGACTTGGGAGATGAAACCCTATCAAAAGATCCCGTGTTCCTCCCAAACGTTGTCACCTCGGAAATGGAGTTGGTCTGGGGCAGTGTAGGGTTTTTTATACCCCTAAAGTGGATTTGGTTTGGTACGCAGCGCAAATTTTCTTGCCTCTAAAATGGAATGGGTCTGACGTACGACTGTGTGTATTTGACGTCCTTACCTCTAAAATGGAATGGGTCTGACGTACGACTGGGTTATATTTGACGTCCTTACTTCCAAAATGGAATGTATCTGGCATACGGCTGGGTGTGTTTGACGTCCTTACTTCTAAAATGGAATGTTTTTGACGTACGACTGGGTGTGTTTGGCGTTCTTACCTTTAAAATGTGTGTGTGTGTGTGTGTGTGTGTGTGTGTGTGTGTGTGTGTACCTGGCGTCCTTACCTCTAAAATGGCATGGGTCTGGCGTATAGTTGGGTCAGTGTGTTTGACGAAATACTCCACCACACCTCCTTTATAAAGCGATTCCTCTGTGCCCCACCGCCAGTCGGGTAGTGCCACCATCCCCTCCAGTGTCTCTATGGGCAGTGACCTTCCCTGGACTGTGAGGTGGGCGATGAGAGATGATTTGAACCCCGTCGATATTATGTCACAGAAGAGCAGCCACCATCCCACCAGCACCTGTGTAATGTATCAGACGTGTTACTTGAACCTTCTTTCATAATAATAATGATAATAATAATAATAATGATACTACTACTACTACCGCTACTGATACTACTACTACTACTACTAATAATAATAATAATAATTTTCCCTAGGGTGGGAAAGAAGGTCCGGATGATGATGATGATGATAATAATAATAATAATAATAGTAATAATAGAAATAATAAGAATATTGTAATGATAATAATCGTCGACATCATCATTATTATTATCATCATAGTAGTAGTAGTGATAGTACCAATAGCAGTAGTAGTAGTAGTAGCAGTAACAGTAGTTGCAGTAGATCTTCACAGTATGGTTTCCAAATGGATGGAGGTGATTTTAAAAAGTAGTGGTGATAATAGTAGTGACAGAAGTTGTATTAATAATAGTAATAATAATAATAGAAGTAGTAGTAGTAGTAGTAGTAGTTAGTAGTAGTAGTAGTAGTCGTAGTAGTATAGACACCCATACCTGCCCAGACATACTGACGGAGGGGTCCTTGGGCGGCTGGTCCAGGAGTGCACCCCAGCCGTACAGGAGGGCGGTAACCAACCTGACCTCGGCCCCTCCAGCCACCCACACCCACGCCGTCTGCAGCGCCCACAGCACCAGCCCCCACACGCCCACGCTCGCCGCCAGGCTAAACCACACCGTAGCTACAACATGCAATGAATTTTAAAACATATCCAAACCTAAACTCATTCTGGAACTGTCTTCCTTTGTACTTCCCTCTGCCTATGACCTCCAGACTTTTTTAAATGCAGTGTGTCCAGGCATCTCGAAATGAAGGGATATTGGATTCGGCTCTCCGTTATCTAGTGTTTATTTTTTTCTTGGAAGTAACAATCATGCGGGCAAATCGTCTTTGGTTCCTTCTTTCTTTCATTAAAAGAGAAAAATCTACAACACGTATTCATGTAAAAATTCAGGTGAACACTAATTAATGTGAATAATCTTTCGTTTGTCCTTAAAGTTTCCAAGACATGCATACAAACCAGAGAGGAAAACACTTCCTGCATTTGAGGAATTGAGCTTTAATCTCGTCTATCCCTCTCTCTCTCTCTCTCTCTCTCTATCTATCTATCTATCTATCAGTATATCTATCTACAGGCAGACGCCTTAATCACAGAAGGAGTGGCCACGAACAAACCGCCTTCTCGTCGCTCTTTCATCCGCCATCTGGTAGTCTTCTCTCCATCGCATATCAACAACCTTATACCTCCACCCCGTCCAGTCATTCCATCCTCGTTCTCCCTCACCCCCTCTCTTCCATCACCTCATTCACATACAGTGCACTCTCCTACTCAGTCTCTCGCTTTCCATTCGTTTCATTTGGCCAGACCATCTCAGGGTGCTCCTCCTAATCCTTTCCAACACATCAACAGCACACTACTCACAAATCTCTCATTGGTCTGTTTCTCTCTCCACACGCTTCTCTATGCCCACCCAACACATTCCTCCCATGTAACTCACTTCCACTCCTCTGATGAGCGCATTGCTAAATTTGGAAATGCAGAATCATAAGCAGATTTATTCACGGAAAGGATACAGGGAGGTTGCACGTAGAGACAGAACTCAGGAAATTTCTTGTTTTGAAGCTAAACTGATGCACCACGAGAGTAAAATCGTCCTGCCACCTTGCCACGTTTGATGAGCGATGTCACTGCTAGGTTGAAAGGTGTTGTCAGATTATATACTGGTGGTGTGACTGAGCCTAGTGATTCAGTGGAAGAACAACATTAACGTAATTTGATGCAGTGTTGAAAAATGGGGTGCGAGAACTGATATTCAACATACCCAAGTGCGAGGCTGTCCAAGCTCAAGTATACAGCACTGAGGATATAGAGCTGGGCAGGCCGATGTTACTCCATTTAGAGCCATAATAATTTCTAACTTCCTAGGCCATAACTCTGGGAAGAGGCTGGGATGCTACTTGGGTACTATCACCAGTTCCTTGCACACTCCTCTGATGCTGCAGCCTCTCTTATTTAATTGCAAAAAAGGGGTAAAATATGGATCGGAGATGTTAAAAAAATTTCTTGCATAATCAACGTTCTTTTCTCTGCAGGCATTTAATACAGGTGAGCAAGTAATGTTGGTTCTGCAGCACGTACTGAGGATAGAGACGCACGTACTGAGGATAGAGGCGCACGTACTGAGGATAGAGGCGCACGAACTGAGGATAGAGGCGCACGTACTGAGGGGTAAATGTGCACGTACTGAGGGGTAAATGTGCACGTACTGAGGGATAAATGTGCACGTACTGAAAGGTAGGTGTGAACGCACTGAGAAGCAATGTGCACGTATTGAGGGGTCGATGCGCAACTAGTGAGGAGTAGATGCGCACATACCAAAGGTTAAAGGAGTAGGGACGCACGTACTGAGGGATAGATATGCACGTACTGAAGGGTAGATACGCACGTACTGAGGGGTAAATGTGCACGTGCAGAGGGGTAGAGGAGCACGTATTAAGAACCCCCCTTACTCGAGAATGGCCTGATGAGAGCGAGGTGGGAAGGCAGGAGGGACGGGGCGAGGGAGGTGAGGGCCATGATGTCAGACGGATAGATACGAACGTACTGTATTACCCTGAAGCGCTCTGGTGTTGTCCCGGAGGCGGTGCAGAAATCTGAAGAAGAGTTAGATAAAATAAACAAAGATTCGAACTGATTTTTTGCTACTACAAGCCATATATATATAAAACAATGAACCTCTTACCCGACTCTTCTCTCTGCAGTTGTCCCATCATCCCGGCAAACACGCCATTTTTGCCTTGACCCCAGGTTCGGTTCGGCTCCTCGTGGATCACATACCTGCAATATTTTAAATTTAATTTGCACGTTTTCATTATTGTTATACGTTTTCATTAATTTGTTCTACGTTTTCGTTAATTTGTTCTACTTTTCATTAATTTAGTCTACGTTTTCGTTAATTTGGTCTACGTTTTCATTAATTTATTCTACGGTTTCGTTAATTTATTCTATGTTTTCATTAATTTATTCTACGTTTTCATGGATTTATTCTACGTTTTCTTTAATTTGTTCCACTTTTCATTAATTTATTGTACTTTACGTTTTCATTTTTTACCCTTTCATGGTCGGGGCAAATCTTATTAGTACACGTTTTCATTAATTTGTTCTATGTTTTCATTAATTTGTTCTATGTTGTCATTAATTTATTCTACGTTTTCATTAATTTGTTCTACTTTTCATTAATTTATTGTAGGTTTTTATTATTTACCCTCTCATGGTCGGGGTAACTTTAGTATTCTATCCCAGTTAAAGCCAATTTATTGTAATCTGCTGAGAAAGAATCATAGGCGCCTGAGAGTGTTAATGTCACAACTATTTCTTGATAAAACACTACAAATATAAATTCTTCCCTACATTCATTAACCTCTTGCTATCCTATTTTTGAAAATATCTACAGAAGAATTTATTCAATTCTGGATAGCCTTTTTAAATGGAAGGTGTAGATATAGCCCTCATTAATAACTTCTCTCCTAAAGGCCTCTCCTTAGTTTAATAATAATAATAATAATAATCATCATCATCATCATAATAATAATAATAATAATCTATCTATCTACCTATTGTCAGACGCCTCAATCCCTTACGGGGTGGCCACAAACAAATCGCCTCCACGTCGCCGTCCCCCGCCATTTCACTGCCCTGTTCCCAACTCATACACCCCTCTCTCATATACCTCTCCACTCCATCCCTCCACCTCATCCTCGGCCTTCCCTTCCCTCTCCCCCCTTCCACCTCACTCACATACACACTCCTCGTCAGTCTCTCACCCGCCATCCTCTCCACATAATAATAATAATAATAATAATAATACAGTAATGATAAAAATAATGATAATAACTAGAGGTTCCCCCAAAGGAGGAATCGCACCACCTGCGAGCCGATACATATCTCCCGTGGCTCGGTATATGACCTTGACCTTGACCTGCTTTCACCAATTTCGAGCTCGTCCGAGATTTTCATCCCTACTACACACGTGTAAAATTTTGTGATGATATCTTGAGCGGCTGCGAAGTTAGCGTGCTAACAGACACACAGACGGACAAACTTAATACCAGCTTCGCTATCGTGGCTGGTAATAATAATTTGACAGCTGCCCAAATTTACTTTAAAGGATGTCACCGTCTTGAAGGCCTTTATTTTTTTAAATCATTTAATTTATTTCAACTGTTTCTAAACTACATAATATTTGCCTTTCTTCTGCAGGCCACCATCCTCCTCTCGGGAGATAGGGAGGGATGTGAGTGACGTTTGCTTCACCGCCTGTCCTCCATCACCAAAGGACTGGATGATGATGGTGTTGATGATGATGGTAACAATATTAATGTTTACGTAGTATTGAGCTTCCTTAAAATGATTATGACTTACGTAAAAGTGAGCTTCTTAAAGTTAAGATATTCAAATTTACGTAAACCTAAGCCTTTTTAAAATTACGATATTATTGAGCTTCTTTAAAACTACGATATTGTGATCTTACGTAAAATTGATCTTTAAACTAACGATATTAATGCTTACGTAAAATTGATCTTTAAAATTACGATATTAATGCTTACGTAAAATTGATCTTTAAAATTACGATATTAATGTTCACGTAAAATCGGTCTTTCAAGTTACGATATTAATGTTTACGTAAAATTGATCTTTAAAGTTACGATATTAATGTTTACGTAAAATCGGTCTTTCAAATTACGATATTAATGCTTACGTAAAATTGAGCTTCTTTAAAAACGTGTGCAGGAGCCTGGTGTCGATGGAGTCCGTGAGAGTGACACTGGTGCCAGGCAGGTCTTCGCGGTCCCTCCTGTAGTCCACGTACGGAAAATAAGTCACGGTCACTATGCGAAATTTGTGGCCGTGGAGGTCCTGAAACTGGTCTGCTTGAACATAAAACTGGTCTGAAATATAAATCTGATATGCTGTTCAAAACTGACACACACACACACACACACACACACAGTAACAAACACAATACAGGAAAGGGAAGGATGGGTGGACAGTATCTATTTAGATTTCAAGAAAGCTTTTGACACAGTACCACACCAAAGACTTTTATGGAAACTGTACCATCAAGGAGGAATTCGAGACAAACTGTTTTGTTGGATGCAAGACTTTCTCATAAAAAGAGAAATGAGAACAGTACTAAGGGGAAACTACTCATCATGGAAAGAAGTGACTAGTGGAGTACCACAGGGTTCAGTGCTGGCACCAATCATGTTTTTAATGTATATAAATGATATAAACAGTAACATTGGAAATGAAAGCTATCTGAATATGTTTGCAGATGATGCAAAAATACAAAGGAGAATTACTAACACAGACTCTTGTAAAGAGCTACAAGAAGAATTAAATAAACTTCATGAATGGAGTAGTACATGGCAAATGGAATTCAATGTGGACAAGTGTCATGTAATCAAGTTTGGCAAAAGTGGAAAAAGACCTGATTGGGGTTATAAGTTAGGAAATAAAACCCTATACACATCAGAAAGAGAGAAAGACCTAGGTGTGATTATCAGTAACAGACTATCTCCGGCTGACCACATCAGCGAGAAGGTACGGAACATGTATACACTGCTTGCAAATATGAGAATAGCATTCACATACATAAATGAAGACATGCTAAGAAGGATAATAACATCATTCATTAGACCAACCCTGGAGTATGCATCAGTAGTCTGGAGTCCTCATCTCAAAAAGCACATAGACAAGATTGAAAAAGTTCAAAGGGCCGCTACAAGATGGATACCAAGCTTAAGGGACCTAAGCTACGAAGAAAGACTAAATAAACTGAATCTACCAACACTACAGGAGAGAAGGAAAAGAGGTGACATGATAATGTCAGGGAAGGAGAAAATAGACATAAATGATTACTTAACATATGGAGAAGCATCAGCAAGAGGACACTGCAAAAAACTGCATAAGAAGAGAGGTGATAAAGACGTAAGGAAATTCAGTTCCCCAAACAAAGCAATTGATCAATGGAATGCACTACCGAATGAAATAGTGTGTGCCAAAACAATTCACAAATTTAAGGATATGTACGATAAATATGGTTTAAGACACGGGACAGTACGAACTTGACTCATTCCTGTAAAGATACAATTAGGTAAGAACAATTAGGTAAGAACACACACACACACACACACACACACACACACACACACACACACACACACACACACACACACACACACACACACAATCAATCAGCCACAATAAGTCCACTGCTCAAAGGCCTCCCTCATCTTCTCCCATTGTTTTCATAACTCTATCTATCTCTGCCATGCACTCCTCTATATCTCACCATTTTGCCTCCTGTCTGACCATTTTCTGCTGTGCTTGTCCTTTTCTCAGAGTCGTAAGTCAGTCAGTCAGTCAGTCAGTCAGCTTCAAACTTCATCTCTAATCTTCTCCATATTGTCCTGTCCACCTCCATTTGTTCTTATATCTCTTTACTTTCTTAGACATTAGTTTGCTCTCCTATCCACGGCGATTTCTTCCTGTCTCTCACAAGTATTCCTGGCAATTATCTCTCCACTCTAATATGAGATCTTCCCCAGAGAGATCAAGATACACTAGATATTCTGAGAGATAATGTAGAAGTGAGTTTTGTGTCTTGCAGGCTTGGGAATAAGTATGTCGAAGCAGATAGAGGAACGAAGAAATTGAGGCGCTATGAACAAGGTCTTCTTTTACCACTGCCAAAAGTAAGAGACGATTCAGAGGTCAGGTACACCAAAGCCTCATCCTGTAATTGGTGTAGGAAGTGTAGTGATGAATGCTGTGAGAGGTGGGTGGGAAAGTGTAGGGAGGTGTCGTCAGCGTATGAGTCGGTAAGAGTAAATACACAGCTCAGGGCATTGATGTGTACAAGGAAGGCAGCTGCAAACAGGACGGAGCCATCAGGAACATCATTTGTGGTGGCCTTAAGAACATCGGCTGTCTATAAAATCAGCTAAGGAACGACTGGAGAGGATACGTAGATGATCGAGAGGGTCGCCTTCACGTGGTGGCACCGATATAATTGGTCAGTGGAGCTGCTCAGACACACGTCCCACAGTTCCCTCCTTATCGTTCGAGAGGAAGATGGTGGATTGCAGGAAAAAAGGAATCTTCAGCTTGCAGTCCACTGGGTTCTCGTCCAGATGAAAGGGTAATAACAACAACAGCAACGATAACCACAACTACTACTACTACAACAACTTCTATGACCATTGTTACATAGCCTATGATTTCATCATCCTTTGTGTAATTCTAATGTACAGTATGCTGCATGTTTGATCACGAGCGTGTTCTACCTCACTCCCCCCCTTCTCCCTTATAGTAGAGTAAGTCGTTCTTTCTATTGTTCAGAGCAGGATTGTCAAGTCTTTGTCCCCATGGCTTCATTTGCGCGTCCTTCTTACAAGTTGTATCAAGCTCTGCCGGCCCCTATATAATGAGCTCAGCCTCTGCATTATTGCCACTTAGATCTACTCATTTTGTTCACATCTGTCCTCCCCTGTACAGTTGTTATTATTGTGAGTGCTCAGGAAGTCTCCAACCATCTAGCAGCTATGTAATTTGAGTATAACTCTTATTGCATTTTTTTCTTGTACTGTGTAGCGTAAGGTGTTAATTCTTAGGCCTAGTAAGGTTTTTGTGATTCATGTGTTCTGGGTGTCACCCCTTATTAATAATATTTTGTATCTGTAATAATATATCTTGCATTCACTGAGTATTATCTGGTATTGTCATTTTATCAGGGCTGACTTAGATAAATTTACTCTTGCTAATTTCGTGTTAATAGAGGCTATTGCAGTTAACCATATATTTAACCTGTTTTTTGCCATTACATTATCCTTATGAGTCCTGAATGTTTTGTTGTTAGTTTGAGCATTAAACTTTAACTTGTAATTTTACCGAACTCTTTTGTTTTGAACCTGGAACTTTACGGGACAGTAGTGATTTTTAGTATTCTCACTTAAAGTGTACGTTATCTTTCTCTGTTCCGTAACACCATATAAACAAACTAATGAGCATACTAACCCCTGAAAACGTGTTGATAATGCTGACGAAGAACCACATCCCAGGAGAGTTGACGCAGCACTCCCGCCTCGCCCTTATCGCAGTACAGACACCGGCAATACACAGGCACCCTCTCTCCTCCTGCTTCCTCCACTGGGCCTTCTGCAGGATAAATCAAAAGAGTCAATGAGTATCTAGGTCCAAAGCAGGCATATCTTCAACAGCTTTGTGTCCTGCCTTCACTTCATTTGGCTTAGATGTGTCAGCAAACTTTTTATTGTGACTGTTTTTGCTTTCGGCAATTATAATGACGTTTATTTAATTTGGGTAATGTAAGATGATTTTGTGTTTCTCCCTCAGAGTAGAAATAGACAAATGTAACTTTCTTAGTGACTGGTGATGGAGGGTGACGCCTTCTCGTGGTGACACTGATGGAATTGGTATGCTCCACTGCCCGGTTATACAAACGTCACTCAACTCCCTCCCTATCCCCCAAGAGCAGGATGGTGGACTGCAGGAGGAAGGCTACTTAAACCTGCATTCCGCCGGGTTCACGTTCAAATGAGCCGGGGGTTCTACTGCTACCACTACTATTACTACTACTACTACTTACTGTGACAAGCTTACAGTCCACCGGGTTCACTTTCAGCTGAGTCAGGAGTTGAGATTTCTACTATAACTACACTACTACTACTATCACTACTACTACTACTACTACTACTGCTACTATTACTACTACTACTACTACTATTACATACCGTGACTGGATACACCGATAAAATGGGTGCCGGACAGAGGATGGGGTGTGGTGTTGAGTGGTGGAGTGAGGTGGAGGGCGTATATGGTGTTGCGTAAGGCATGGTGGAGCAGCGAGTCTTCCACCCCGATGCCTTCCCCCACCACCACCACTGGCATCTCTGGCCTCTTCCACACACCAGCCTCTTCCACCACACTGATCATGGAGACAAAGGTGGATGCAGTTGGTATTGGAGGAGTGTGTAGTCTGGTGCGTGGATTTCCTTTCTTTCTTTGTATATCGGTATTCAGGCTGTCTCCTTTTCCTCTGCCTAGCTTTTTTAAATAATAATGAAAATGATAATAATAATAATAATAATAATAATAATAATACCTAGGGAAAGCTGAAATATACACATGTAGAAAAACAATTAAGGAGTAGCAAACAATACTCTTGGTAGGAAGAAAATCTAGCTCCTTCAGTTAAAAAAGATATTGATTTTCTGCACTAGATGCGAAAAAAAAAAAGTTCTAAAAATGAACTTACCATTTTGTAATGAATGGTCAGTCTTTCCCGCGGTTGCTTGTCATCCATCAACCACCCTTCTAGTTGCCATATATAACTGAATAACAACGTACCACTTATCAATGCACCACAGCAAGGGCAAAAAGAAGTTTATGTGTCCCTCCCAGCGTCGACTTTTCTCTCTGTGCTCAGGAAGATATCATAGTCGGAGAAACATCCAGACATGAATTTTTGCTTCAAGCTTGGCAAGACCGCAACATATATTTACATCATGATGTCAGGAGTGTATGGGAATGCAGCTGTGAGTATGGTTTCTGTTTTAGATGATTTTGGAGGATCAGCGAGTCGCTGAAGAATGGGGCAAAGTTTGGTCACTCATCAGCATAATGAAGTAAGGATAACATTGCTCAGATCAAGTCTCTTACCCATGCAGACCGCCATTTGACAATCCGCGGATCTGTAGAATAGACCAGTATTTTCTCTGGTTCAGTTTAAGTCAACTCAAGGCATCACCACCAAATTTATTCCACACATCCCAACATCTAACCGAAAGGAACATCGTGTCATATCTCTTTCCAGCCTGACTGATCGGTGTACATCGGATCCAACGTTTTTATCTAAAATTCTAACAGGGGGTGAAACCTGGGATTTCGAACGCGATCCACAAACTAAAAAACCTCGCTGGTAATGGACGATGCCAAGGAAGGTCAACAAGGAAGGAATTAGGCACATAGAATTTCCACTCTAATTGCAGCTGTCTATTTGCAAACTCTGAAGCGATTGCGTGAGGTAGTGAGATGAAAATGGCGCGAGAAGTGGAATGGCGGGTGGCTGCTTCACCATAACACACCAAGCCACATAGCGCTTGGTATCCAGTAGTGCCTGACCAAGAAAATTTTCCTTTAGTCCCATATCCACCTTATTCAACCCACTTACAGTCCTATGGCTCAAGAGTATACCTGGTTAGCAGAGAGTGAGCCACCTACCTGAGCAAGGTGTTGGAGAGGACAAGGACCAAAGCCTCGACGGGTCACTTTCATGTTTCCCTCACACAGCTACAGGAAGTGGAACAGCCCCAGCCACTATACCCTCAGTCATCATCCTCCAGCGTGGTGTTGGTGTCTCGTTGGTGAGGTACTTGCTTCTTCCATGCGTAAAAGAAACATCTCAAAATCCCAGTCACCATACCTGAGCGTGGTGTTGGCGGTGGTGCTGGTGAGATGGAGGACCAAAGCTCGACAAGTGACTCCCATATCCCCCCACACAGCGGCAGGAAGGAAGCCAGCACCAGAAGTAAACACCACCCAACCGTCTCGCACAACCCTGCTGGACAGAGATCATAGTCTGTTGCTGTTGTTGTGCTTATCTATAAGTCTATCTATCTGTCTATCTATTGCCAGACGCCTTAATCCCGTAAGGGGTGGCCACACACAAATCAGCTCCACGTCGCCCTGTCCTCTGGCATTTGTATCCAGGCTCATATTGACTTGATCCCAGTGGACTGGAGTCTCAAGTTAGGCTACCATTTCTCTGCAGTCCACCATTATTTTTCAGGGGATAGAGGAGTCAAGGGACGTTCGTACAACCAGGCAGTGGAGTCACATTGTTATATCGGCGCCACCACATAAAAACGTCCCCCTCTAGAACCGGATTGTAATATGTTTTCAAATATAAAAGTAGGTTCTCCTTTCCTGCCTCTCTCATTGGTGGAGTCATAGGCCCGTATGTCATCTGTTAAGGTGACCATTTACGGACTCAAAAAAATCGCCCGGGAACTTATAAGACGATGAGCGTAGTTGAGTAACGAGAAGCATCATAGGGCAGTCTAGAAAGTGCTTCACATTAAAGGTGATTTTTCGAGCCGGAGAAGTTAAATAAAGACTTCATCAATAGTCTTCGTTAATAGATACAACCTTCGTTAATAGATACAGCCCTCATTAGTAGATAGAGCCTTCATTAGCTCCTTCACTACTACAAGTCTGTCCTTAGAAGAATGGATTTTTCAGGAGGCAGGTAAAATAAGAGAGACGTCATCTAATTGGAGGTGTTCATTGTCACCTGAGCATAAATGGCAGGTGAGTTTAGGTGAGAGGTAAGGGGCGTCATATACTGTAGATGTTGTTGGATTATTCTTCCTACCTCCAGGCGATTTTATTCAGGGAGAGAGAGAGAGAGAGAGAGAATATACGCTACGGGGTCCACCTTATATTACCTTAAGATGCGTGATACAACGGGTGAATGTAGGTGAGAAGTAAGAAGCACTACATGACAGCCAGGAAAATGACTCTGAAGCAACTGGACCACCATGGCGCCCACTTCACGCCCACGCACGCCCACTGACCCGCCCATCACCACCACCACCACCAAAACAAAGACCCACGCTGCAACTCCTCTCATTCTGAACTGCCAAGAGAGTGAAAAAGAAAAATCTATTTGCAGTACTGGTCTCTCTTATTTTTAATTAAGAAAAATGAAAATGAAGAGAAAGATATTGCTTGTCGGATCGAAATCATTCTTAAATGCGAATATTAGTAAATGTTTCTCTCTCTCTCTCTCTCTCTCTCTCTCTCTCTCTCTCTCTCTCTCTCTCTCTCTCGAACAATAGGCATTTACTCAAGGTCCTAGGGCAAAGGCATTTAAACAATTTTCATACGATTCAGAAGCTCAGTGGAAGAGTTCAGGGCAATGCAAGGATGAAGTGCTACGATATTTAGAAAAAGCAGTCAAAGATCAAGGTTACAGTGGAAGGTCAAAGTACGATCCTACATCTGAGAGTTTTTATTCGATTTGGGCCAGACTTGGTGCAAGGGCTGAGGGTCAGGCAGTGATGAAGTAATTCGATTTCGAGAATAATCAGCCAAAGGGAAAGGTCGCTGGGCAGAGTCAAATATTCATCACTTAGATCAACTGCGGGGCGTGAGTATTGGCTTTAATTGCAGAAAAAAAAAGAAATCATGAAGTATAATAACTACAAAGATAAACAGAAAAGGAAAAGCAATACTCATGAAGTAAGCTGGTGATGCCAGGACCCAAAACAACACTGACGCTGCATTTTCTTTAATTAAGCTACAAAGACAATACGTAAAACAATGAAACGTAATATTTGTTGTTGGACGGAAGCTAACATCAATAATGGATTTTTTTTTTTTTTAATTCAGTCATTCTTAGGCATAGCACATTCGTAGCTCATGTAGCGGCTAAAAGGTATGACGTAATAACAATAGGGTATGGGGAAAAGATGGCTGACGGAAGTGACGTCATAAGTGGGCGGGCTATACAAAGAGGCGAGAATCCCCGGGGGAAAGTGCGTCCTCCTGCTGTACGGTTTGGTGTCCACGGTACCCATCTGCTGCCAGCGACGCACCCAGCGGTACACGGTGCAGATGCTGGTGCCCGTGTCCTTGGCTATGGTACGTGCGGACACTCCCTCCAGCCACATCCTGACGATTTTTAGGCGGTCACCCTTGTTGGTTCTCGTGTGGCCTGCCCCTTCTGCGTCCATTGGGAAGAGGGCATGGGGCTTCGCAACTCTCTCTCTCTCTCTCTCTCTCTCTCTCTCTCTCTCTCTCTCTCCCTTCACCTGACGGAACTGGGGCACTCCCACAAATTGTATACTAAGTTCTGGCTGCGTGAAATTCGATGAACTTAAGGTATGAGGCAGGTGAGTCTCCTTGGTTACTAGTCAAATCAATCCTCCAGTCTGACTACAGTTGGCCATCCCTGATCTGAAAGGGGTTGGGAATCTACATCAGGTTAAAGCAAGGTAAATAAATAACACACACACACACACACACACACACACACACACACACACACACACACACACACCGTTTCATCCATGCAGAACAAGATATCAGTAGTCAGACCGTCTAACAAATTCCTAGAGCTTAGAATCCATTAGACTTTAGATGGTATAATGCACGTAATCAGACAGAAAATATTAGTGACGTATTATTTTCGTTATAGAAATACGTAAAACAAAAATAAGTTAATGTAACGATGGTTTTTCTTGATTTGTAAATAAAACGACGAAATACGCAATTTAATTTTAGTCATTGGTATTATTATTATTATTATTATTATTATATTATATCATTATTATTATTATTATCATTATCATTATTATTATTATTATTATTATTATTATTATTATCACTACTACTACTACTGTTACAACAACAACTACTACTATCAAAAGTATTACTACTGTTACAGCAACAACTACTACCACTACTATTACAACAACAATAACAACACCTGCAACAACAACAACAACAAATACTACTACTACTACTACTACTACTGAAGAGGGACGCCTTCTCTTGGTGGCACTGATATAACCGGTCAGCTCCACTGCCCGGTTATACAGACGTCCCTCAACTCCCTCCCTCATTGGTTTAACACTCAAGGACGGAAATTACCTCCTTCAGCGCTGTGACGAATTTCTTCCTAACGTCCTCTATACTTACAGACGATTTTATACATCTTGGGAGAGGCTACGAACTGGGGGAGGTAGGGATAGTCTGCATTAGCCCTTTCAGTACTAGAGGTCTGTCCCAAGCTGAGTAAAGTCGTCTGATACAGCGGTAATGAATTAGAAAGCACTCTGAGAACGCATACCTCCGTCAACGCCAGGGAAAGTTACGATTTACTGCTGTAGTCACTCTTACCAGTCGAATACCTATACGGTCTCACATAATCAATTCATTTTGCGGTCTTAATCCTGTTACACGGTCACAGAGAGGGCATACCTCCACCAAAGACAATATTTTTTCATCATCTATTCTTGCATCCTCAGTATCTAACCAACTCTTCTTTGACCCACCGCCTACCCATCTATAAGGTTACACTGAAATCCTTTAATTACTTCTCGAGATATCTTGCATACAAACAGACACGGGTGAATTACATAACCTCCGTCTAACATCGCTCGTGGAGGTAACAAGAAAATTCGTAATCGGGCTGATGATATTTTATATAAAATTCCATCTTCATCCAGCCTGTCCGACACTTCACCCCAGCCCTTAACAGATTTGGATTTTCAGCCCTCCAGTCCCATGTCAAATTTCCTGTGTCATTCTTGTTCCCTCCAGACGATAGTATTGAAATGGGAGGCTTCATTAACCCCCTCACTGCTGGAAGTCTGTCCGAAGATGAATAAAATCGTCTGAAGATTCTAGAACAAAATACAAAAAGAACCATCGAGCTGAAGAGGTAGCGTAACATTTTCTTTACTTTCAAAAACACCTCCCCGTTGAGCAGTTAAAAAAAGAAAAAAAAAAAAGTGAGCACTCCTTGCAAAATAATCTGACACCAACAGGCCGTAGTCTCAGTGGCATGGGGGGCTTCGCAACACCTCTTCTACAGCGATTTTTTCTAATATTTCACTCCAACATTCTCTCGTTTGTTAGAAGTATCAGATGATAGTGAGCGCCAACCCGGCCAAAATGGAGTTAAGCATGGCATTGTCTTCATGCACTTCCGAGGGTGTATTTGAGCCAATCTGGACCCCCATATATAGTAAAAAATATTATGGAAGCACAGTAACTTGTGGCCATGAGCGTCTCTGTGACGGTGAAATCAGGACACATTTCCTGTCACCTGTATAGCATTTACTCTCTCACTGGGTCACTTGGCGGCCATATTGCTGCAAACTGGGCCAATGGCAGCGCATCTAGCATAGAGTACGGGCAGCCCTGGCGATTCACAGCAAGAGTTCCCAATTTTCAACCCACTCAGCGTGCTCTTACCATTCCCTCATTGCCTGTTTTGTTTACATTTGTGCCCCTGACTCGTACAGTGTTGCCACATGTACGATAATGATCGTATATGTACGATAATATTGCCTTGTACGATACCATTTTTCTATTATCGTACATTTGTACGATAATTTTGGGTTGGAAGCTAGCATGACGGTAAATTTTGTGGCACGTATAGATTATCATGCATAATTGTTCCATAAGTTGACAGATGAGGATCTTAAAGACTAATGCAATGATGATTATTAAAATTCTTTTTATGGTCTTACTGACTTATTATCTGCAAGACTAAACACATTTCTAAGAATTATCTAAGTTCTATGGACTGGATTTTGCTGCTAGTCAGACTGATTTTCTAGAGTGACAGAAAGGATATTTCTTTTCTTTGTAATATTATTTTTGTAATAAAGGATATGATTATATTATCATAATATTATTATGATGAGATTTTCATGGTATGCTCTAGTTCTGACACAAAATAGTAATAAATGTACACCAGAGAATGTCAGTACCTTACAAAACTACTGTTCTGTTGAAGATAATTGTAATGGGTAAGTCTTCAGTAAATATACCAAGGTATCAGCGACAATTTTGAAATACATCAGAGAAACATTATAAAAAAAAAAATGAATTTAATAGTGTACGTAATTCCAACGAAAAAACGACAATTTTGAAGAGCCGATACGACAATTCCCATCTAAATGTGTGGCAACACTGGCTCATGTGACATCCACCTCGTGTTGAATGAGAGTTGTCCTTGTAGTGTGTTCTTATTGTGCAGTTTTTTTTTTTTTTTTTTTTTCCTATGACCAACACGTTTACTCATCATTATGTGGGATAGCAATGACTTAGCAGTGCGCAGTGCTGATAGTGAGGCAGCGAATGGAGAGGAAAGCTCTTCTGTCTTCAGGAAACGAGTGCGATGAGTGAATGAATGGAAAGTAAACAAGGAAGGCCAAGAAATATAGGGATTCGCGGCAAACTGACGTGAGTCGTCATCGTGGCAGGCCTGTACCTAAAAGAAAAATAGGACCTGAGTGCATTGACTGGTGTTTTTGGAAGGCGATAAGGCCCATTGTTAAGGAAATCTTTAAGAATTATTAGACCCTAAGATCTCATGAGAAACGGACGGCATACTTGTAAACTCTTTTTTTCATTCTGTGCCAGGGAAACGGCGCCGCATGCCCAGGAAGCAACATCACGCAGTCAGACCCCAGTGCACCGAGTTACGTACAGTGATAAGGGGTACCCAGTGTGCAAGAAAGCCTTCGTTTCCATGTACGGCGTTGGGGAAAGAGGATTTTTTAATGTAAGTACAGGAATGCAAAGAAAGTGGGGTAGAGGTTGCTAATTTTTGTGTTCTGCAAAAACTGTCTGCAGTGACTCGGCCTTTCCAAGCTGAATAATACAATTTTTAAAGCTTAAGATTGTGCAAAAGCTTGTTCTCGGCTTCAGAAAATGTTGAAGTTTTGCTGAATGAAAAAAAAAAAAAATCCTACTTAGGTGTGTCCTGTAATTGTCTAAACTGTCAGCTAAAAAGCAACCTCTTCTCCATTAGTATGCGTCATTATTTTTTTGTTTTATTATGTACTGTGCCATGAATTATATTCCTCTTATGTTTTATTATTGATACTGTTTTCATTGGATTTCGTTTAATATGAATATTGGGAACTGGTACCATACCATGTGTTCCAGGATTTTAATATTACATAACCATGACCTTGAAAAAAAAAATCTTGGTGTTGTGTATGTTATGTTGATGATTAGATAGATGTTATGTTGATGTTTGGATAGAAGGCATTTTTCTGTGTGATCCATCATTAACTTTACCCATATTTGTCTATAAATGATGAGGAATGTATCATAATATGTATACTTGTACTGACGGTCAAAAAATGAAGTTGTGCCAATACCGTGGGTCCTATTGCACGCACACAAAAGCACTGCATGTCTTAAGTTTTACAATGAAACAAACCCAGCTTTGATATATTTATTGGTATTTGAGTAACACTTGGGAAACTAGGACTCATTTCCTTTTTTGGGGGGGAGGGGGGAGAGTTAGCGTTTAGGACCGTGTGATTTTTAGATATTTTGATAGACGGAACTTGCATCATGACGTACAAGAGGATACTGAAATGTTAGGAGCAGTAAATAAATAAATATATAAAATAAATCGCTAACGAAGAGGTTTTACGAACTCTAGCTACTTAGGATACGGCTGGACAGACGAATAATAGTGAAAAACGCCCATTGGTCCATGTTATAGTACTTTCACCTTAACTTGGCCCAGATTTTCATCCCTTAGTGGCTTATTTCACGTAGCTCATTGGCAGATAAAGAGTGCTATGGCTCTACATCCTTTCCACAGCACTTCTTCGTGACTAGTATATTCTAGTGTTAATCTACTGTTACAAATGAACATGTAGAGATGGAAATTTTAGGTCAAGTTTAAGAAAAAGGAGTATAGTAGCTCTGTGGCCGTATATATTAAATTTTCTGCGCTTTTTTCCAATGTCATTCGCTTGGTGGTGGAAAGGGACGCCTTCCCATGGTGGCACTGATATAACCAGGCAGTTCCACCGACCGGATATACAAACGTCCCTCAATTCCCTCCCTATCCCCCCAGTGGAAGATAGTGGACTGCAGGAGAGGGGAACTTCAGCCTTCAGTCCACTGGGTTTACGTCTGTGGGTTATACAGTAGTCGGGATTCCAAAGGCCTTAATAATGAGTGTCCCCATCCTCCCTCTCTCTCTCTCTCTCTCTCTCTCTCCATTCATTCATTTTGGACCCTAACTCACCTCATCCTTAGGCAGGGAAAAGAAGTAATGATGATGATGATGATGATGAGGAGGAGGAGGAGAAAAGAAGAGGGAGAGGGGGGGAGGAGGAGGAGGAGGTGAAGGAGGAGAAGAAGAAGAAGAAGAGGGAGAAGGGGGAGGAGAAGAAGAAGAAAGAAGAAGGAGAGGGAGGAGGAGGAAGAGAAGGAAGAAGAGGGAGAAGGGGAGGAGGAGGAGGAGGAGAAGGAAGAAGAGGGAGAGGGGGAGGAGGAGGAGGAGGAGGAGAAGAAGGAAGAAGAGGGATAGGGAGGAGGAGGAAGAGGAGGAGAAGGAAGAAGAGGGAGAGGGAGGAGAAGGAAGAAGAGGGAGAGGGAGGAGAAGGAAGAAGAGGGAGAGGGAGGAGAAGGAAGAAGAGGGAGAGGGAGGAGAAGGAAGAAGAGGGAGAGGGAGGAGAAGGAAGAAGAGGGAGAGGGGGGAGGAGGAGGAAAAGGAGGAGGAAGACCATAATGATAATAATAATGATGATGACGTGTACTTACGAAGCTGCTGGTGTACTGGTGTGGCAGGTACTGGGGCGGGTCGTGCTCTCTCTCTCCTTATACCGTCTTCAGCGCTGTGGTCGTGCGCAGTAACGACCTCCCCAGACTCATGCGCGGAATTTAAGCATTAGAGGTTTCTTAACGCATCCTCTTTAGCAATTAATTCTCAGCATTATACCTTAGAATACAAAGAATGAAAGAAAAAAATCGCCAGGATGGAGCTACGGCTCTAATCTAAATAGGGATTTCGCAACATCTTTCCCGTAGCGACTCATTCAGTGCACCACACCTCATGTTCCTCTTGTATATTATTCATGGCATATTTTCCAATATTAAAACGAATTAAATAACAAGGAGATTCTTAAGATGAAATATGGGAAATAAATCGCTTATGAACAGGAATTACGAAGCATCTCATGTCCTACGGATGGTACTCAACACCTTTTCCTGACCACTTTGTTTCGGGAAATGGCTGGTGTATATCTTTCTGTACGTTAGTCGTGGTGTGTATGTATGTATTAGACGGATGGAAATAACATAGAGGAGCGAAGTAAATTATAATCAAAATAAATCGCTTATGAATAGGTGTTATGGAGCCTCCCGGTTGAGTACTGGGGCCAAGTAATTCTCTCTCTCTCTCTCTCTCTCTCTCTCTCTCTCGCGGAACACTAAAAAAAAATCGCATATATATTTTGTAATCGTCAAAATAATAATAATAATAATAATAATAATAATAATAATAATAACAATACGTTCAATTCGGTGACGGAAATAGTAAGTGTAATTTTGGTATCTCTTGTTATTTTTATTTACATTTATACTCCATTAATTTTGAGTAAAGTTTGTTATTTTAGCTATCTTTCATTCACTTTAATTATCTTTCATTCACTTTAATTATCTTTCATTCACTTTAACTATCTTTCATTCAGCTATCTTTCACTCATTTTAACTATCTTTCATTCACCTTTCATTCATTTTACTACCTTTCATTCACTTTAACTATCTTTCATTTATTTTAATTATCTTTCATTCAGCTATCTTTCACTCATTTTAACTATCTTTCATTCACTTTAACTAACTTTCATTCACCTTTCATTCATTTTACTATCTTTCATTCACTTTATCTTTCATTCACTTTAACTATCTTTCATTCTTTTTTAACTATCTTTCATTCATTTTGACTTTCCTTCACTTTAACTTTCATTCATTTTAACTATCTTTCATTCACTTTAACTGTCTTTCATTTTATTTTAACTATCTTTCATTCATTTTAACTTTCATTCACTTTAACTATCTTTCATTCACTTTAACTATTTTCCATTCGTCTCCCAAACATCTCTTCCTTAGCGATTTATTTTCCAGACTACTCATTAATATCCCCTGGTTTGCTTCTTATGTCTTCTCAGTATCGACATACGTTTCATGATTATCACACAAGAATAATAGCAACGGAGCAGAATCGGAAATAAATCGGTAAGGAAGAGGTGTTAGTGAGCTTCCTAACCGTACTAGAAGACCCGACAATATTACAGCTCTACATCCTCTCCATAGAACTTCTTCGTGACTAGCATCAGACTCAGTTGTTCATCCGTTGTTATAGCTCAGCATTCAGAACTGCGGAAACTTCAGGGAATAAAGGAATTCTGATAGGCCATAAGTTTTTAAAAATGGAGATGTGGCATCACGTCATAAGCGCTGCCAGATGCCCGTGTAGCAAGGGGGAAGGCATGGAGAGGTGGCACAATGGATGCAACTTTGTCTGAGCATTTGCCATTAAAGTACCGGTATCTGTAAAATAATGCAAGGGAGGCAACATTCCGTGTCACTTATAGGGGAGGTAGTTCGTTTGTAATTATTGGGTTATTAATTATTCTTATAGATTTGTTCTGAAATTTGTCCAGTTGCTTTAGTGCTACCTTTTCACGTCCACTCCACAAGGGTGAGCAATATTCCAGCTGAGAGCGCACGTGATTCTTGTAATTTAAAGCTAACTGCATGTCTGTGAAGAAGTTGCGGACTCTGCACAATAATCCAAGTTTATTTGAGGCGATTCTAGCAAGCGTGAGGTCCAACTGAGGTTATTATTAAGCGAAACACCAAGAATTTCAATACTTTTAGAGACAGGAATATTGGCTGCACTGAATGTAATATGGGAATCAGGCAAAATCTGTCTACAGGTAAATTTCATATATTTGGTTTTCCTGACATTAAATGAGACAACGTTATTTTGCCCCCATTCTGTGATATTAGGTAGGTCTTGATTTATGGAGATTGCTGTAGGCTACTGAGATGGATGTTAGAGATATCTCACTTTGTGAATGGATATTTAAGTGAAGGAACTGTGAAGCGTTGAGTTATCTGCACATGAGTGAATAGGATTGTGGGTGACAGACAAGAGATCATCAGTATGAATGAGGAACAGAATTGGAGCCAAGACTGATCCATGCGTCATATTGGCATTAATTAAGTGGAAATTGGAATAACTGGAATATACATCACCTACCTTTATCTTTCTGCTGGTGAGATATGAGATCCCTGAGACAAAAGATGATAGGCCGTAGCAGGAGAGTTTGGATAGCAAGGAACGGTGCCACACTCTGTCAAAAGCTTTAGAAATATCAAAGGCTACACCATGGGCTTCACTATGTTTGTCAGTTGACTAATGGATAGTATCAGTCAAGAGACTGAGTATATCAACAGTGGATCATTCGTGGCGAGAACCATACTGCCTGTAACTACCGGTAATTAATTTTTGGATTTAAGATGTTTAACAATGTGCTTATTAATGACAACAGAAATCTTACCCATCCCTAGAAATTGATATACCGTACCGGGTAGTTGCGTAGCACATTTTCTCAAGCAATAGAAATTCTGAACCACACACACAAGCCGATATAATTGCCGAGGTCACTTCTTCATAAGATGGAAGTCTGACCCATCCAGAGAAACTGATTAGTATCCTAGGGAGAGGGAAGGGGGTGGGCGGCCAAGGATAAGATGGAGGGATGGAGTGGAGAAATAAATGAGAGAGGAGTGTGTGATCTGGGGGGAGGACAGCGAAATGGCAGGGGACAGGGGGACATGGAGACGATTTATTTGTGGCCACTCCTTGCGGGATTGAGGCGTCTGGTAATAGATAGATGGATTGATAGATAGAATTCTCATGTAGTCTCTCCCCAGAAACTTAAATAGCTACCTAGGGTACACTTCAGTACTATAGAAATCTGACCCACCCATAGAAACTGACATAGTTGACTGGATCATTTTTCCAGTATATATAGAATTCTGACCCATCCATACAAACGAACATAGTTGCCTAGCTATCTTTTCCATACCATTGAATTCTGACCTTCTATAGAAAGCGATATAGCTTTATAGTTCACATTTCCATAATAATATGTTTTGAGCCACCCATAGAAAGTAATATAGATGCCTACGTAATTTTTCCACAGTAGGCTGTAGAATTATGACCAGGTGATAAGGTTGTTTAGGTCACTCTTCCATACAATTGACCTCTAATCTAACTATAAAACACTGACATGCTTTCCTAGGTCACTCTTCCAAAAAACTACATTAGTGACCTAACCATAGAAGCTGATATATATGGTCACTCTTCCATGTCACAGCATTTTGACTTAGCCATAGAAATTTAAAAATACCCAGGTCTCTTTTCTTACAATAAACTTCTGACTCACCAGTTTTAAATGACATTCTTATTTAGGTAAGCTTTCCATATTATAGAATTCTGCCTCAGCCAAAGAAACTGGCATCTTGGTATACGCCCCTTTTTTTTTTTTTTACATATATAAATATATTACTGAATTCTGTCCCTCCCATACAGATTTATATAACTATCTAGGTCACTTCTCAACAATACAGGATTCTAACCCACACACTGACGCGGATATAGATACAAATACCAATTTTACATACTCTATAATCCTCGCCAATCCACAGAAACTCAAATAATTACCGTATCTAGATCCCTATTTCCAAACCACACCATTTTGAAACACTCACAGAAACTGATATATATTTACCTAAGATGCTCTGCCAGGCTTTAAAATTCTGACCCACTGACAGTTAAAACATTGACATAGTTGCAGACGAACCGTTAAGACAATTGGAAATGTTGGGTGGGAAAGAGACACAATTGGAGCTTTGATTCTCTCTCTCTCTCTCTCTCTAACTTTTCGGGGCTACGCAGGACCCAGACACCCTGAAGGTGAGAAATAAAGTATTCAATCTCGAACCTGTGTCTCTCCCATCAAACACTGATACAGTTGTCTAGGTCACGTTTCAGTAGCACAGAATTTCTCACCCAGTCATAGAAAATTGTATAGATTCGTAGAACACTCATCTATGTTAGAGAATATTCAGTTGCTCAAAGAAACTAAAAAATTGCTTTGGTCAGTTTTGCATACTAATGGATTTCGACCTATAGGTATAATTTTAAATAGCTGTAGGTCAATTTACCGTAATTCGCAATTCTGATCCACATATATTTTGCCTTATATGGTTTTTTTTTGGCTTCATTTACAACAGCTTATAATTCAAACGCAAATATTTATAACCTTACACAGTTGTCTGGGTTACTCTTTCCTTTAATTCTGACCCACACATTTAAACTTATTTATTTGTCCAGCTGCCGAAGAAAATGTTAATATGCAACACGGAGAATAAATCGCTAAAGAAGAGGTGCCAAGATCTACCATAGCACTAAGAAGCCGGCCATATAGCTGTGTTTTCCAAGCTATCTATCTGTCCATCTATCCATCTATTTATCTATCTGTCTATCTATCTGCCAGTCTATCTGTCTATCTATTGCCAGACGCCTTAATCCCGTAAGCGGTGGCCACAAACAAATTGCCTCCATGTTGCCCTACCCTCTGCCATTTTCTTGCTCTCCCTCCTACTCCCCCCTCCCTCACCACCATCTCTCCAATATCTCTTCACTCCATCTCTCCATCTCTTTCTTGGTCTCCCCCTCCTCCTCTCCCCCCTGTAGGTTACTTCATTCACATACAGTCTTCTAGTCAGTCTCTCATTCTCCATCCTCTTCACATGGCCCAATCATCTCAGAGTATTTCTCTTAACACTTTCAATCACATCTACCTCAACACCACAACCCTTCTTTACTCCCTTATTTGTCGGTCTCTCTACGTCACTCCACATCCACATCAACACCACAACTCTCCTTTACTCCCTCATTTGTGTGGCTGTCTCTCCATGTTACTGCACATCCACATCAACACCACAACACTTCTTTATCTCCTCATTTGTGTGTCTGTCTCTCCACGTCGCTCCACATACACATCAACACCACAACGCTTCTTTACTTCCTCATTTATCTGTCTCTCCATGTAAATCCACATCCACATCAACACCACAACGCTCCTTTACTTCCTCATTTATCTGTCTCTCCATGTAAATCCACATCCACATCAACACCACAACGCTCCTTTACTCCCTCATTTGTGTGTGTGTCTCTTCATGTAGGCTAACTCCACATCCACATCAACACCACAACGCTCCTTTACTCCCTCATTTGTATGTCTGTCTCTCCATATAGGCTAACTCCACATCCACATCAGCACCACAACGCTCCTTTACTCCCTCATTTGTGTGTCTGTCTCTCCATATAGGCTAACTCCACATCCACATCAGCACCACAACGCTCCTTTACCTCCTTCATTATCTGTCTGTCTCTGCATAATCATTTCTGAGTAAAAAAAGAAAAAATATTAAGCTTCACTGTAAGCAAGCTCCCTAGCACCTTTTCCTTACCGATTTATTTTGCTCATTGGACATTACTGCTCTCTTCTGTTATGTAAATTATTCTCATATCGCCACACTTGATATACAGAACGTGCAAAAGGATATTAACTAGCAATATATAAAAAAATAAATCGCAAAGGAAGAGGTGTTAGGGAGCCTTCTTACCCAACGACAGTACGGCCGTAGCCATGTATTTCCCGTTAACCCCTTCACGCTGAGGACGTACTTTTTCTGTTAGGTTTAGGCCCTTATTCTTGTCGGGTAAGATGCTCCCTAACACCGCTTCTTTAGTGGCTTATTTTTGGATACGGCTGCTTAGTATCCTTTTGTACGTTATCATTGCAGAGTATGGCGATATTAGAGAGATTTATATAACACGGAGATGTACAGCAAGGTGCAATCAAGCAAAATAAGTCTCCTAGGGAAGATGTTAGGGAGCCAAATAAGTCACCTAGGCAAAGATGTTAGGGGGGTCAAATAAGTTGCCTGGGAAAAGGTGTCAGGGAGAGAGAACCAAAATTAACTAAATAATGAATACCACACTACACCCCACCCAACCCCGATCCTACCCCACTGCACCCCACCCAACCCCGATCCTACCCCAGTGCACCCCACCCAACCCCGATCCTACCCCAGTGCACCCCACCCAACCCCGATCCTACCCCACTGCACCCCACCCAACCCCGATCCTACCCCACTGCACCCCACCCAACCCCGATCCTACCCCACTGCACCCCACCCAACCCCGATCCTACCCCACTGCACCCCACCCAACCCCGATCCTATCCCACCCAACCCCAATCCTACCCCATTGCACCCCACCCAACCCCAATCCTTCCCCTTTGCATCCCACCCAACCCCGATCCTACCCCACTGCACCCCACCCAACCCCGATCCTACCCCACTGCACCCCACCCAACCCCGATCCTTCCCCACTACACCCCACCCAACCCCGATCCTATCCCACCCAACCCCGATCCTTCCTCATTGCACCCCACCCAACCCCGATCCTACCCCACTGCACCCCACCCAACCCCGATCCTACCCCACTGCACCCCACCGTATCCTACCCCACTGGCCCCACCGAACCTCAATCCTACCCCACTGCGCCCCACCCAACCCCGATCCTTCCCCACTGCACCCCACCCAACCCCGATCCTACCCCACTGCACCCCACCCAACCTCGATCCTACCCCACTGCAACTTACAAGAAAGACTGACAGGCTGAGAGACATACATACACGCACACACACACACACACACACACACACACACACACACACACACACACACACACACACACACACACACACACACACACACACACACACACACACACACACAAACTCCTAGGCTCACATAACTCATTCCTTAGCCTGTATCCTTGTCCGTTAAGGAAGCTCCGTAATACCTTTTCCTAAGCGATTTATTTAGCTTTTTACATCTTACTTTCCTCTTCTGTGTTACACCAATCCATCCAACATGGCCACACTCGGCATAAATAATGTACAAAAGGATATTAACCCGCCATACTCCCCAAAATAAATCGCTAAGAGGTGTTAGGGAGCTTTCTTTGCCAAAGAGTATACGTCCCCTGGAATAGATTGCAAGAGTTTTCCAAACCATTCAAGGGTCAGTGATGCTACATTCTTTTTATTCTAACTTGGCCTAAAATTGCCATCTCCATCTGGAGGGCTGAGTTGTAGCAATAGATTAACACCAGAATATGATGCTGGTCACGAAGAAGTGCTATGGGAAGGAGGTAGAGCTGTGATATCCTCTTTTTCGAGTACTAGAATATAATGCTTGTCTCGAAGAAGTGCTACGGGAATGACACAGAGCCATAGTATTGTCTTTTTCCGTCACTGGGCTACGTGAAATGAGAGACAAAAGGACGATAATCTGGGCCAGGTTAAAGTTACAGAACTGTAGCATTAAAACTCAGGCTTTTGTGACCCACTCTCAGTTGGATACATGCTAATCACGAAGAAGTGCTATGGGAAGAATGTAGAGCCATAGCATTGTCTTTTTCCACCACTGAAGTACATGAAATAAACTGCAAAAAGGACGAAAATCAGCTTAGTAAAATCGTCTGGCATTAGTTGGACCAGGAGCCTAATAGAGTTTTCAGAATCGTGAGGTTATCGTACTGTACTCCTTTCACCTTAACTTGGCCATTTTCGTCCTCTTGCTGCTTATTTCACGTAGCTCAGCGGCAGGGAAGGACAAGTGCTATGGCTCTACTCTGCATCCTTTCCGTGGCACTTCTTCGTGACTAG
This sequence comes from Coenobita brevimanus, assembly GCF_032717465.1. Lineage (NCBI taxonomy): Eukaryota > Metazoa > Arthropoda > Malacostraca > Decapoda > Coenobitidae > Coenobita > Coenobita brevimanus. Next base: position 66,249,316 of record NC_137054.1, read on the forward strand.
CATCATATTCTAGTATTCGAGAAAGATCACATCACTGCTATACCTCCTTCCCATAGCACTTCTTCGTGACTAGCTTTCACATTGTAGTGTTAATCTCTCGTTACATCTCAGCATTAGAGACGGAGAGGTGGTAATTTTAGGCCAAGTTAGGGTAAAACAGTATAGTATTATTTCTGTGACTACTTTCACCATTATTAACACTGTCAGAATCCTGTGACACCCATTTTGGTACATAAAGCCATCTAACATTAATTTATAAATCTAGAACCATTCCGAGCATGAGAGGGGTATAATATTGCTTTCTCGAGACTGACTTGCCCTTTTCACCCATGCCGTGCGCCAACCGTTGGGTAAGAGCAAGTGGTAAGTGGTTCAGTGTGGGAGCCTTAACGTCACTTACCTCTCAACTTACACCTGCTCCACACGCCTTTGATTACACTTCCTGTCGTTCAGCAAAGTTCTTCGGCTCCCAAACCACCTACGTTTGATGTTTTTCCGCGTAATTTGGGAAGCACAGGGCCGTCATTACGTGCTGTGGCTGTGGCTGTGGGTTCCTCTTTCTCTAGATGTGGTTGGCGAACTGATTCCGATGCTTCAATATTAATCTGGCATTTTGCTGTGACATATGCGATCTGCACACACGAAATAAATGTGTATCTTCATAGGCGTGGTTTGTCTTTATATATGTCTATTTGTGTATCTGTCTATTTTTCTATCTATCTATCTAGCTAGCTGCCTGGCTGTTTGTCTATCTATCTATCTATTTATCTGTGTCATCATAGCAAAGCAAGCCCGGTCAGAAATAGAAAGACCTTCACAGACCAGAGAAAAATCAAACAGCGCACATTTCAGACACGACGTTGAACAGACACAGTTTATATTTACCTGTCTAACTACCTGTCTGCCTGTCTATCTATCTATCTATCTATCTTTACAACTATATTATTGCAAACTAAATCAAAAATAGGAAGACTCCACAAACTACAAGAAACCATACTAAGCATCAGTTCAAACGAGAAACAGAACAGGCACTACAAACTTTCAACCCAAACTCTTTTAAACAATAACAAAATAATAGTAATAATAATAATAATAATAATAACCATCATCATCATCATCATCATCATCATCATCATCATCATCATCATCATCATCATCATCATCATCTATCTTTCTTTTCAACCAATAAATCCGACATCCCTGGTGGCAGCATCAAAACTTCAACCATAATCTTATTCCTCAAGCAAGAACAACCCCTCCAGGAGAGACAGAAAAAGGAAAATAAAAAACTGCTTACCCCCAATGGAAACAGGATCCATTAATACACCTACACACTAGTTATGTCCTATTGACGAGGTTTCTAAAATCTCTCGACTCGACACTCCATGACCCGTATTTCCAGTCATCATGAGGCGGGAGTTTGGTGACATGGAAGACTCAATGGATGTGATCCTTTCAATTTCCATGACAAAAGGTATCTACATCTGTTATCTACCTACCTATCTATCTGTCTACCTGTGTATCTACCTATCTATCTATCTGTCCATCTACCTATCTCTTCGTCTCTGCCAATGTCTCTCTCTCATGTCACAAAGCGATTCTGTTTTTCGAGTTCGTTCAAATTCATCATAGCTAGCATGAAATGAAGAACGTATTATAGAAGGCGGAAAGGGAGGGGGAGACCGAGGATGAGATGGAGGGATGGAGTAGAGAGGCATAGGAAAGAGGGGGGTGTAAGCTGGGGGAGGACAGAGAAATGGCAGGGGACAGTGCGACAGGGGGCATTTGTTTGTGGCGACCCCATACGGGATTAAGGAGTCTGGCTATAGATGGATAGATAGATAGATTATGTACACATTTTAGTTAACAAAAAGGTATAGAATTCTTGTTATTAATACAGTCAGATAATTTTTTTCCAGAAATATTCGATTCAGATGTTGTTCTGCCTCTCAGCTCTAGAAAGCAATCATCTCCTGATAGTACAAACATCGTAAACATTTGGATATGAAAAAGAAAATTAAAAAAATCCATCTTTAATATATATACATTACCAGTACTTATTTTTTTTTACATGAAGTACAATAATATATAATGAAGGACTGTGCATAACTATAATAATCTATAAACTTTAACACAAAGATATGCAAACTTCAAACATCCTTCGATTCTGGGATTTTGAGTGAGAGAGTATAGAAAGACGAATGGACACAGAGACAAAAGTTCGCCTAATATTTCATCACTTCTACTTCTTTCTCTACCTCTACTGGCTAATATTCCTAAGCTGAGAGAAGTTTGGGGTTCAACTACCTAATATTCCTAAGCTGAGAGAGGTTTGGTATTACCCTACTGACTAATATTCTAGGCTGAGAGGGGCTTGGTACCCTATTACTTCTAGAAATATTCCTAAGCTGAAAGAGGCTTGGTATTACTTCTATAAATATTCCTAAGCTTAGAGAGACATGGGGTTCTGCTATTTAATATTCCTAAGCTGAGGGAGGCTTGGTGTTACTTTTCTGACTAATATATTCTAAGCTGAGAGAGGCTTAGTATTACTTCTATTAATATCTCTAAGCTGAGATAGACATGAGTTTCTGCTAGCTAATATTCCCAAGCTGAGATAGACATGAGTTTCTGCTAGCTAATATTCCTAAGCTGAGATAGACATGAGTTTCTGCTGGCTAATATTCCTAAGCTGAGATAGACATGAGTTTCTGCTAGCTAATATTCCTAAGCTGAGATAGACATGAGTTTCTGCTAGCTAATATTCCTAAGCTGAGATAGACATGAGTTTCTGCTGGCTAATATTCCCAAGCTGAGAGAGGCTTGGTATTACTTCTACTAGTATTCCCAAGCTGAGAGAGGCTTCGTACGTTTCTCTACCCACAAATGATTCCCCTTGAGATGGTGCGTCTGGGAGGAAAGTGGTAGACATGAACTAAGAGTAAAATAGCGCAGTGGAACAGTAGGCGAATTTTTGTCCCTGAACAGTATAAGTGACAGTATAAGAGACAGAAAAAATATATGACAACAGGATAAGGTGAGAATACATGATACGGGAGAGTATAGCATAAGAATAGATTTGTGTATAGGATAGATTCTGATATCGGACGGATTGATGTATGAGATGGTATATTTCACTGGAATTAAAGGAGAATAGGACAAGGATAGCAGAGTGGAAACCAAAGTATGAGACAGATCAATATTCAGAGCAGACCAGTGTATTTACAGCTGCAGAAAATAGGACAAGGATAGACAAGGTTATAATTCAGACCAATCAATATTTAGGACTAGTCAGTGTATGAAAGGAAAATTTATGGGCTAAGACAAGGATAGACCATTATACAGGGCAGACCAGTGTATACAGAAGATGATACTGGATAGGAGAAAGTCCACGACAAGGATAGGCAAATGTATATATAGGATTTGAAAATGTAAACAGTGGAACGAGAGAGAGAAAACAGGACAGATAATGTGTTGTGTTATGTTGTGTTTTGTGTGTGTGTGTGTGTGTGTGTGTGTGTGTGTGTGTGTGTGTGTGTGTGTGTGTGTGTGTGTGTGTGTGTGTGTGTGTGTGTGTAATGAGAGTCACAACAGAAATAATTAACTCTAATAGGAACACATCTAATGACTGAATATTCTTCGATGGCCATGGGCTTGGATATGAGAAAATTGTTTTAGGCATCATAGACAGACAGACAGACAAATATAGGTAGACACAGACAGACAGACAATTACAGATAGATAAAGAAACCTGGGTCTGGTCACCATCTGGGTTGTGTCACCACCTGGAGTTTGACACCACTTGGATTGATGCATGAGTATGGTGCTAGTCACGAAGAAGTGCAATGGAAAAGATGTAGAGCTGTAGTGTTGTCATGCTGTGCCACTGAGCTAAAGGAAATGAGCAGCAAAAGGAAGGAAATTGCCAAGTTAAAGTGAATCGCCTGTAGATTATGTAGAGTGACAAGATACAACACTAATATAATACTGTATGGTAACTACGGATCTTGAACTTGGGGGCGAGGTCATACAGTGTGAATCAGGGATAAGGGACTGAATAGAGAGGCTGCTAGAGATCGAGCACCGTGGAGAAGCCGCCATTAGGTGACCCACGGCCAACGCAAGCATACTGGACCTTTTATACACGAAATGTTACTTGGGGTAGCGGTGGATTTGGTGATGTGTTATTCCTTGCCGTCGTCTGTTTAAGCGTTTCCCCTTCCCTCCACTGTTTCCTTCCCTCCTTTTTTCCTCTCTTCGTCCTTTTCTCTTCTCCGGCTCTTCTCTTCATGTTTTTCACTCCATCATTTCCATCTCTTCATTTCTCCTTCCCTAAACTTGTTCCTTCATGTAATTCTCTGTTCATCATTTCCTTCTCTCCATTTCTTCCCTGCCTCCATTCCTCTTCACTCCATCTCTCTTTCCTTTTGTCCTCCTTTCCGTGTCTCCTTCTCTCGTCCACCTTTTTCTTTTTCTTTCCTCGTCTCTAGTTTCTCGTGTCTCTGTCCTGTGCGAAAATCAAAGTTTTAGCCAAACCTGTCTCTTATCTTTCCCTTCGCCTTTCCTCCTCTCCCCTTCCTTTTTCCCTCCACTCTTTCCTCCTCTCGCTCCTCACCCTCCTTCTTTCTTTGTTGCTCCGCTGGCATCAGGCTCTCATTTCTCTGTGCTCGAATGTGCCTTAGCCAGACCTGTTTCATGTCTTTCCTTCTTCATTTCCTTCCTTCTCCGTCCTTCTTCCCTCCACTCTTTCCTCTTCTCTACTATCTCTCATTTTCTCACTCTCTCTCTTGCTCCAGCGGCATCGGGGCCTCATTGTGCTCAAATGTACCTTGTTTCTTGTCTTTCCTTCTTCATTTCCTTCCTTCCTTCTTCTTCCCTCCACTCTTCCCTCATCTCTGTCTTCTCTTATTTTCTAACTCTCTCTGTTGCTCCGCTGGCATCGGGGTCTCATTCGTCTGTGCTGAAATATACCTTAGCCAGACTTGTTTCTTGTCTCATTTTTTTTTTCTCTCCATCCTTTCCTCTATCTTCTTTCATTTTCTCACTCTCTCTGTTGCTCCAGCTGCATCGGCCTTTCATTCCTCTTCGCCCACCAGTGCCTAAGCCACACATTCTGCTTGTCGGGGTGGCAGCAGAGGTAGTAGAGGGCTAGGAACACCAGGCCGCCCCCCGCCCCGCCAAACATCACTCCCAGCCCGAGGTCGTGGTAGTAGTTGTGGGGGTCGCCGTAGTGCCACAGGAGGGCGATGATGATGTGCTCCCCCAGCGTCAGGAGGTAGTAAAGGCCGATGCGAAGAATCTAGTTTGGGCGAGAGAGATGAAGAGAACTGTAAATATCGGTAAATCAATCAGTCGGTAAATAAATATGTAAATAAATCCTTCTCTCCCTCTCTATCCATTCATCCATCTGTTAGTCAATATCTATCTATCTATCCATCCATCTACCTACCTACCGTACCTATCCATCCATCCATCCATATATACATCTATCCATCCATCTGTCTATCTCTCACTGCATTCGCTCTACAAGGCAAAAATAGGAAGAAGACATGGACGAAGACGACGAAGAACAAAAACAGGAAGAAGACGAAGAAGAAGACCAAGACGGAGACGAAGCAGAACAGACGAAAGAAAAACTGAGTACACCTGCCTACCTGTCTGCCGGGTGAGGTAGTGACGAAGGAGAAGAGGTAGACGCCCCCGAAGGCTATGGAGTTAACCAGGGACATCTCCGCCACGTCGAAGTATATCCATAGGGTGTGGAGGAGCCAGCGTAGGGTGATGGGCAGCCACAGCCAGTCGAAGTGTACCACCCACAGCACAGCATACGCCACCACACGCGAACCTGCAGGCGTGTGTCGTCATCATCATCATCATCATTAGTATCATCATCCTTTTCGTCATCATCGTCGTCGTCATCATTAATATTACTATCCTTATCATCATCATGTTCATCATCGTTGTCGTCGTCTTCATTAGCATTATCATCATCACCATTATAGTCTTCGTCAACTTTATTATTATTATTATTATCTTCTTCATCATTATTATTATTGTCATCCGTATCATCAGTCATCATCATCATCATCACCGTCATCGTCCTCCTCATCACCATCATCTCAGGGCCACATTAATCAACTCTCCTCTAATGTATTGTATAAAATAGCTTATATATACACACCTGTCTTCACTCATACACCTACCAAACACCGCAGAATCTTATCAGCGTGAATCCTGCGTTATTCATAAGAGATACTTTTTCAACTTCATATGACTAGATTAACTTGAATTTGGCTCTCTGTTATCTTGCTTTTATTTTATCTTGAAGGGAAGAATCTTGCGGACTTCTAGCCTTTGGTTCCTTCTTCCTTGTATTAAAAGGAAAAAATCCTGCCTGTGGACCCACCTATTGCCAACAGCTGCCAACAGTAAATGGCAGCCTCAGCGGGCAGTGACAACACCCCCTTGCTCTGCCACCCGTCCTGTCGCCTGCTGGTGGGGTCCGCCGCCTTGCTCCTAGTGTTCGCCAGGTGCCACGCCAACTTGTTCATGGACACGTAGTGCACCACGCCCAGGGTCATGGTGCACGCCAGCTTCGCCACCACTGACCCCAGCCGCACCAACCGTACCGTCTCCGGGTCTGTCTCCTCGCTGACCACACTGCCCGCTGCCCAGACACACACACAATGGTTACTGGCGAAGGAGCGGCAGGTGTGGAGGGCGTGTGTTGTGTGTTTGTGTGGCAGGTTTGGAGGATATGTAATGTGTTTGGAAGGCAGGTTTGGAGGATGTGTGTCATGTGTTTTGGAGGCAGGTTTGGAGGATATAATGTGTCCTTCAGCTTTGAAATTAATGTGTTCATCTTTAACGTATTTCTGTATCATAAGTGAGCACTATTTCATTTTTATTCGTCACTTTTAAAGCCTTATGTCACATTCATCCCTATGCCTTCGCTCGTTTTTCTAAATGAATAAAAGAACGGCATAAATTATGAAACAGTACACTTACCCAGGACAATGATGGCGGCAGGAAAGAGAGAGATTTGTAAGTTAGATTGACAGGGTTATTTAGGTTATAATCATAGGTAATACACAGATATAGTACTGCCAATAGAGTATACTTAAGCGGGAAGAGAGTGAATAGTGATTTTGCTCTGCTCACGTCCTACAAACTCTTCACTGATGTGCAAGATCTTTAGAAGGGGTGTGTGAGATGATGGACAGGGCATCCGTACCAATAGTTCCTCTCCGTTTCACTCTGCCACTATCTGTCTGTCTATCTGTCTATCTATCAGTCTATCTATCCACCTATCTATCTATAATCCTAATGTAAGTTAATGGTAACTAAGATGTAAATATGTCACTTAGTTCAGAGTTAACAAGTTGGATTGTAGATTACGTTAGGTCGGTTTTGGTTAGATCAGGCTAGGATGAGGATGGCTAGGTTTGGTAAGGTAGGTCTGTGATTGGTCAGTAGGTTGGGTCTAGGATTGGTCAGGTTGGGTTAGACCAGGCTCGACAGGATCAAGACAGGTTCGGTCAGTTAGGGTTTGATCAGGTTATATCAGGCTAGCTTGGGTCAGATTAGGTTATGTCAGGTTAGGCTGGGTTACGGAAGGTTGGGATGGGTTTAAAAAAATGGACATAGGTTGGGCTGACTATGGGTAGGTTGGGTCACATGAGGTTAAATTAGGATAAAACATTGACCTTACCCGGTGTGGTGGTGGTGATGGTGGTGATATTGGTGGTGTCGGTGGTGGTGTTGTGAGAGGCAGCGTGTGGGTGGGGGACGTAGCCTGGTGGTGGTGACTGCAGGAGCTGGGCCAGGTTTAGCACCACGATGGGCGCGTCCTCGAGGAAGATGATCACCAGCCGCAGCAACGCCACCTCCGCGATCTCCATCATATATTTCTCGAAGTTGCGGGACTCCAGGGCGAACTTCTTGTTCCTCCAGTGTTTCCTCGCCCGCCGCCCATACACCCACGCATCAATGTACCTGAAAATGTCCACACACTTTCTCCACTATGTCTGGGTTGTATAAGTCACAGAGAAGTAGGGAAATTTTCAGAATAAGTGAGACCCGTGTCCATGGCCACATATTAATTTTTTAGAAAGCATTAAATTCAGTTCAAACAATGGCAGTGTTGAGAGTAACTCGAGGTATATGTGTGAAAGAACATGTCAAAAAACTAGAAAATACTTAGATAGATCGCACAGGTACCACTACAGAGAGCGATTGGTTTGCATAGGTAGCTACAAAGATGCTGACCCGATAGCATTAGGGTTCGCTGGGGCCCGGGGCTAGGCTGGGCAGACGGGGGAGTAAAAATTAAAGATGCTGTTGCTTTACCTGAGAATGGGGCTGATGGGGAAGAAGAGGACCCTGATGATCCACTTGGCAGGGCGTCTAATGGGGGTCTGCTCGTGGGCCATCAGATACCTGGTTGGGCAAGGTAGAGTATAATAAACCTCTATCGACTACAGGAAGGTCAAAATCTTCTCCTTGATTACGACCTCCTTTAAATGGGTGACGTGTGATGTATTTTTCATTATTCATTTTTATTCAAAACTGGATTTTTTTTTCGAACTGAGGGGATTAGATATAGAAGTATTTGTTTAGCTTTTCATTGAATCTTGTCACGAATTGAAGTGGTGAAGGGTTGTACAATAAACTCTCTCTCTCTCTCTCTCTCACACACACACACACACACACACACACACACACACACACACACACACACACACACACACACCTTAGTGCTCACTCATTGTCACTTTCGTCATGTATTTTTCCACTCTTCCTCCTCCTCCCTCATCTCTCTCTCTCTCTCTCTCTCTCTCTCTCTCTCTCTCTCTCTCTCACCACTGCAGGCTCTTGTATCCAGCGTAGAGGTTGGGCAGGAGGAAACAGAAGAATATGAACCACGCCGATCTGGCCATCCCGCCCTGGAAGTGGGCCGCACAAACCCATAGGTCAAGGCAAAGGTCAGCCACGTAGAAGGTCACGGAGAACCAGATGAAGAGCTGCAGAGAAGGCCTGAGATTAGTGCCTATCGACCACACGAAGGGTCAAAGTCTTCTCCTTGAATAAACAGATGGAAAGTGGAAATCTATTTGTTATCCTCTCGAATCATCACCCACAATAAATTCCTCTGAGCAATACTTCATTTTCACCTTTTATTTACACACACACACACACACACACACACACACACACACAAGGCTACATGATCCTGTGTGTGTGTGTGTGTGTGTGTTTGTGTGTACTGTGCTTACGTTTCCTAATTCCTACCCTCATACATCACTTCCTTCTTAGTCCACTCGCCACTGCCCACCTGAACACCCAAACCTTGAACACTCCCACCCACACCACCCTCCCCGTCACACACACACACACACATGCAGCCTAAATCAGTAGTCATGCACCTTCATCATCACCCCACTACACACACACACACACACACACACACACATGCAACCTAAATCAGTAGTCATGCACCTTCATTATCACCCCACTACACACACACACACACACACACACACACACACACACACACACATGCAACCTAAATCAGTAGTCATGCACCTTCATCATCACCCCACTACACACACACACACACACACACACACACACACACACACACACACACACACACACATGCAACCTAAATCAGTAGTCATGCACCTTCATTATCACCCCACTAGAGAGACACTGCCACACCCTCACTTGCATTTACACCCACACATACACCCACACCCACATATCACTACCACTGTTAACTTAATGTGACTTTCACCATCAGATAAAATAGTGTAAAATTATCCTTCCATTCCTCACTTCCTATGAAACATCAATTTTAATATATATTCTGGAAGCTGGTTTTTCTCACTATTTCCTGCCAGTTTCAGATGGAGGGCTTGCCGGGTTGGGGGGAGGGGTGCTTTACAGCTTTATTATCCTTGTCTGTAACTCATAAATTGATTCTACTTGTTATAACTCACTCAATAATAACTAGCCTCAAAAGGACCAATAGATTTGCTTGTGTTTGCGTGTCTTTGTATTCCTTTGCCTCTGTACACAACTAAACTCAGATCCACATTCACACCCGCACCCACACCATATTTCACATCCCCACCCACATTCACACCCGCACCCCCACCCACACAATATTTCCCATCCCCACCCACATCTTCGCCCACCCTCCCGCCCCCACCCCCACCCACACCTCCCAGCATCAGTAGGCCGAACACCCAATTATTCTCCCTTACCTACACCCACCCTCATCTACACCTCCTCGGGTCAACGCCTTCACACACACACACACACACACACACACACACACACACACACACACACACTGTTTTTAGAGGTTAACACTTTCTAGTCATATCAAGGCCATCACTTATTGGACGGTCTGTGTGGTCTATATATAACCCATCTCTCTCTCTCTCTCTCTCTCTCTCTCACACACACACACACACACACACACACACACACACACACACACACACACACACACACATTCTGTCTTCTCATCCTGTTTACCTAGTGCTTTCATGCGTCATTTCCTTTTCACTCACCCTTCCCATTCTTCCATCACCACCCTCCCTCGCCCACACACACACACACACACACACACACACACACACACACACACACGGTAGGAGAAAAGATGACGAACATCTCACCAGTCGATGAAGAATATAGGAGGCAGCGAACTTTCAGAAAAAAATGAAAATAGTCGAAAAAAAATATCAGAATGAATATTTCAGATCATTAATTAGGTCAGCACTTAATATGCATCAATAAAACAGAACATTCTTACTTCTCTATCACTGTTTTCATCTCATACATGTAGATATCATAGTCAGCTCCGTATCAGACACACACGAAGAGCCAACGTAATTTTTCTTGCCTGTTTTTCTTTATGGCTTCTTTAACTACTGCTTGGTAGAACGAATTTCGGGAAGTGCAAAGACTGGTAGAGAGGAGTGTGTGAGGAAGGGGTAAGGCAACGTTATGCAGGGGACAGGGCGACAGGGAGGCTATTTGTGGCCAACCCTTCTGGGATTCAGGTGTTTGGCTCTAGATAGATAGAAAAAGATAGATAGATAGCAGAGACCAGTCACAAGATGGATGCCAAGCTAGAGGGACTGAAGTCATGAAGACATGCTGAAAAGAGTGAATTTACCCTCTATATCACAAATAAGAGAGGATATATTCTTTGGTTAGGCCTTGTTCTGTCATGGTTTTTCCTCCTCGCTGGACTTAACCTCACTGAGTCCTTAGCTGGGAAAAAATGGACTGGGTGATGATGATGATGGTGATGATGAAGAGGAGGAGGATAAGGAGGAGGATGGTGATGATGATGATGATGATAAGGAGGAGGAGGAGGAGCAGGAAGAGGAGCAGGAAGATGATGATGATGATGATGATGATGATGATGATGATGATGATGATGATGATGATGAAGACGCATGCGTAATAGGAAAGAGTGGAATTGAACATGATACGAAATGATACCTACAAAGCTTCGAAAATTGCATGTCGTAAGAAGTGATATGGAAGTGAAGATCATCATTTTCTGAAGAGCAAAATCATCTCGTTGATCGTAGCTACCAGATCTATCTATCTATCTATCTATTGCCAGACGCCTTAATCCCGTTTGGGGTGGCCACAAACAAATCGCCTCCAAGTCGCCCTGTCCCCCGCCATTTCACTCCCCTGCTCCCAACTCACACCCCCCTCTCTCATACACCTCTCCACCCCATCCCTCCATCTCATCCTCGGCCTCCCCCTCCCTCTTCCCCCCTCCACCTCACTCACATACACTCTCTTCGTCAGTCTTTCACCCTCCATCCTCTCCACATGGCCAAACCACCTCAGTGTGTTCCTCATAACGCTTCCTATCACATCCACACCACAACGCTCCTTTATATCCTCATTCGTCAGCCTGTCTCTCCATGTGACTCCACAGGCTCCTCTTAAATAACTCATTTCCACTGCTCTCACTCTTGACTTGTGTCCTTCCAACAACGTCCAAGCTTCACTTCCATACGTTAGAGTTGGTATCACAATACTGTCATGTAGTAACTTTTTCACTTCCATGCTCACTTCCTTGTTTCTTATCACTGCTTTCAAAGAACCAGCAACCTTTCTTCCCTGCTGTACCCTTTCAAGCACTTCACCCTCCAAACCTCCATCCATACTCATCACACTACCCAAGTACTTAAACGTACTCACATTTTCCAATACCTCACCATCCAACCTCGCTGTACATTCACTGACTTCACCTCTCTCAAAGACCATCACTTTACTCTTCCCTAAATTCACCTTTAGATTCCGTTTCTTACACACTCTCCCAAACTCATCCACCAAGCCTTGCAGCTCCCCTTCGTCTTCACTCAACAACACAGTATCATCTGCAAACAACAGTACAGGGAGTTTCCAAACACTATCCTCTCTCACCAGGGCCACTCCAACATCCACTACCCTACCTTGTACCTCTTTTATTACCCCATCCATGTACAGATTGAACAACCATGGAGACATGACACATCCCTGTTTCAACCCAACTTTCAATGAGAAAAATTCACTTAGTTCACCATCCACACGCACTGCAGCCTTCGCACCAGATGCTGTTAAATAATAATAATAATAATAATAATAAATGTATGATAATTAACTGAAGAGATATTACAAACCTGGATCATTCTGTAATAAAAAATAGTCAGGTAAGAACACACACACACACACACACACACACACACCACGAGCACAGTCATGCATGTTCACGGACACGCACTCACCTTCCCTCTCTCTCTCTCTCTCTTTCAAACATGAAAGTAAACAAATCTGCGAAATCTAAACCTTAAATCTCTCTCTCCTCTCTTTCTTTCTCTCTCTCTCTCTCTCACCTCGTGCCTAAGGGTAAATCGGCAGTGTGGGTTGTCCTCTGAGACCAGGCTCTCCACGGACTCCCGAATCCGGACTCTTGTTGAACAGTTTAACGTCGACATATTTCTCTTTTCTCTTTTTCTTTTTTTTTTCACACTTTTTCTACCGTCACGTCTCTCTCTCTCTCTCTCTCTCTCTTTCACAGCCACCACAGCCTTCTCTTTCTCTCTTTCTTTCTTTCCTTACAGCCACTACGTTTCTCTCTTTCTTTCTCTCTTTACAATTACCACGTTTCTGTCTTTCACACCTTCATAAACATCACGATTTATTTTCTCTCTTTCACATCTCCACTGTAACAACGTTTCTCTTTTTCTTTCACTATTATCAAATTTCTCTTCCGTCCTTCCCTTTTTTTCCTTTCCCTCCTTCCTTTCTTCCCTCCTTCTTTCTTTCGTTCCTTCTTTCCTTTCTTTCTTCCTTCTTTCCTTTCTTTCTTCCTTCTTTCCTTTCTTTCTTCCCTCCTTCCTTCTTTCCTCTCTTCCTTCCTTCCTTATTTATTTTTCTTGCCCACGTAAGGAATTAAAAGAAAGACAATATTTTCTTAAGGTTAATTGGTTCTTCAGGTGATTTTCTTAAGGTAATTGGTTCTTCAGGTGATTTTCTTAAGGTAGCCTAATTGGCTCTTCAGGTGATTTTCTTAAGGTAATTGGTTCTTCAGGTGATTTTCTTAAGGTTAATTGGTTCTTCAGGTGAGTTTCCTAAGGTAATTGGTTCTTCAGGTGATTTTCTTAAGGTAATTGGTTCTTCAGGTGATTTCCTTAAGGTAATTGGTTCTTCAGGTGATTTTCTTAAGGTAACTGGTTCTTCAGGTGATTTTCTTCAGGTTAATTGGTTCTTCATGTGATTTTCTTATGGTAATTGGTTCTTTAGGTGATTTTCTTCAGGTTAATTGGTTCTTCAGGTGATGTTCTGGTTAATTGGTTCTTCAGGTGATTTTCTAAGGTAACTGGTTCTTCAGGTGATTTTCTTAAAGTTATTGTTTTCTTTGGTGATTTTCTCAAGTGATTTAAACTAAGGAAGTCTCTCTCGGGCTCATGGACTCCGTAGCGTCAACGCAGACTGGATTTCGTTAACCAGCGGGTCATTTACTTCATTAAACCTCATGGGATATTAGATTAACTTTTATTTTCGTCGATAAACGCCTCTGGTTCAAGCACTGCCTCTCTCGTTAAACACCCGGTCAATGTTTTTCATGTTCGATGCTTTCCAGTCTTCTCGTTAAGCGCTAAAGTTGTGCTATCACGCCGTTTACTCGTTTAACGCAAGTCTAACACCACAGCCTTATCACTGAGTTTAGCACCATATCACTTCTGGTCTATTAACTTTTTTAAATATTTATCTTATGTGCTGCAAATTCATGTTATCTCCAATTTTTATCTACAACCATTTCCGTTCTTTCCAAACCTTCGATAAATGCTACAATAATTCGTCCTTACTCATTACTTTCGTGTTTTTCTGGAGTCTACAATGCACTGCCTCGTTCAACACCATGACATCACCTCGACCAACGTTAAACACCGCAATCATTGTTCGTTGAGCGCGGCGAGGCTGGTGGGTGAACGTTCCTCACGCCATATTGTCTCGTTTGACGGGGTAAGTTTTCGCTCGATACACTTCGCTCACCAAACATCCTCTTCCCAGAGTTATTTCTTTTTCCATATTTTTACAACACAACGACCACTACCATTCACAGTTCGTCATCCTTATTGTATTCGGTGTATTTTCATCCTCTTCCTTCCACTGTATTGCATTATTCATCATACATTTCATGATTTCATACATCCTTGAGTTCTATACACTCCGTTGACTACTGGCGCCTTACGCTCCACTGTTGCCAATGCTGCATCTCGAAATACAAACTTTTCCTTTTATTTTGCTGTATTTTCCGGCTGTTATCTGTTACACCAGCGCAGTATTCAGCTTTATACACTAACACAGGCTGTATTTATCCTTGGTAATGCATTTATACACCACATACTGCCTCGTGAGCAGCGGTTCTCCTTTACAACACCAAACTGGTACCAACACATTCCCTTCTTCACTTCACGATCCCGTATCATTTCCAACGTTGTACTCAGTCTCTCGCCTCTTTAACTCCGCACAAATGTACTCCACCTCCCTACTGTACATTTAAGCACCTGTACACCTTCTCAGTGCTGTTCTGTGCTGCTGTGTTCCCGGTGTACATACGCGCAGCTGTGTGTGCGCGTCCGTACGGTCTGGCGTGTGGGAAGGGAGTGAGTGTGTGTGTGTTCGTGGCAAGGGAAACAGGTGCAGCAGCCTACCAGCTTCTCGTGTACACCTCAACATATGGGAGGGTTGGATGGTTGGGGGATGACTGTCTGGATGGTTGGATGGATGGTTGGGTGGATGGCTGGATGGATGGTTGGGGGATGACTGTCTGGATGGTTGGGTGGATGGCTGGATGGATGGTTGGGTGGATGGCTGGATGGATGGTTGGTTGGATGGATGGTTGGGTGGATGGCTGGATGGATGGTTGGGGGATGACTGTCTGGATGGTTGGATGGATGGTTGGGTGGATGGATGGTTGGTTGGATGGTGGGCTGGGTGGTTGTAGGATGGATGGTTGGGGGATGGTTGGATGGATGGTTGGGTGGATGGTTAGTTGGATGGTGGGCTGGGTGGTTGTAGGATGGATGGTTGGGGGTATCTAAATGGTTGGATGTCTTGGTGGATGGTTAACATGGTGGATGTTTGACTGGCAGGCTATGGAGGGATGGATGGAAGGTAGTTGGATGGATGGATGGTTGGATATATGGTTAGGTTAATGGTTAGGAGTTTTTAGTGTTAGGCTGTGGTTTGTGTGTGTGTGTGTGTGTGTGTGTGTGTGTGTGTGTGTGTGTGGAGTGTAGTTTTGTGGTGTTCTGTGTAGTGATGTATATTGTGTAGCTCAGTGGTGTGTGGTATGGCTGTGTGGTGTGACTGGTGTGAGAGGGAAGGGCAGGACGGTACCACACCACCACCACACCACCAATAATACCACGCCAGTTTAAGCACTTGGCACGCCCTCAATCTCAGCCCCCCCCCCCTCTCTCTCTCTCTCCGGTACAGTTACATGGCTCCTCCCTTCCTCCCTCCCTCTCTGCATCCCTCTCACTCTCTCGACGTTTTAACTATACATCCTCTCTCTCTCTCTCTCTCTCTCAGGTACAGTTACATGGCTCCTCCCTTCCTCCCTCCCTCTCCGCATCCCTCTCACTCCCTCGACGTTTTAACTATACATCCTCTCTCTCTCTCTCTCTCTCTCTCTCTCTCTCTCTCTCTCTCTCTCTCTCCGGTACAGTTACATGGCTCCTCCCTTCCTCCCTCCCTCTCTGCATCCCTCTCACTCCCTCGACGTTTTAACTATACATCCTCTCTCTCTCTCTCTCTCTCTCTCTCTCTCTCTCTGTGGCTGCCCTTGAGATACATTACAAGTATTATCAAGATGACCAAGCAGACGAGAGAGAGAGAGAGAGAGAGAGAGGATGTCCCCCCAAGGTCACCTCCCCCAGGGCAAAGGTAAATCCCAACGCCCTTTCACTCCGATGATCTAATTTCTCTATTTCATTTATTTTCTCTATTTCATTTATTTTCTGTATTTCATTTATTTGCTCTTTAGTTCATTTATTTTTTATCTATTTCATTTATTTTCTCTATTTCATTATCTTTATTTCATTTATTTTCTCTATATTTAATTTATTTTGTTTCGTTTTTCCTCTATTTCATTTATTTTTCGTTTTTATTTCATTTATTTTGTTCCGTTTTCTCTTTATTTCATTTATTTTCTTTTTATTTCATTTATTTTGTTTCGTTTTTCTCTTTATTTCATTTATTTTCTTTTTATTTCATTTATTTTGTTTCGTTTTTCTTTATTTCATTTATTTTCTCTTTATTTCATTTATTTTGTTTCGTTTTTCTCTAGATTTCATTTACTTTCTCTATTTCATTTATTTTCACATTTTATTTATTTTCTCTATTTCATTTATTTTGTATTTTCTTTATTTTCTTTATTTCATTTATTTTCTCTTTCTTATTTTTCTCTATTTCGTTTTTTTTCTCTATATTTCATTTGTTTTCTCTCTATTTCATTTATTTCCTCTCTTTATTTCCTCTTTCTCCTGATGAGTTTATAACAGATGAAGAACTACTCCCAGGATTTTGTATTAATTTTTTTTATTTTGCAAACTACGGATTATTTTATTTGGTTTTGAGGGAGATCTCATGTCAACTTTTCTTGATTTTGTCAATATTATTATTATTATTATTATTATTATTCTAGGGAAGATCTAACTCGCTGCCATTGCCATACCGTTTGTTACAGCCTTCATTCTTTGCCATAAGTTGCTTGCTTCATCTGACCAAATATCATCCTGGTCCCGTTAACGCAACCCGGATTGGACCAGGGAAAAAAATATAATGGTGACCCTTAAGCTCAAGAACCACCTAAGTAAGATGACTAAAATTTTTATGGCATACACCTGGGACATGGCAAGAAAGCGGTGCCTAATATAGTCCAGATCGGATCATTATTCTCTGAGATCGCCCTGGGTAAAAAAAAGTTTTGAGCTACTCTGGAAGACAGAGAAGTCACCCGATTTTACATGAAATAATAAACCTAGAGCCACAAAACTTGACTTAAGGTGACAAGCAGATCAGCCACCTTGGCCTCAAGATCCTTTATAGCTCGGTTTCTAACAGGCAAAGGCTGTAAGAAGTTTTTCTTCATCAAAATTGTCCTTGGACAGTTTTACGGCGTCCTAGTTATTATTGTTAGTAGTAGTAGTAGTAGTTGTAGTAGTAGTTGTTGTTATGCTGGATGTTTTTAGTCCGAGAAGTTATGAAATTAAGGTTGCTAGTGAATCAAAAGAAAACCCCAAGGGTTTTTATCAAACGTACCGTACGAAAAATAAAGATAGGATAGGACCACTCAGAACAGAATCAGGTGACATTACCAGTGAAGATAAAGAAATGTGCTCCATCCTAAATAATTATTTCATATCAGTATTCACCAAGGAAAATCTAAGCCTGGTCCCTCAAGCAGCAAATATTTACCATGAGAATACGGAAAATATTCTTAGTAAAATAACCATTAGTAAGGAGGACGTATTGAAAGAAATTAATAAGTTAAAACCTCAAAAATCGCCAGGTCTGGACGATATATATGCAAAAATTAGAAAAGAAACCAAAGAAGAATGATGTCAGCCACTTTTAACGTTATTTAATGACTCTTTAAGTTCAGGAGAAGTTCCAGAGGCGTGGAAAACCGCAAACGTAGTGCCCATCTTTAAAAAGGGTGATAAATCAGCTCCGTCGAATTATCGTCCGATAAGTCTAACGTCAATAGTAGGAAAAATGTTAGAGTCAATTTTGGCAAATAAGATTAGAGAACACTTAGAAAGATTTAATCTTATAAACGAAAGTCAGCACGGATTCAGGCAAGGACGATCCTGCCTCACAAATTTGTTGTCATTCTACTGGGAGGTCTATGAGGCAGTAGATAACGATAAAGCTTACGATGTTATTTATCTGGACTTTAGTAAAGCTTTTGATAAGGTCCCACACGAAAGGTTAGTTAGAAAGGTTCGAGCACACGGTATAGACGGCGATATCTTAAAATGGATAGAATCCTGGCTGAAAGGACGAAAGCAGAGAGTATTAATAAATGGAACTAAGTCGGACTGGGGATTAGTAACTAGCGGTGTACCACAGGGTTCAGTACTCGGTCCCTTATTATTTATCATATATATAAATGATCTAGACTTAGGAGTCAATAGCAGCATCAGCAAATTTGCCGACGATACAAAAATAGGGCGTATCATCAACTCGACTGACGATTGCCATAACTTACAAAAAGACCTCAATACACTGTCCAAATGGTCTAAAACTTGGCAAATGGAATTTAACGTTGAAAAATGTAAAGTACTTAACGCAGGCAAGACCATTGGAGATACTAAATACAGCTTAGATAACAAAGAAATTAGCAAATCGGTATGCGAGAGAGATCTAGGAGTTATGATTAGTAACGACCTTAAACCAAGGCAACAGTGTATTAATGCGAGAAGTAAAGCAAATAGGGTCCTAGGATTTATTTCGAGAAGCATGAGCAATAGATCATCTAAAGTAATACTGAAACTTTATCTAGCATTAGTAAGGCCACATTTAGACTACGCAGTACAATTTTGGTGTCCTTACTTTAGAATGGATATTAATTCGTTAGAAAATGTACAGAGAAGAATGACTAAAATGATACATGATCGTTCGTTCGTTCGTTAAAGATTCCCTGCACATATAGTGCAGGCCGGGCCATACATTAGCCCGGTCAGTGGTGTATGGGCTGATTAAAAAACAGTAAGTGGGGAGGACAGGACCTGGGGAATGCCCAGCACACACGTCCTGTCTCCTGACTGGCTTTGTGGTGTGTGTGGCCTGATACATGACGTCCGGAACCTGTCATATGAAGACAGACTGAAAAGCTAGAGAGGCGTAGAGTAAGGGGAAACTTAATTGAGGTGTTTAAGTGGATGAATGGTATAAATAAGGGAGATATTAGCAAGGTACTTAAAGTGACCATACAGGATAGAACTAGAAATAATGGTTTCAAACTAGAAAAATTCCGTTTCAGAAAGGAAATCGGTAGAAATTGGTTTGGTAATAGAGTAGTAGACGAATGGAATAAGCTACCTAGTAAAGTAGTTGCTGCCTCTTCCATTTAGAGTTTCAAGCATAGGCTAGATAAGCATATGACAAGTAAGGGGTGGATATAGAATAAAGAAAATCTTATAACCAATACTAATTCAAAAAATTTTTCTTTTCAGGTTACACTGTGATAGTCTCTATTCTCCTTTCACACTTTCCCGTAAAATGTCCACGCCAGTTTTTCTATACGGTGTGGTGTTCTTTCTGACTTTTTCCTGCCGGCTTCAGCTGGAGGGTTTGGAGGGCGGGGGAGAGCCTTCTTCTTTGCTATCCTTATCTCATTCTAGTAGTTCAGTTACTTTTCTAGGAGCTGCCTAGCATGGGCCAACCGGCCTACTGCAGTTATCCTCTCTTCTTATGTTCTTATGTTCTCTCCTCCTAAGAACACCAGCTACTGAGCGGGGTCCTCTTTCTGGACCGGAAGTAAAGCACCCACAAAGGAACAGGACATAAAAACTAGGCAGTATACCTTAACACATCTATTACCTTAACTCTGACACCGTGACAATATACACAAAGAGATATTGGATATGTGTAAAGACAGGAAACACAGAATTAACCCTTAATACAATGGATAGGATTACACACACACAGTAAGTCACTCTTCACTTGTACAGGAATATTTAATACTAATATTACAGTACCCGAATAATATGCTTTGGCAGAGATGGCGTTTTATTTACTGAGTTCGTTTCACTAGGGGAGGACGTGATCAGGAGTGGAGGGAATGAATATTACCATAAGTGGGTAGAATGCGGGTCGCGTCACTCGCGAGGGTTACTTGGCACAGTAGCACTGGGTCACAAGTTTCTGATGAACCCCGCACGCACCTGCTCTAACCCACGTTTTCTTTACGCCCTCCTGTATATGGTCTTTTCTGTTCTGCCAGGTATCGGGTCACTGTGCACTGAATATGTCTATAGTCATTTATATATCATTCGGGCCTTATTCTGTTCTTTCTCACTGTACACTGCTGTGTAGATTGTTCACTATGTTAGCCTTATTAATGTTACTACGTACCCGTATTTTCTTTGGGTGTCACCTGCTGCGCGTCCTGGGCGTGAGAGAGGGGCCCTAGGGGGAGCCCTCCTGAAGGGGGCAGCGCACTGTCCGTAGGGGCATCACTGCCCGGGTGGTAGTCGTCGTTGGGGTGCAGGGAGGCCCTCCGATCTGGGGGCCTCGACCTGAGAGGCGGCCCTCACACTGGGGCCGCGCCGATGGGGTGCAAGGAGGCCCTCCGGTCTGGGGGCCTCGACCTGTGGGGTGGCCCTCGGGACTGGGGCCGAACAGCTGCAGGAGGCGGGCCTGGCGCCTCTGGCTCCGAGGAGAGAGGGAGCCTGGGTTGTCTGGGCCTGGGGACTGTTGGCCAGACCTGGGACTCCAGGGACTGCGGCCGCCTACAGGAAGAAGCTCCGTCAGGGGTGAACTGCGGCGTCGCCTCCGTCGGGTGTCCGTCAGGGACAGGGACCTCCCAGGGGTAAGTGGTAGGGCTTGGACTGGGCCACGCCACCACTCTGCCAGCACCTCCGGGGAACTGCTCCTGCGGGGAGACAGAGGGCGTCCCACGCAGCCGAGAGGAAAGGGGTCGGCCGCGCAAGGGACCTGCTCCGGGAGAGCCTTCGGGGTCACGAATGAGGGCTGTACGGTGGCCACTCCCTCCCCGTCACGTACGGTGGCCGTGAACGCGGTTTCGTGACTCCCAGGACCCATATACATATAGGGTCTTCTCACACCTTTCCACTACGCAGATTTACTGACGTCACGCTTGAGACAGGGCACTCCCCCCATTTCTCCCCACCCACCATCTCCCTTGGGACCTCAGAGGGAGGCCTCAAGTCGCGGTGAGGTGCAGCTGTCTGTCATCCTCCATACCCACCCCTCCCACCTTGCTTCCTTTACACAACTCTGTTCCCCACACACATTTCCTCAATTCAAATGATTGTTTAACCTCTCCCTTCTCATATTTAAAGGTACATGATTTACAAGTAAACACAATATACTCTAATAGTGACATTTATTAGGATACATGGATATCATCTTGTTATAAATTATACCGGATGTTTATTGGTACTGCTACCGGTATTGACTTAACTTCGACATCTTACTCTGCAGCTTTCGTGTCGAGGTAGCCAAATTTCTGTTTAATACCCGCATCCTGAAAAATACTCGGCGTCGAACAAAAAAAGTTGCCTACTGTATATAATAGTACTGACAATGCCTTTATGCATCCTTGCCAGTTGTCTTTTAAATTACCGTTGGTAAGGCTTAGGTTTTATGCTCGTTTTAAGCCACAGTATGTCAAATGTATATATTCCGCATATATCATGGAGAGAGAGAGAGAGAGAGAGAGAGAGAGAGAGAGAGAGAGAGAGAGAGAGAGAGAGAGAGAGACTGCTTAGATACCAAATCGTTAATTATGAATAACAAATCTCTTAATCCGAGCTACTAAATATATGTGAATGTATTCCACTTACTCTTTGTGGCTTCATGTACATAAAACGCTATATAGTTTTTACGAATTATTCACTCTTTGAGAACGAAAAGTGGCTGTATAAATCATTTCCAACGACCTGGCACCGTTGTTTTTGCGACCTGGAAGGGAGGGAGGGAGGGAAGGAAGGGGGGGGGGATGATAACATATTTCTTGCCAAACGCTTCCAGATGGAATTACTACGTTACGAACCTGCTTTAAACAAATACATTCTGCGATATACCGTACTTAATTTTCAACACTACTGCTTTCTTGCTAGGGTACTCAGTAATGGTTACTTACAGTACGTGGGTATAACAAAATAATGGTGGGTAAATATGAATACTAGCAACTCATACTAGTGCGGTGGCCAGTTGCCTCAATTTATTTTACCTGGGCTGGTAAATGCAATGCACCACGTGCTTTTCCACATTTCTGCAAGCACTAACCCCGTGAGGGGAGATATACTGTACAGCTTATAAAGAGCAAAGCCCACCATATACAGGGATATGCACCTACGCAAAGAGAGAGAGAGAGAAAGGGGAAGGGACTTTACATTTAATGAAGGTGATGGCAGATTCAGCGTTGGCAGGGCGTGCTCTTCAAGGCGTATTTGATTTTTTGGAATAGGCAGTTTGAGAAGTTCATATTTTAAATTTCTTTTATAAGCACTTTGATCAAAGTGAAGGCTGCAGATGCGAGCAGTATTCGGATTAATTGTGTCTTTCCTCTTGCACAGATGAATCCACTTACGTCTAATCTCTTCATCTTTGGGGAAAATATGGAAAGTTATATCCCCACCTTTCTTCAGTAAAGAGTTACAGCCAAACAATGCACAATTGGTAGGCATTTTTTCACTGGGCACATACAGTGGAATAAAGTGCAGGTGACCTGTTTGGCGCCGTGACCTCTGAGCGACTGAGTCTACTTCTTACTATATGGCAACCCCTTCTTGGAAGACCTCACCTGGTGTCTTCGCCATGACGTCGTGTGCAAACGCGACGCGTTTTGGGGTCGGTATGGTTAGACCCTGTACGTATATGGGTCCTGGTGACTCCTAGGGCTCGCAGCTGAAGGGCGTACGGTGGCCGCTCCTTCCACGTCACGTACGGTGGCTGTGAACGCGGTGCTGCTCCCGAAGGAGGAAAAGGTAGGAGAGGGGTGCACAGGGGCAGTGCCCTCTCCGGTGCGTGCTGAGGCCGTAGCCGAGGGTCTACTTATCCTTTCACGCACTAAGGCCGTAGCCATGTGCCTGCTCACCTGCTGGGAAGTAACTGAAGGGCGTACGGTGGCCGCTCCTTCCCCGTCACGTACGGTGGCAGTGAACTCAGTGTTACTCCCACAGGAGGAAAAGGCAGGAGAGGGGTGCACAGAGGCAGTGCCCTCTCCGGTACGTGCTGAGGCCGTAGCCGAGGGTCTGCTTACTCTTGCACGCACTAAGGCCGTAGCCGTGGGCCTGCCTGCCCTTCGGGAAGTAACTGAGTCGTTACTCCCGTAGGAGGTAATAGTGGGTGAGGGGCGTACGGTGGCCACTACCTCCCCGTCACGTACGGTGGCCGTGATCATAGTTCCACTATTCCTCTCTCTGCCAATCGGGGCGTGTTCAATAACGCCCCGAGGCCGTCCCCAGAGGTGGCTGTGATTGAAGGGCGTATGGTGGCCACTCCCTCCCCCTTCATGTATGGTGGCCGTGATGGCGGTGTCACAGGGGGAAACAACTGAAGGGCGTACAGTGACCGCTCCTTCCCCGGTACGTACGGTGGCCGTACCGCGGTGTTGCCTGAGACTGACTCTGGATCAGCCCCACCCCGAACCTGCCGAGGGTTGCCCCGCAGGCAGGGTCGTTGCCTCTTGCCGCTCACCTGGTGTTGTGACAGTTGCGGGGAAGAGGGGCTCTGGGGATAAGTGTCCTGGTGACCCTTTTGTCCTGGGTCACTAACCCCGCCATGGTGTTCTCCTGGGGTGGTGGTGTGGTGGTGGCTCGGTGGTGGGGTGGGGGGTGGCGGGGTAAGTGGTCTGGCGGCGGCGGGTATTTTAGTTGTAGTAGTAGTAATAATAATAATATAAGGCTGATCTAGACGAACCCGGCGGACTGCAGGCTGGAGTCGCCCTTGACCCGGTCCTACTTTGGGGGAATAAGGAGGGCGTTGACGGACGTTTGTATACACGGGCAGTGGAGCCGCTCAGTTATTTCAGTGCCACCACGTGAAGGCGTCCCTAGCCTCCTAATAATGAAGGGGATAGAACCTGTAATGCTGTGTTTTTAAGGCGACTTCTCGTCGTAAAAACACTAGCTACTGAACAGGGGTCCTCTTTCTAGACCGGAAGTAAAGCACTAACAAAGGAACAGGACATAAAAACCAGGCAGTATACCTTAACACATCTATTACCTAGATCCTACTCGTAACAATACACATAGAATGATATTCAAGATACAGGGACACAGAGATACAGAGTTAACACTTGGCTCCACAGAGTAATCATACACACTACAATAATCACACGGGGAGATTGTGAGTTTCCTATAACAGGGTTTACATGTCACTTGGAGGCAGTATATAAATGGGATTATTCACTTTAGGAATAAACGAGGTTGGGAGTCTGGTTTGGGGATATTACTATAAAAGAGGTAGGGTGCGGACAGCGACACTCGACTCTGTCACCTTGTCATGGAGACACGTACACTTAGCTTTTGACTCGCCCGCGCCCTTACCTCAATGTTCATAGAAAACTCTCTGATTCTTTTATATGGGGAGGGACTAGGACAATTCACAAAGTTCACTTTCTGCCCTGTTAGCATTGAGTTCTGGTGGGCCACTATTGACTACGGTTTCTTGTGGAGTCACTGTCACAGTTTTCCCTGTTTCCTGGGTAATAGTCACTTCAAGTTGCACTCGTAGGTGGGGTGCAGGGAGGCTCTCCCGTCTGGGGGCCTCGACCTGGGAGGCGGCCCTCATACTAGGGCCGCGCCGGTGGGGTGCAGGGAGGCCCTTTGGTCTGAGGGCCTCGACCTGATAGGTGGCCCTCGGGACTGGGGCCAAACAGCCGGAGTATTCGGGCCTGCTTCTTCCGACTCCGGGGAGTGAGGGAGCCCGAATCACCTTCGTCAGGAGTTGGAGAGTCTAGCCTGGGCGTCCTGGGACTGCGGGCACCAAGGGGGAGAGGCACCATCAGGACTGGACTGCGGCAGCGTCTCCTACGGGGCTCGGACAGGAACAAGGAACTCCCGGGTGTGGGCGGTAAGCCCGATATCGGGCCTTGCCACCACTCTGGTGTCTCCTCCAGGGCTATATTCCCGGGTGGTGACGAAAGGCTCCCCGAAGGGAAAGAGGCTGGAGGGGGACTCACGTTGCCCGTGTCCTCTCGGGTGTGTCTGGAGGCCGGAGCCTGGGGTCGCTTTCCCCTGTCACACACTCTGGCTGTAGCCTTGAACTTGCCCGGCGTACGGGGGACACCTATAGGGTGAACGGGGTCGCCCTTTCGCCATGGCTTGGGACCGCCGGCGTGGTGTTGCTCCCATAGTAGGAGACAAGTCGGAGTGAGGGACACAGGCCACACTCTCTCCAATATGGATTGAGTCTACCTTCAGGGGATTCTCTACCCTGGTACATGCCCCGGCCGGAGCCGAGTGTCTACCTGTACGAAAAACAACTGCCGGATGAACGGGGTCGCCCTCACGCTGCGGCTTGGGACCGTCCACGGGGTGTTGCTTCCGTAATAGGGAAGTGCTACACGTACGGTAGCAGGGGCTCTTTACCCTGATCCGTACTCTGGCTGTAGCCGGGAGCCGATCGGCCCCAACAGGAACATCTGCCGGGCAAACGGGGTCGCCCTCACGCTGCGGCTTGGGACCGTCCACGGGATGTTGCTCCTGAAGGGGAGAACAGCAAGAGAGTGATGCACTGGGGCAACTCTCTCTCCCTGGTGTGTTAAGGCCGGAGCCTGGGGTCATTTTCCCCTTCACACTTTCTATTAGGCCGTAGCCTGGGGTCGCCTTCCCCTTTTTACTTTTTATTAGGCCGTAGCCTTGGGCCTCTTGCCCTTGGGCCTCCTGCCCTAGAGGGTGTAACAAAGCCGTCAATACGGTGTTACCTGGGACTGAATTTATTTCAGTCCCACCCCTATTCTGA
This sequence comes from Coenobita brevimanus, assembly GCF_032717465.1. NCBI lineage: Eukaryota > Metazoa > Arthropoda > Malacostraca > Decapoda > Coenobitidae > Coenobita > Coenobita brevimanus. Next base: position 66,275,572 of record NC_137054.1, read on the forward strand.
CGACCATTGCTCCGCCCGCAATGTAGTCTACTTTCCCTGATCACCTGGGGTTGGGACAATTGCGGGGAACAAGGGCCTAGGATCGTGATGTCCGGTGACCCTTTTGAACGGGGTCACTAACCCCAACGTTGTGTCCTCCTGGGGTGGTGGTGCGGTGGCGGCCCGGTGGTGGGGTGGGGGGTGATGAGGTGGGAGGTCCGGCGGCGGGCACGGCGGGCATTTTAGAACCAATGACTAAAGAGAGAGTTTTTTGTTTTAATAGACCAAATTTTGAGCTTCCCACGTGACTATCCCCTGTTTAATTTGGCCTAAAATTGTCATCTCTACCAAATTTTGAGCCTCCCACGTGACTATCCCCTGTTTAACTTGTCCTGAAATTGTCATCTCTCCATCTTGAATGCTGAGTTGCAACAGTAGATTAACGCTGGGATACGAGGTTAGTCGCGAAGAAGTGCTACGGAAAGGATGTAGAGCCTATAGCTTGGATAAACCTCATAACTATGCCACTTTAACCTTAACTTGGCCCAAATTTTCGTCCTTTTGCACCTTATTTTTTAGTTCAGTGGCAGAAAAAGATAGTGCTACAGCTCCACATCCTCTCCATAGCACTTCTTCATGACTAGCATAATTTTCTGGTGTTAATCTATTGCCATCACTCAGCGTTCAAAATGAGGTGACAGTTTTAGGCCAAGTTAGGGTAAAAAGAGTATAGTAGTTTCCTCGTATAGAAATTTTAATACGTTATACTCTGTTCACTTTGACTAGGTGTAAAATTGCCATCCCTCCATCTTAAATTTTTGAGCTGAGACAAGAGATTATGATTAGAATACGGGGCTAGTCACGAAGCAGTGCTGTGGAAAGGATACAATAAGTATTTCAATTCAGAATGCTAACGTTTTCTATGACGGCAAGGAAGCTAGGTTTTTTATGAGTAGGAATTCAAGGGTAACGATGGTATTTTTGGCTCTCCTTCTCGATCTCTGGCTTCCTTTTATCTGGATTTTAAGCGGTATTCTTGTAGGGTAAGGAAGATCCCTAACACCTCTTCCTTAGTGGCTTATTTTTGGATATGGTTGGCTAATATTCTTTTGTACGTTATTGCTACAGAGTGTTGCAATGTTCGAAGGATTTATATAATGCAGAATAGGGCAGTAAGGTGTAATAAACAAAATAAATCACTTAGGAAAAGGTGTTAGGGACCTTGCTTATCCAAAAATACTGGCTCTAGATCTGCGTATTGGAGGTGAACGTCCCATCATCATCATCTTCATCTTCTTCTTCTTCTTCTTCGTCCTCCTCCTCCTCCTCCTCCTCCTCATCATCATCATCATCATCACCATCATCATTGTAATGCTGTGTTTTTAAGGCGACTTCTCGTCGTAAAAACACGAGCACTGGAACGGGGTCCTTTTACTAGACCGGATGTAATGCACTAACAAAGGAACAGGGCATAAAAAGAGACAGTACACCGAATCACATCTATTGCTTAAATTCTACTCCTTACAGTGCTACATACACAATATTTGACACACAATAGAACAGAGATACAATAATACACTCATTTACATAACTTGATCCAATATACGCTTACACAGGGCACAGGGCAGTCATGGATATGTGTTACTGTTACTTAGAGGAGATATCACTTCACTGCGGTTGTCAGTTGAGATTAATTGTCGTGTCACTGGTGGATAATAATAAACGGGGGAGTTTCACTTGGGTTCACTGTGATCGGGAGTCCGTGGGGGAGATGTTACTATAATAGAGGTAGGGTGCGTATGGCGACATCCGACACTGTCACCTAGTCGCAGGGGAGCACTTCACTTGCCTTTCGGCTCACTCACGCACCTACCTCCAATTCCACAGAAAACTCCCCGCTTCCTTCCTATAGAGGGGGACTGAACTGTTTAACGTTTACGCACGACTTACTATGATACCACTGTTCAATATAACTTTTATTAGACACTGCCACTGTGCATTGGATCACTGTCACTGTATTAGGGGTCACTGTCACTGTCACTGTTTTACCCTTGTTTCTTGGGTAGTTGAGTCACTGGTACTTACTGTCAGGGAGGCTCCCTTGTTTAGGGCCTCGACCTGAGGGGCGGCTCCTTCCTAGGGCCGCGCTGGTGGGGTGCAGGGAGGCCCTGCGGTCTGGGGGCCTCGACCTGATCGGGGGCCCTCGGGACTAGGACCGAACAGTCGGAGGATTCGGGCCTGCTTCCTCTGCTGCCGGGGCGTGAGGGAGCCTGGGTCTCCGTCGTTGGGAACCGTGGTGGAAGGCCTGGGCGTCCGGGGGCTGCAGGTGCTCAGGGGGAGAGGCGCCGTCAGGGCTGGGCTGCGGCAGCATCTCCTGTAGGGCTCCGACAGTGCTAAGGAGCGTCCGGGTGTGGGCGGTAAATCCGCTATCGGGCCTTGCCACCACTCTAACGCCTCTGCTTGGCCAAGAAGCCTGGATGGCGACGAAGGGCTCCCCGAAGGGAAAGAGGCTTGAGGGAGACTCACGCTCTTCGTGGTTCCCTGAGTGTGTTCATAGGGCTGAGGTGGGGCTCTACTTCCCCTAGTGTGGACTTTGGCTGGAGCCGTGAACTTGCCCGGCGTGCGAGGGACACCAGTAGGGTGATCAAGGTCGCCCTTTCGCCGAGGCAAGAGGCCGTCAACGTGGTGTTCCTCCCACAGTAGGAGACAAGCCGGAGTGAGGGGCTCAAGAGCCGCACTCTCTCCAATACGGACAGATCCTACCGTCAGGGAATTCTCCACCCTGGTACATGCCCCGGCCGTAGCCGAGTGTCTGTCCGTATGGGAAACGATTAATGGAGAAACAGGATCACCCGTCTGCTCCGGCGAGAGGCCGGCCCTGAGTCGCCGCTTCCGTAATTGGGTAGCGCTACACGTACGGTAGCAGGGTCTCTCTACCCTGGACCGTATTCTGGCCGTAGCCAAAGTACAACTGGAGAGGGATGCACACAGGCAACTCTCTCTCCTCAGCATGTTAAGGCCGGAGCCTGGGGTCACCTTCCCCTTTACACACTTTGTCAGGCCGTAGCCTGTGTCTATTTCTCTTTTATGGCCGTAGCCTTGGGCCTCTTCCTGCCCTTGGGCCTCTTCCTGCCCTAGAGGGTGTAACAAGACCGTCAAGACGGTGTTACCTGGGACTGACCTCTTTTCAGTCCCACCCCTGGTCTGACGGTCACTACCCCGCCCGCACAGTAGTTCAGGTTGTCTGAACGCCTGGGGTTGGGGCACTTGCGGGGAATAAGGGCTCAGGGTCGGGATGCCCCGATGACCCTCTTGCCCGAGGTCACTAACCTCACCGGTGTGTCCTCCTGGGGTGGTGGTGTGGTGGCGGCTCGGCGGTGGTGTGGGGGGTGGTGAGGTGGGAGGTCCTGTGGCGGTCTCGGCGGGCATTTTACCACCCTCCGCGTTGTTGAAGTCATGGCCCCGTGACTGGAGGTGGTAGGTGGTGGAGGTGGCTGTCTGGTAGGCCGGGGTAAGGTGTTGGGTGAAGCTGACCCAGTGTGTGGTGAAGTGGTTGGGCTCCTGGTGGGGGCAGAGCGTGAAGTGGAGGGAGGACGGCTGGTTGGTCCGGCGTAGGAGGCGTAGCAGGTGGTCGGTGCCTCTGATTCTGGTTGGTGGGTGGTTGTGAGGTTGCCATCGGACCCTGGTTACCTTCATCTCGGGGAATGGTGCCTGGTGGGGAGATGAGATTTGAATGCTGGAGAGTGATGGGAGGTTGGTGCTTTTATTTGGGCTAATGTGGTGGGAGGAGCGTTTTCCTTTGGGGAATTGGGAGTTAGGAAAGTTCCAACGTGCTTGGTGGAGGGGTAGGGTTATGGGGGAGGTGTTGGGGGTGGGTGGGGATGGTGGATTTTGGGGTAGGTGGGTGTTGGGTGGGGGTGTCGGGGTGTATCTCGTGGGTGGGCGTGAGAGCCGTCCCGATCTGGTGGTGGTCGTGGTTATGGTGGGTGTGGGTGGTGAGGCTGGTTGATTGCGTGGTGGCGGTGAGGGTGTACGGTGGTGAGGTGGGGGGATGGTTGGTGGTGCGGTGTGACGTGTATAATGGGAGTGGTCATGGGGGAGGTCAGTGGTGGGTGTGGGGTTGGCGTGATTCTCGGGGGAGGTGGGCGGTTGTGGTGGCGAGGGCGGCCTGGGTGAGGTGGATTGAGGGGTGGTGGGTGGATGGGTGTTTGGTGGGTGAGTGTCTGGTTGTGAAGTAGGGGTGGTGGTAGGTGGTTGCGGTGATGGTGTGTTTGGTGGAGGGCTGGTAGGCGGAGAGTTTGAGGAGGGGGGTGAGAAGGAGTAGTAGTAGGAGTCTGGGGGGTGAAGTTGAGGAAGGTCAGGGTGGCCAGGTGTGCGGGCCTGGGTGGAGGTAGGCTTAGTGCGGGGGTGGGTTGAAGGGGCGCACGTGGCGGTTTCTGTATGTGCGGTGTTGTCCCTGTTGATCCACGGTGACTTGATATGGATTAGGCACCCGCACAATTTTGTAAGGTCCATTGAATCGGGGGGAGGTCTTCGGTGGGGTAGGGAGGTTTGCAACCACCACAGATTGGCCAGGTGTGTATGGGTTGGAGTGGGCTGTGTCAGGTGCTAGGTCTTGCTTTGAGTGTAGGTGGTGGAGGCAGCGTTTGAGGTGGTGGAGAGGGTCGGTGCTGGAGGGTGGAGTGGGCGGTTGTAGGTGGTGGCGGAGGGGTAGGAGTAGGGGTGGTTCCCCGAACACTCTCTCGTGCAGGGTTATTCCATCTTCTCTTGGGCACGTATTTAACCCCCATTGTATGATCTTTACCTGTGCAGGCCAGTCTTCATTTCCCGTTTGCGTAATGCGCGTGCGGACTTGGTTCATCAGGGAGCGGTGGCTTCTTTCGCATACGCTGTTGCCTTGGGGCCAGTAGGGAGATGAGTGGGAGATGCTGTATCCAAAGATGTTGGCTAGTTCTTCCCAGATTTTCCCCGTAAATTCTGGGGCATTGTCCGAATGGATGGCCTGTGGAATCCCGAAATAAGGGAAAACATGTCGGGTGAGGGCGTCGGCGATTGACGGTGTGGTGTGGTCCTTGGCGGGGCAGGCGATGATGAATTTAGAGTACACATCCACGAAGGTAATTATGTACTTGTAGCCGGATTTTGGTGTAAGGGGGCCGACGATGTCTAGGGAGAGAAGTTGCCACGGTTTTTGTGCTGTGACTTTTCCTGTAGGGCCTGGTGTTCGGGTGATGTCTTTGCCAAGAGCGCATGCTCGGCATGATTGTATGATCTTCTTTTGCGATGGTGGATGGGTTGGGGGTCCAGTACATATCGTTAAAGATCTGTAGCAGCTTCTTAGTTCCTAGGTGGATGCCGTTGTGGGCATGGAGGTGGAGCATGGTGTCGTGGGCCGTGGCTGGGCTGAGGACAATGTGTCCGTTTGGGTCAAAGAGATGTTCGCCATGTGGGTGGAGTTTGTTGAATGTGGTCTGTGGAATCCAAGTGGGGCGTTGTTTGTCAATCCACATTTTAACCAGGTCGGGTTCTTCTTTGATGGTGTTGATTGGGAGACGGGATAGGGCATCGGCGTTGGTGTGTAGCTTGCCTGGTCGGTACGCAATTTCGAAGTCGTATTCTTTGAGGGTTTCCTGCCAGCGTATCAGTTGGGCGTTGTTTGTATTTGACTGTCGTAGCCATTGTAGGGATTGGTGGTCGGTAATGACTACTACGTGGGTGCCCGAGATGTAGGATTTGAAATACTCTAGGGACCAGATGATCCCTAGACACTCACGATTTGTGGCCGCGTAGGTCCGCTGTGCCATGTTAAGGGTGCGGCTGGCACAGGCGATGATGTGTTCTCTCCCATTTGGAACCTGCGCAAGGACAGCTCCCATGGCGATGAGGGACACATCGGTATACAGGCGGAAGGGAAGATTGTAGTCTGGGAACGCGACTACTGGCGCGGTGGTTAATTTTGATTTGAGGGTGGTGAAGGCTGTCTGTCTTGTCTCAGTCCATAGAAAAGGTTCACCCTTTTTTGTTAGTTCGTGAAGGGGTTTTGCGATGTCAGCGAATCCTTTGACGAATCGCCTGTAATATGATGTTAACCCCAGAAATGCTCTGACTTCGTGCACGTCGCGGGGGAGTGGGATGTCTGCGATGGCTCGAAGCTTTTCTGGGTCTGGTGAGATGCCCTCTGCATTAATTAGATGTCCTAAGAAGAAAACTGATTTCTCTGCTAATACACATTTCGTAGGTTTCAGTTTAAGTCCTGCTTGGCGTATGCGGTGAAACACTTGCTTGAGGCGGTGAAGGTGGTCGGCCCATGTACGACTGAAAACAATGACGTCGTCGAGGTATGCTAAGAAAGTCTTCCAAGTTAAACCGCTAAGGACTGACTCCATTAAACGGGAGAATGTGGCAGGGGCGTTGCAGAGTCCGAAAGGGAGGACATTGAACTCGTAATGTTTGCCGTTGGATGTGGAAAAGGCGGTTTTGTGTTTGTCGTCGGGATGCACAGGGACTTGCCAGTACCCCGACTGTAGGTCTAAGGTGGAGAACCATGTCGAGCCATGTAAGGAGTCTAGTGAGTCGTCGATACGTGGCAGGGGAGTGGCGTCTTTGATTGTGACATCATTTACTCGGCGGTAATCAACGCAAAAGCGCATTGTCCCGTCTTTTTTTCTTACGAGTACCACCGGAGAGGACCATGGGCTAGTAGAGTTGGAGATAACGCCGGCATCTAGCATGTCCTGGACCTGCCGGTCTTCTTCCTCTCGTTGCTTAGGATTTTTCCGTCGTGATGGTTGGCGAATTGGAGGTCCTGTTGTGTGTATCTCATGGCTGAGATAGGTGGTATGGCCAAGGTCGGTCGGGCCTGATGAGAATAGATCTTGAAAATCCAGGAGGAGTTGTCGGAGGCTGTTGGTTTGGGCTGGGGATAGGTGTGATGGTAGGGTGGGTAGAGTGGGCGGGTCTGGGGTCGGTGTTAGGCATGGTTCGGCTTCTTCAGTGTCGCCGATGATGAGTCCTCTTGGTAAGGTTAGTGGTGTGGTAGCGAGGTTGGCGACACGGATTTCTTGGGCATGTGGGGGAAGGAAGGTAGGGCTTACTAGACAGGAGGAGAGTGGTCCGGTGGGGATGGATGGTGAGAAGAGAACGGAGGTATGGGAAGGTTTGTTAAGTTTTACCCAAGCTTCATGATGTGGTGGAATGGTGATAGAGGAGGCGACAGTGGCTGGAAAAGATGGGGAGGGATGTAGATGATGAGTGGTGGGTGGTGGTGATGGGAGTCTAGTGGTGTGAGGGGCTGGGTTGGGTGTAGGTGTGTCTGTGGTATGGGACAGGTGAGTGTCTGATGGTAGTGTGTGGGGGTGTGGGTTTTTGGTGTGCCTTCGATGTTTTTTTTTTCTTTTCTTCATTAGTCTTGACTGCTGGTTGGTTGTGGTGGGCTGGATTGAAGTGGAGGCGGCGTTGATGGCAGTCAATGGTGGCATGTAATTTCTGGAGGAGGTCCAGCCCTAAATATCCATCGTATTGACTGCATGTTGAGTCGAATATGATGAATGGGTGGCTAGTGGATATTTGTTGATGGGTGTGGGTCTGAAGGGCCCGAGTTTCCCCACGGATAGGCAGGGGGCCGTCCCCTGCGTCGACGAGGTTGGCTGAGGTGGGGAAGAGGGGGCCGAATGCACCCATGTGGCGGGAGTAGAAGTGGGAGTAGAGGCACGATCTGGCTGCTCCTGTATCCACTAGTAGACGTGCCTTGACCCCGTTTTGCCAGATTTTGTCGTAAACAGGGGGTCTGTAGTTGTGTGAGGTGGCCCCCGCCACCGTGGGGAGGTGCGGGGGCGGGCCTAAAAATCCATTTGCTGTGGAGTGGTGTCCTCTTGGTCGTCGTCGTCTGTTCCCGAGAGGGCGTACGTCGGTATGTCGTCTTCCTGGGCGGCGGCGTCTAAGGAGGAGACTTTCTTGCGCCCTTGTTGAAAACTTCTGCACCTGCTAGCTTTGAGCTGTTCCCTAATGTCGTGTAGAGGGCAGGTGCGGCTGCAAGCCGTGAATTCCCAGGGGTTAATGGTGATGAGGTTTCCTTGTTCCCTTGGGTTTGAGCGCTTCTTTTGGGGGTAAGCTCTAGGGACTGTGGGCGGCTCAGTAGCTGGCTGATGTGGCGGCAGTTTAGGTTTGGAAGGGGGTTGTTGCCTTGTAGGAAAACGTGTCACCGCGTGGAGTGGCTGTGGTGTGGGGCGGGCGGCGAGCAGACGTCGGACGAGTTGTAGTTCATTTTCCATGTCCCCTGACGGGTCGTAGATTGAGAAATGCTCCCTGACTATGCTGGGGAGGATTCTCAACAGTGCATTGAATGTATGGATATCCCGGGCATTCGGTGGTGCCTCAGGATAGGCGGCGCTGATGAGGCGCCTAGCCCGGGTGAATGTATCATCCAGGTTTCCGTCGTAGGTGAGGGCATCGAGTTGAGAAAGAGCGACAACTCGGCCTATTGATGGTGTGAAAGCCTGTCTCACTATTTGTGAGAATTGGTCCCATGACAGTTCTGGGACGATTTTTGGTGTGACACTAGTGATTATTTTACCCAAGTTAGGTAGAGTGACAGCGATCTTTTCTCTGTCTGAGTCAAACCCTATGTCCAGGAGGGGTTTGACCATGTCCAAATATACGTCGATGTCACACTGGTCCAGGTTGAACCTCGGCAATTGGATGTGCGGTTTAGCTGCCATTGTAAGTTCCCTTTCGTGTTCCTCCGTGCGTTACTCGGATCTAGGACCACCGCTTGCCACCAGTGTAATGCTGTGTTTTTAAGGCGACTTCTTGTCGTAAAAACACGAGCACTGGAACGGGGTCCTTTTACTAGACCGGATGTAATGCACTAACAAAGGAACAGGGCATAAAAAGAGACAGTACACCGAATCACATCTATTGCTTAAATTCTACTCCTTACAGTGCTACATACACAATATTTGACACACAATAGAACAGAGATACAATAATACACTCATTTACATAACTTGATCCAATATACGCTTACACAGGGCACAAGGCAGTCATGGATATGTGTTACTGTTACTTAGAGGAGATATCACTTCACTGTGGTTGTCAGTTGAGATTAATTGTCGTGTCACTGGTGGATAATAATAAACGGGGGAGTTTCACTTGGGTTCACTGTGATCGGGAGTCCGTGGGGGAGATGTTACTATAATAGAGGTAGGGTGCGTATGGCGACATCCGACACTGTCACCTAGTCGCAGGGGAGCACTTCACTTGCCTTTCGGCTCACTCACGCACCTACCTCCAATTCCACAGAAAACTCCCCGCTTCCTTCCTATAGAGGGGGACTGAACTGTTTAACGTTTACGCACGACTTACTATGATACCACTGTTCAATATAACTTTTATTAGACACTGCCACTGTGCATTGGATCACTGTCACTGTATTAGGGGTCACTATCACTGTCACTGTTTTACCCTTGTTTCTTGGGTAGTTGAGTCACTGGTACTTACTGTCAGGGAGGCTCCCTTGTTTAGGGCCTCGACCTGAGGGGCGGCTCCTTCCTAGGGCCGCGCTGGTGGGGTGCAGGGAGGCCCTGCGGTCTGGGGGCCTCGACCTGATCGGGGGCCCTCGGGACTAGGACCGAACAGTCGGAGGATTCGGGCCTGCTTCCTCTGCTGCCGGGGCGTGAGGGAGCCTGGGTCTCCGTCGTCGGGAACCGTGGTGGAAGGCCTGGGCGTCCGGGGGCTGCAGGTGCTCAGGGGGAGAGGCGCCGTCAGGGCTGGGCTGCGGCAGCATCTCCTGTAGGGCTCCGACAGTGCTAAGGAGCGTCCGGGTGTGGGCGGTAAATCCGCTATCGGGCCTTGCCACCACTCTAACGCCTCCGCTTGGCCAAGAAGCCTGGATGGCGACGAAGGGCTCCCCGAAGGGAAAGAGGCTTGAGGGAGACTCATGCTCTTCGTGGTTCCCTGAGTGTGTTCATAGGGCTGAGGTGGGGCTCTACTTCCCCTAGTGTGGACTTTGGCTGGAGCCGTGAACTTGCCCGGCGTGCGAGGGACACCAGTAGGGTGATCGAGGTCGCCCTTTCGCCGAGGCAAGAGGCCGTCAACGTGGTGTTCCTCCCGCAGTAGGAGACAAGCCGGAGTGAGGGGCTCAAGAGCCACACTCTCTCCAATACGGACAGATCCTACCGTCAGGGAATTCTCCACCCTGGTACGTGCCCCGGCCGTAGCCGAGTGTCTGCCCATACAGGAAACGATTAACGGAGAAACGGGATCACCCGTCTGCTCCGGCGAGAGGCCGGCCCTGAGTCGCCGCTTCCGTAATTGGGTAGCGCTACACGTACGGTAGCAGGGTCTCTCTACCCTGGACCGTATTCTGGCCGTAGCCAAAGTACAACTGGAGAGGGATGCACACAGGCAACTCTCTCTCCTCAGCGTGTTAAGGCCGGAGCCTGGGGTCACCTTCCCCATTACACACTTTGTCAGGCCGTAGCCTGTGTCTATCTCTCTTTCTCTCTTTTATGGCCGTAGCCTTGGGCCTCTTCCTGCCCTTGGGCCTCTTCCTGCCCTAGAGGGTGTAACAAGACCGTCAAGACGGTGTTACCTGGGACTGACCTCTTTTCAGTCCCACCCCTGGTCTGACGGTCACTACCCCGCCCGCACAGTAGTTCAGTTTGCCTGAACGCCTGGGGTTGGGGCACTTGCGGGGAATAGGGGCTCAGGGTCGGGATGCCCCGATGACCCTCTTGCCCGAGGTCACTAACCTCACCGGTGTGTCCTCCTGGGGTGGTGGTGGGGTGGCGGCTCGGCAGTGGTGTGGGGGGTGGTGAGGTGGGAGGTCCTGTGGCGGTCTCGGCGGGCATTTTACGAGTAATCATCATCATCACCATCATCATCATCTTCTTCTTCTTTTCTTCTTCATCATCATCATCATTATCATCATCATCATCATCATCATCATCATCATCATCATCATTATCATCATCATCATCATCATCATCATTATCTTCATCATCATCATTTTCTTCGTCTTCTTCTCTGTTTTCATTGGACTCATTTTCTTGATCTAAATTCTTCTCATCTTGCTCTCTCTCTCTCTCTCTCATGTCGTGTCTCCTTACCCTCATTTCTTCTTCATCGACATCTTCATTCTCTTCTTCCTCTTTTTTCTCTTCCTCCTCCTCCTCTTCCTCCTCCTCCTCCTCTTCTCCTCCTCCTCCTCCTCCTCCTCCTCCTCCTCCTTCTCCTCTCCATCCTCTTCCCCCTCCACCTCCCCCTCCGAGATCAACTCAGCTGGCATGTTTTCCTCTCCGTATGCAGATGAGACCACCTCCTCTACCTCCAACCCCTCCTCCTCCTCCTCCTCCTCCTCCTCCTCCTCCATCTTTATCTCCCTCAATCCCTCCTTCAACAACAGAAATGGGGACCTGGATGGTTAACTTGACGGCTGAGTGTCTAGGGAATATTGGAACTACGCAGCAATATCCACTCACCACACTCCATTCACCACACTCCACTCACCACACTCCACTCACCACACTCCACCCACCACACTCCATTCACCACACTCCACTTACCACACCCCACTCACCACACTCCATTCACCACACTCCACTCACCACACTCCACTCACCACATGCCACTCACCACACTCCACTCATCACACTCCATTCACCACATTCCACTCACCACACTCCACTCACCACACTCACTTTCCCCCACTCAGAATTCTTGACACTTTTCTGTAAACAAATCATTATTACATTAACTATACTCTGTTCACTTTAATTTGGCGTAAAACTGCCAACTCTCCACCTCGAGTGTTCAGCCGTAACAAGAGATTTACACTGGAAGATGCTGCTAGTCACGAAGAAGTGGCACGGAGAGGGTGTTGAGCCGTAGCGCTATCCTATTCTGCCAGTGAGCTACGAGAAATAAGCTTCAACATTCTCCCAAAAGCTCCACCACCATTCTCCCAAAAGCTCCACCAACATTCTCCCAAAAGCTCCACTAGTATTCCCCCTAAAACTCAGCCAACATCTCCCTAAAACTCAGCCAACATCTCCCTAAAACTCAGCCAACATCTCCCTAAAACTCAGCCAACATCTCCCTAAAACTCAGCCAATATCTCCCTAAAACTCAACCAACATCTTCCTAGAGCTCCGCTAACGTTCCCCCCAAGACAGCCAACGTCATCCTAGAGCTCCACCTACATTCACCTCAAAGCCCTATCAACATTCTGCCAACAGCTCTGCCAACATTTCCCTAAAACCCTGCCAACAATTCCCTCAGCCAGCGTTTTCCCTCCCGTCGACAAGCCCCAGACATTGGCCGGGTTCGTCAGCGGTTTTTTGATGACTACATTCTCTCGCGCCGCACGTGACTCTGCCGTTCCAGAAGTTTCCGATTCTTTTCCTTTAACCTGACGGAGATTCTCGGCATTTTTCAGCTTATTCTCCGTACCTAGATGGCGGAGAAAGAGAGTGCGCTACGGCTCGGCCTCCTCTTCATGGCCCTTCTTCGTGACTACCGCTGTGTTTTTGCTAGTTCGTCCTATAGCAGCTTATTTCGTGTAGATGGCAGGATAAGACGATGCTACGGCTCTACATCCTTTCCACAGCACTTCTTCGTGACTACCGCTGTTTGTGTTAATCTCTTGTTATAACTTAGCAATCAAAATAGGTGACAGTTAAAGCTAAGTTAAGAGCCAAGTTAAAGTGAAAGGAGCATAGCAGACTTACGTGGAATATATTGTCTTTACAGCTCATTGTCACTTGCACAAATACAAGCCCTATTCAAGTCTATATCAGCCTAACTATAATACCCTATCTAGTCTAACCTCACTGACCTACGCTGAAGGGAAGGAGGCTAGAGGGAAGACATGAAACCAAGCAGAAATCGAACTGACAGTATGGCGTGCATGTAAACAAAACAGGCAGCTCCTGGCCACTGTATTTTGAGGCAAAGCAACCTGTCCCTTTTGTGGAGTCTGTAGATTTCAGTGTATTATGGAACGGATTCAAGAGCCGCAGCAAAATACACAGTCTATATGCATTTTTACATAGTTGCATAACAGCCCTTTGATGTTCCAGCTCATTCTCAAACCATTTCAGGAGCTGCCGCAAAGAGTTACACCGTATGAACCATTCTACACAGGTTTCATTATCAGACCAAGCAGTTGCATCAAAAAATCTACTCACGCCTCAGTGCATTCTCAGACTAATTCAAGAGCCGCAGCACAGTTATGTTCATAAACATTAATGTAACACTGCGTAAACATTTCTACACAGTTCCATTTATTCCTGAGGTAATTCATCTGCTGCAGCGAAAGGTAACATACAGGCATTTCTACGCACTGCTTAATGCATTCCCAAGGAGCTCATTTGCTGTAGAAAAACTGACTTTATATTAATGGGATGGAGTTGAGAGGTAAATGAGCGTGGGGGGAGCGAGTTGGGGGGAGGGCAGTCAAATGGCGGGTGACAGCGACCTGGAGGCGTTTTGTCAGCGGCCACCCTTTGCGGGATTAAGGCGTCTGGCTATAGATGGATAGATAGTATAAATGTTGGTGCACAGTTTTGAATTAAATCCAGAATAGAATCAGTAGCAAAATGTAACGTTTTCTAAGTTTCTGGGTAGGTTTTATGCATTCCCAAACGAATTTAGGACGACAGAGCAAGTCAAGGAAGGCTACAGAGAGTCTCCTAAGGCGTGACGTGCTTAAAACGGATATTACGGCTGCATACCTCGAAATACATCGCTATCAACAGCATCCAGTACCAGCTGCAAAGGGGCCTGAAGTTGCCATCACATTTGCTAGCCACTTCTGACCAAACAAATGCGCCAGAGATGGTATAGGTAACTCAGCCACGTCGTCTATAAACACAGTGAAAATATATCGCCCTGTTTACCATCACGCAAATAATCTACACCATTCAAACTTCCTCCGCCAGAATTACATGTTACATAGAACCATCACTCTCATCACTTAAAGCAGCACGCTCAGACAAACCCACCGCTCACAACTTTCATTATTAATACCAAAAAATATATATGAAAAAAACGTTGGGCTCAAAATTAAAAAAAAAAAAAAAAAAAAGGGTATTCAGGCCAGCACTGCCACTAATGATTATATGAAAATGACAAAAAAAAAAAAAAAAAAAAAAGAATCCAGCCTCCACAATTTGCACTCCACCTGCAAATGGGTTTTAAGCGAACATATATATTTTCCAGCCTGAATATTTTGCTGGGACTCGCCATTACACACACACACACACACACACACACACACACACACACACACACATAGGTTTACACTTTTTCATTCTCAGGTAATAATAATAATAATAACAATGATAATAATAATAATAATAATAATAATAATAATAACAATAATAATAATAATAATAATAATCTATCTATCTGTCCATTATCAGACGCCTTAATCCCGTAAGGGATGGCCACAAACAAATCGCCTCAATGTCGCCATGTCCCCTGCCATTTCCCTGCCCTCCCCGCAATTTACACCCTTCCTCTCTCACATACCTCTCTACTAAATCCCTCCATCTCATCCTCGGTCTCTCCCTCCTTCTCCCCTACCCTCCACCTCACTCACATACACCCTCCTAGTTAGTCTCTCATTCTCCATCCCCCCAGCTTACATCCCCCCCTCTCTCATATACCTCTCTTGAAATATAACTCTGAATAATACATATTTAGCCTACAGTTACCTATAATATTCTCTCTCTCTCTCTCTCTCTCTCTCTCTCTCTCTCTCTCTCTCTCTCTCTCACGCCACAATACCCTTTTCTCAGTATCTTTCTCTCACACCGTCTCTTCCCTCACTGCACTTCCTCATCATTTTCAATTTTCTTCACCACCGCTCCCCACCTCCTTCCCTTATCACGCCACACACCTCTCCTTCTTCCTTCCTCCTTCCTTCCTTCATTCCTTCCTTCCTTCCCTTCCTTCTTTCTTCCTCCTTCCTTCCCTCCTTCCTTCTTTTTTCCTCATTTCTTCCTTCCCTCCTTCTTTCTTCTTCCTTCCTTCCTTCCCTCCTTCTTTCTTCTTCCTTCCTTCCTTCATTCATTCCTTCCTTCTTCCTTCCTTCCCTTCCTCCTTCCTTCCTTCCCTCCTTCCTTCTTTTTTCCACCTTTCTTCCTTCTCTCCTTCTTCCTTCCTTCCTTCTTTCTTCCTCCTTCCTTCCTTCCCTCCCTTCTTCATTCCTTCCCTCCTTCTTTCTTCTTCCTTCCTTCCTTCTTTCTTCTTCCTTCCCTCCTTCTTTCTTCTTCCTTCCCTCCTTTTTTCTTCCTCCTTCCTTCCTTCCCTCCTTTTTTCTTCTTCCTTCCTTCCCTCCTTTTTTCTTCTTCCTTCCTTCCCTCCTTCGTTCTTCCTTTTTCCTTCCTTCCTTCTTCCTTCCTTCCTTCCTTCCTTCTTCCTTCCTTCCTTCCTTCTTTCTTCCTCATTCCTTCCCTCCTTCTTTCTTCCTCCTTCCTTCCTTCCTTCCCTCCTTCTCTTCTTCTTCCTCCTTCCTTCCTTCTCTCCTTCTTTCTTCCTCCTTCCTTCCTTCTCTCCTTCTTTCTTCCTCCTTCTCTCCTTCTTTCTTCCTTCTTTCTTCCTCCTTCCTTCCTTCCCTTCCTCCTTCCTTTCCTTCCTTTCTTCCCCCTTCTTTTCTTTTTTCCTTCCTTCCTTCCTTCTTTCTTCCTCCTTCCTTCCTTCCCTCCTTCTGTCTTGCTCCTTCCTTCCTTCCTTCTTTCTTCCTCATTCCTTCCCTCCTTTTTTCTTCCTTCTTTCCCTTCCTCCTTCCTTTCCTTCCTTTCTTCCTCCCTTTCTTTTTTCCTTCCTTCCTTCCCTCTTTCTTTTCCTTTTCTCCTTTTTTCCTTCCTTCCTCCTCTTTCCCTTATCACGCCACACACCATCCCTCCTCCTTCTTTCTTTCTTCCCTCCTTCCTTCCTTCCTTTCTTCCATCCCTCCCTCCCTCCTTCCTTCCTTCCTCCTTTCACCCACTCCTTCCTCCTTTTCATCTCTCTCCCTACCCTTTTTCATGCCTTGCCTTCCATCAATCGACTTTTTGTAAATCACACACACACAAAATCTAATTCTGTGGTTGAAGGTTAGCCGGGGATGAAATAATTCTTTTCTACAATAATCCGTCAGAGGCTAAGATCACACACTAAGGTTAATGTAAATGCTTTTGGTCCGATTTAAACCACACTTGGTGCATGGGTTGAGGGTCAGGGGGGGATGAAAGAAGTTGATTTTGAGAGCAGTCAAAGGTTCGGTGCTAAATAGATTGTATGACGCGGGTATTGCACTTACTGATTGCTCCTTTTTACCTGCTGTTATTTTTTCTCTCTTAAACCTTCCCTCTTTCTTCATCTTCTCTCCGTCATTCTCCCTCTGCTCCTCCTCTTCCTCTTCATCCACCTTCCCTCCCTCTTCTTCCTCCACCTCCTTTACCTCTTTCTCCACCACCTCCTCCACTTCCTCCACCATCTCCTCCTTCTCTTCCTTGACCGTTCCCCTCTCTTCTTCCTCCACCTGCATCTCCTCTTCGTTACCTCCATCCATTTTCATTCTCCACCTTGTCCTCCTGTTCCTCCACCTCCCTCCTCTTCTTCCTCCTCCTCCTCCTCCTCCTCCTCTCCTTTCCATTCCTCTCTTACCTATCAGCAAACAGCACGAATAACTCCCTCTCAGTAAATTGGATTCCTGTCGTTACAATATGCTTTCGTCACTCGTATGCCCAATTTCTGTCTCCCTTTGCAATGTTCTCTCCATCTCTCCCTCTCCTTTTAATCTCCCTCAATTGGCTATTCCTCCTCCTCCTCCTTCTTCTCCCCCTCCTCCTCCTCCTCCTCGCATTGTTTCTTTCCCTTTTCACCAATCTTGACCTCTTCAGTCCGATTATGTATTTCTAATCTTTTTCATCACACACACACACACACACACACACACACACACACACACACACACACACACACACACACACACTTCATGAATGGAGTAGTACATGGCAAATGGAATTCAGTGTGGACAAGTGTCATGTAATCAAGTTTGGCAAAAGTGGAAAAAGACCTGATTGGGATTA
>NC_137054.1:66297628-66330128 GCF_032717465.1 Coenobita brevimanus
GTGTGTGTGTGTGTGTGTGTGTAAAGTAATCAGGATATATGCACCTGTAAAATCGTGTGTATGTGTGTGTGTGTGTGTGTGTGTGTGTGTGTGTGTAAAGTCTGACCCCTCCAATTACAGACCAATAGCTGTCACATCTTCTCTTGGTAAGGTATTTGAAACTTTAATTAATAAGCATATTGTTAAACATCTTGAATCCAACAACTTAATTAGTGATAGACAATACGGTTTTCGCCGCGAAAGATCCACCATTGACATACTCAATCTCTTAACTCATACCATCCATCAGTCAATTGATCTTTTTGGAGAAACTCATGCAGTAGCTCTTGATATCTCTAAAGCATTCGACAGAGTATGGCACCGTTCCCTGCTGTCCAAACTCCCTTGCTATGGACTAATGTCTTTTGTTCCTTTGATTTCTTCTTATCTTAGTGACAGGAAAATAAGAGTAAAAGTAGATGATGTATATTCAAATTTCCACTCAATTAACGCCGGCGTGCCGCAGGGATCAGTTCTGGCGCCAACCCTATTTCTGGTTCACATTAATGATCTCTTATCTGTCACTCACAATCCCATTCACTCATATGCAGATGACTCAACACTACATAGTTCATTCACACTCAGACATCCAATTACAAAGTCTAATATCTCTACCTCTCAACTCAGTACAGCCATCTCCATTAATCAAGATCTATCTACAATCAGTGAATGGGGACAAAACAACCTTGTCTCTTTTAATGCTAGTAAAACCAAATATATACAGTTTACTAATAGACAGATATTGCCAGATTCGTACATTACCTTCAGTGCTACTAATATTCCCATTTCCAAAAGTATTGAAATTCTTGGTGTCTCACTTAACAGTGCCCTCAGCTGGACCTCTCATGTCAGATCACTTGCTAAAACCGCCTCAAAGAAACTTGGATTATTGTACAGAGTCCGTAACTTCTTCGCCGATGAGCAGTTGGCTATAATTTATAAGAGTCATGTGCGCTCTCAGCTTGAATATTGCTCGCCCTTGTGGGATGGTTGTGGAGAGGTTGCATTAAGACAACTAGACAAAATTCAGAATAAAGCTGTTAGAATCATTAATAACCCTGCCATTACATATAAACTACCTCCCCTGCAAGTAAGAAGGAATGTTGCCTCCCTTGCATTATTTTACAGATATTTTTTTGGCAAATGCTCAGACGAAGTTGCGTCCATGGTGCCACCTCTCCATGCCTTCCCTCGTGCTACACGGGCATCTGGTAGCGCTCATGACTGGAATGTCACTCAACCATATTGCAGAACTTCTGCCTATCAGAATTCTTTCATTCCCCGAACTGCATCTCTTTGGAACTCGCTTCCCCAGAGTTGTTTTCCTCCAAATTTCAACCTACAACTGTTCAAGACTAACTGTTACAGATATTTTATGAACAGAGGACACCAGTAATCTGGTGTATGGATTATTTTTTTTTTCCATTTGTTTTTCCTTCCTCCGTTCTGTTATTTAAAAAAAAAAAAAAAATCAGGATATATGCACCTGTAAAATCGTGTGTATGTGTGTGTGTGTGTGTGTGTGTGTGTGTGTGTGTGTGTGTGTGTGTCTGATCAAGCACACAGGTAAATGAGAAATCAGGTGTGAAGGAATATAAATACTTATGGAGTTTACAGATCTAACAACATGCATACGAAAAGGCGAATACGTAAGGATTAGGGCAAGTATTTACGTATGTGTGGTGCGAAATGGAACGGAGTGCTGTAAATGAGTATATGTAGTAGTAGTAGTATAGTAGTAGTAGTAGTAGTAGTAGAAGTAGTAGTAGTAGTATGTACATATAAGACAAGATGGTTGCGTAAGAATCACTAAACTAGTTGGAGTTGAGTGTGTGATGTTCCTGTGGCTATTCATCTATCTATCTATCCATCTGTCTATTTATATATTTATCTATCCATCTATCTATATACACACACACGCTTTGCCTACAGGAAGTGTGCTACCATAGTGAATGTAGCTGGAATTGTGTTGTAGTGTTGACAGGCCATGAAACCAGTAACATAATTCACTTGCAAGATCAATATTCAAGTCACATTATCATCCGTCACTCTCCTCCCTCTTGCCTCCTCCACACCGAGGCTGAGACAGGGAACGGGTGACGGGGAATTACAGATGATAATTGGTCTATAATTCAGTTGGCAACGTGAAGTCAGAACGTAACTTAATATTCGCGGCGCCGTCAGTTATTAATTGTTGACGTGCTGGTGCTGAGAGAGAGAAAGAGAGAGAGAGAAAGAGAGAGAGAGAGAGACTTGTAATGCATTCTCAAGACATTTTTGGCATCATCGAGAACGTAAACAAACCTGTTCACTGCTGGAGGTTTCCAATTCTCACATTAGAGGGGGGTGTGAGTTGGGTGGGGGGGCAGTGAAATGGCGGGTGACAGGGCGACGTGGAGGCGATTTGTTTGTGGCCACCCCGAATGGGATTGAGGCGTCTGGCAATAGATAGATAGATAGACATTAGATTTAAAATACGCTGACAGGTGATTCTCTCTTCCAGTACCACTTACGAAGATTATGTAGCGAAATCGTTTACTATACAGTACTTAAGTTATTTATTGAGTTTCATATAAAGAAAAAACTGAGTGAAATATAGTGCAAATATAGTGATCATTCTACGATGATGTATGTCACTGATAACGGAGCGGCTAGAGACGAAATGTTTTGACCAAGCTAACTCAGTCATAAATTGGCGTTATAAAAATGAATTATGAAGGAAAAATAAGTACAGTGAATGAGGGGAAGATGCAATTAATGTCTATCAATTGCACACAGAAAGGAACCTCGGAATATTCATAACTCAGTCAATAATGTAAAAACTCCGAGTCGACATCAGAAGGCAAATTTTTAAAACATTATCCTCTTCACTCGCTCTTAAACATTTCGAGCAATATGTACTTTTCTTTTATTTCTATTTAATGGGAATAGTGTAAACATTATTCGCAGTTTTTTTTTTTTTTTAATGGAGTTTAAGGAGCGTAATTGTGAAGTGTGTGGCACAATCTGGCAATGCGTTTGTTATTGTCGTGTCGGCATCCAGTGTGGGTTTGCAGCAGTTGAAGTGAGGTCGTGGTGTTGAGATTCGTAAACATTGCCTTATACTTTGAGATATTTTCAGTGGTTAATAGCAGAGGATAATAACAGGACCAGCCTGACTGCCCATCGCCATCAGTAGACAAAGTAAGGGTTTTGCTGAGGAAATCTACCAACAATAAACATGCAGTGTAATAGCTCAGTTTAGGGTCATTATTTCAGCATTAATACTTTCAAAACTATTCCTTGGAAATAAGAAGACTAGTTCATGATTGGCAGGACGAATTACACCGAGGATCTTGCCTATGTACAAGTGTTTTTATTTTTATTAATATATTTTTTTAGATGCCACTCGTCTGGCCTTGGAGCTGGGGCTGTTTTGTTGGCATGAAGAGCTCTGTATGAAGTTGTATATCTGTGCTGAATCATACAAAACGTGGCATCAGTTAAAGTACCCATATAGTGTACCTTTTTGCTGCAGTATTGAATCAGCTTGACAGTGATTTCGAAACTGCATAGAAGCGCTTTTTCAACATTATTTCCTGGACGAGGCATCTCAGTTCAAGTAAAATGGCCAAAAATATGGACCAATAAATACTACACCGTACCAAATCTTACCATGATAGTCACGAAAACTTTTGTAAGGCATAGATTAGGGAAAGGTGGAAAATAATAATAATAATAATAATAATAATAATCTCTTAGCGCAATACCGTCCCGTCAACAAGGTACGGTACTCCCTCTCACTTTTCAGGAGCCTTCAGTCATCGAGAATATAAATAAATCCATGTTCGGAAAAGCAGATGGATTCCATTCGATATTACTCTGCTGTCTCCCATGGATCATTTTAAGAATTTAGTAAAACAGTAGATACACTTATACAACATTATTTTTAGGTGAAAGTGTTACAACCAGTACGGAAATTAATGGGAAAAATTCCGGATAAAGCTTTCACGATGATATTTTTTGCATCATTTGTTAAACTAAATTTGGGAGTGAATTGAAAACTGCATAGAAATAGTTCTGCATAATTTTTTGCTGCGACATTTAATATAGCTTTGAAATTATTTGAAAACTGTAGAGATAAATAATATGACTCATTCCTAGCGCTGCTAAATCAGTTTGGGAATATTTAAAACTACCCTGGTGAGGTGAGGATCTGTCCCTTCTCCCCATGGGGCTAAGGTACGAATAAATGTGTGTATGTGTTTGTGTGTGTGTGTGTGGATAAGTAAATAGGGAGTGTGTCGTCCTGTCTCGGCTACCTCCCTTCCTTTGGGGGACGCAGCCTGGGGGTATAGATAGACGTAAAACACAGTACCTGTACACAACAACGAAACCATTTGCTGCAACTCTTAAATCAGTTTTGAATGAATCGAGTGTATAAACGATTGCATAATCTTATTCGTACTCTTGTGCTGCATCAGTTGACTTATTTTGGGAATGAACTGAGAATGGGAATGAACTGAGAGCTGCATAATAACGCTTGTAGGCCGTAGTGTAACTCTTCGCCTCGCTTTATAAAAATCAGAGTTAGAATGAATAATGTAAAATGCACTGAGCTCCCTATACAGTGTTTCTTTTGGCTGCAGTTCTTTTATCCCTCAGAAAATGAATGAAAAGTGCACTAAAATCCTTGTGCAGCGTAGCCATTTTTGCTGCAACTATTCAAGCGGTTTGCGAATGAGTTGACAGCTACACAGAAACGCTTACACACTGCTCTCCTCCTCCTCCTCCTCCTTTGTTTGCTGCAGTTCTTCAGTTTGGTTATGAATGAATTAAGAACTGTGGAAAGGTTTCGACAAGGTAACTTTTTATTTCCTATTATTTTTACATATTACCTTTTCACCGCTCAGATTGATTTAAAAATGTTATAAAAAGTGTATAGAAACCAGATTATTATTATTATTATTAGTAGTAGTAGTAGTAGGCTGAGAGCGAGTAGAGGAAGCCCGAGAAAATTACGGTAATGTCTGCGTTCGTCTATATCTATCTATCTGTCTGTCTGTCTATCTACCTATCTATCTATCTATAGCCAGACGCCTTAATCCCGTAAGGGGTGGCCACAAAAAATCGCCTCCATGTCGCCGTGTCCCTTGCCATTACGCTGCCCTTCCCCAGCTCACACACCCGTCTAGCACATACCTCTCCTTCCCTCCATCTCAACCTCTGCCTCTATATTCTTCCCATTTCTTTTCTTTTCTTTTTCTTTTTTGTTTGTTTTTCGTAATGTATCTTGTTTTACACACGCCCTGTCTCGCTGTGTCGTAAAAGAGTGATAAAAGAGAGATTGAAAGCGATTGAGTCCAGTGATTTTATTGCCTGTGATATAGGAAGTTGGGAGAGAGAGAGAGAGAGAGAGAGAGAGAGAGATGAATGAGGGAAGTGCAGACATATATATATTTGGCCGTATAGGAGTTTGGGAAGAATGGATGAAAGGAATCAGAGAGAGAGAGAGAGAGCCGTATAGGAGTTTGGGAAGAATGGATGAGAGAGAGAGAGAGAGAGAGAGAGAGAGAGAGAGAGAGAGAGAGAGAGAGAGAGCCGTATAGGAGTTTGGAAAGAATGGATGAGAAAGAGAGAGAGAGAGAGAGAGAGATGAGGAAGTACAGGAACGTTGTGGTGTTGATGTGAATGTGAAAGAAGTGTTAAGAGAACTTCATTGAGATGGTTTGGCCATGTGGAGAGGATGGAGAATGAGAGACTGACTAGAAGAGTGGATGAGACAGGCGGAAGGAGACACTAAAGATAAGGGTGGAGCATAAGAGACTGACTAGAAGAGTGCATGTGAGGTGGAGGGGGAGACCAAGGATGAGATGGAAGGATGGAATGGAGAGGTATGTGAGGGAGGGTGTGTGTGTGAGGTAGAGGGAGGGGCAGCGAAATGGCAGAGGACAGAGCGACGTGTGGGCGATTTGTACGTGGCCACCCGTTCCTGCATTAAGGCGTCTGGCAATAAATAGATGAATAGACAGATGGATAAATAGATAGATAGGTAGAATATTCGCTCTGATTTGATTAAGTGTTTGACAGCAGTAAAATGATTGATTGTGAAGTGTTTGGCAGATAAAGTGTTTGGTATAGTGCAGGATCACAGTACCATGTAAGCTGCACAGTACCATGTAAGCTGCACAGTGCCATCTAAGCTGCACAGTACCATCCAAGCCGCACAGTACTATCTAAGCTGCACAGTACCATTTAAGTCCTTGTTTATGGGGTCTGGTAGGCAGTCAGAACCAGGCGATATGCACGACGCTCTCAGAAGACAACTTAATCTCAAAGCCTCATTATAAATTCGCTGGCTCGGTGCTCCAGTCTGCCTCATTCTCCCTGGGTAAATATGCCTTGCTCTTACCCAGCCCCCGACGCCGTTTATGAGGCATTGGATCCGCCTTTGAGTCATCCATCATTGAGTAGGTGGCATTGAATATTGTATGGGATCTGCCTTGACGCTGATTCACGAGGGATGAGGTAAACACTGCCTTTTGCTTCACGCTTGGATTCACATGGTTGGATTCGCTTAATTGGGTTCACTTGGTTGGATTCGCTTGATTGGATTCGCTGGGTTGGATTCGCTTGATTGGATTCACTTGGTTGGATTCACGTGATTGGATTCGCTTGATTGGATTCACTTGGTTGGATTCGCTTGATTGGATTCACTTGGTTGGATTCACTTGATTGGATTCGTTCATTCCTCCCCAACCGACAGAGTATCCATTTTGATTTCACTAAAAATTTCCTAGTCACGAAGAAGTGCTATGGAAAGGATGTAGAGCCGCAGCATTGTCCCTTTCCGTCAATGAGCTACGTGAAATAAGCTGCAAAAGGACGAAAATCTGGGCCAAGTTTGTGTGAAAGGAGTATAGCAGGAAATAAGGAAGAATTTTTAGTTGATTTCAAGGAGACTATGTTTTGGGTTATGTATACTAGAGAGAGTTAATATGTATACTGGAGAGATAATATGTATACTGGAGAGATATATGTATACTG
Source organism: Coenobita brevimanus (assembly GCF_032717465.1). Classification (NCBI taxonomy): domain Eukaryota; kingdom Metazoa; phylum Arthropoda; class Malacostraca; order Decapoda; family Coenobitidae; genus Coenobita; species Coenobita brevimanus. The sequence goes on from NC_137054.1 coordinate 66,304,694, forward strand.
GAGAGATATATGTATACTGGAGAGAAAATATGTATACTGGAGAGATAATATGTATACTGGAGAGATATATGTAGACTGGAGAGATATATGTATACTGGAGAGAAAATATGCATACTGGAGAGATATATGTATTTTGGAGAGATAATACATACTGCAGAGAACTATGTACTCTGGAGAGATAATATGGTATGTATACTGGAGAGATAATATGTATACCGGAGAGATATGTATATTGGAGAGATTATGTAGTTTGGAGAGATAATACGTATACTGGAGAGAACTATGTATACTTGAGAGATAATATGTCTACTGGAGAGATTATTTATATTGGAGAGATAATATGTATACTGGAGAGATAACAAGTTTACTGGAGAGAAATATGTGTACTGGAGAGATTATGTATTTTGGAGAGATAATACATACTGGAGAGAACTATGTATACTGGAGAGAGAATATGTATACTGGAGAGATAATATGTATACTGGAAAGAGAATATGTATACTGGAGAGAGAATATGTATACTGGAGAGAGAATATGTATACTGGAGAGAAATATGTATACTGGAGAGATAATATGTATACTGGAGAGATGCATACTGGAGAGATAATATGTATACTGGAGAGATAATATGTATACTGGAGAGATAATATGTATACTGGAGAGAAATATGTATACTGGAGAGATAATATGTATACTGGAGAGATAATATGTATACTGGAGAGATAATATGTATACTGGAGAGATAATATGTATACTGGAGAGAGAATATGTATACTGGAGAGAAATATGTATACTGGAGAGATAATATGTATACTGGAGAGATAATATGTATACTGGAGAGAAATATGTATACTGGAGAGATAATATGTATACTGGAGAGATAATATGTATACTGGAGAGAAATATGTATACTGGAGAGATAATATGTATACTGGAGAAAACTATGTACACTGGAGAGATAATATGTATACCGGAGAGATATGTATATTGGAGAGATTATGTAGTTTGGAGAGATAATACGTATACTGGAGAGAACTATGTATCCTTGAGAGATAATATGTATACTGGAGAGATTATGTATATTGGAGAGATAATATGTATACTGGAGAGATAATAAGTATACTAGAGAGAAATATGTGTACTGGAGAGATTATGTATTTTGGAGAGATAATACATACTGGAGAGAACTATGTATACTGGAGAGAGAATATATATACTGGAGATAACTATGTATACTGGAGAGATAATATGTATACTAGGGAGACAATATGTATACTGGAGAGAAATATGTATACTAGGGAGACAATTTGTATACTGGAGAGAAATATGTATACTGGAGAGATAATATGTATACTGGAGAGATAATATGTATACTGGAGTGATAATATGTATACTGGAGATAACTGTTTACTGGAGAGATAATATGTATACTAGGGAGACAATATGTGTACTGGAGAGAAATATGTATACTGGAGAGATAATATGTATACTGGAGAGATAATATGTATAATGGAGAGATAATATGTATACTGGAGAGAAATATGTATACTGGAGAGATAATATGTATACGGGAAATATGTATACTAGAGAGATACGTATACTGAAGAGAAATATGTATACTTGAGAGATAATATGTATACTGGAAATATGTATACTGGAGAGGTGGGTATACTTGAGAGATAATATGTATACTGGAAATATGTATACTGGAGAGATAGGTATACTGGAGAAAGAAAATATATACTGGAGGTGAGAAGGAGGTGTATACATGATATGGTGGATGGCAGGAGCGTCCATCATTATGCCATATCCCTGTAACACGACACCAGCGGAGAGAGAGAGAGAGAGAGAGAGAGAGAGAGAGAGAGAGAGAGCACAGTACGAACCAAGCTCAAACCATGTAGACTACAAATAAGTACACACGCACACACACACACACACACACACACACACACACACACACACACACACACACACACACAGCTCCCCTGAGGGTTTTTATTGCACTGTTAATTACGCCAGGCTTAATTATTTATATGTACAAGTAATAATAATTTAATGGCTGTGGCGTAGGTATAAAATGTTACGCCCGCCAGCTTAATTACCGAGAAAAAAAAACATATATTCATGATGACGGCCATGTGTTTTTATGATTATTCCGAACGAGTGCTGAAAGTTGATAGTGTGTGTGTGTGTGTGTGTGTGTGTGTGTGTGTGTGTGTGTGTGTGTGTGTGTGTGTGTGTGTGTTTAGCTCGTCTGGCATGGGTATGGTACGTGAGGCTGTGTTGTGTAGAGTCTGGGGGTGTGTTATTTAGAGCCGTGTGTGTTATGTGATCAATATCTGTCTATTTATCTATCCATCTATCTATCTATCGTCTGTCTGTCTTTGTATCGATGGTTTTGAACGGGTTATATACAGCTGTGAGCAAAAGTTAGGCACCACTTTTCTGCCGCTCGAAGCAATGCAGTGTGTTACCTGATCTGATTTTACGTGACAGTAATATGAAGCGTAGAGCAAAAGTTTATGAGAGGGAAGGACACTCGCAGTCGTCCAGGGAGGCATGAGGAATATTGAAGGCAGGACAGTGGGAGAGGAATGAGAAATATGCAAGGCAGGACAATGAGAAGGAAGGACACTAGCTCTCGTCTGGGGAGGAATGAGGACTAAGGAAGGCAGGACAATGAGAGAGGAAGGTCAAATATGGAAGGCAGGACAATGAGAGAGGAATGAGAATCATGGAAAGCAGGACACGATACAAGAGTTGGTCTGTTGGTGATATTTTTGCTAATGTTTGTACAGGTGTTTGCCATTCTCACGTTAATTAGTAAGTGCAGGTGTGTGGGATTGAGTTTACCTGGCACTGTGGAGCTTACATAACACTGTGGAGCTTCTATGACACTGTGGAGCTTTTATGGCACAGTGGAGTTCATATGACACTGTGGAGCTTACATGACACTGTGGAGCTTATATGACACTGTGGAGCTTATATGACACTGTGGAGCTTACATGACACTGTGGAGCTTATGACACTGTGGAGCTTACATGACACTGTGGAGCTTATATGACACTGTGGACAGACAGATATTTACCACAAAACACACACGGCTCTAAATAACAAACACCCAGACTCTACACAACACAGCCTCACATACCATACTCATACCAGACATCACACACACACACACACACACACACACACACACACACACACACACACACACACACACATAGACTCTACACAACACAGCCTCACATACCATACTCATACCAGACATCACACACACACACACACACACACACACACACACACACACACACACATAGACTCTACACAACACAGCCTCACATACCATACTCATACCAGACATCACACACACACACACACACACACACACACACACACACACACACACACACACACACACACACACAGCCTCACATACCATATATACTCATACCAGACATCACACACACACACACACACACACACACACACACACACACACACACACACACACACACACACACACACACACACACACGCACTATCAACTTTCAGCACTCGTTCGGAATCATCATAAAAACACATTGCCGTTATCATGAATATATATGTTTTTATTTTTCTCGGTATTTTTTTTTTTTTATGTGGGGAAGAAGGAACCAAAGGCAACGAGCCCGCAAAACTGTTCCAAGAGAAAAACAAAATACAAGAGAGAGCCAAATTCAAGATCCATTCATTTCGAGATGCCTTGACACACTGCGTTTGAAAGACTGGAGATCGTAGGAAGCAGGAAATACAGACAGAGGGAGACAGTTCCAGAGGTGACCCGTTGCATAAATGAAAGACTGGGAGTAACGGTTAACTCTTGCATTAGAGAGTTGGACAGAAAAGGGGTGAGAGTTTGCTGCTAGACGGGTGCTACGTGCCCGTCGTAGAAGTGGAGGAATGCATGCAGACAGTTCAGAGGAACAGTGTCCATTGAAGTAGCGATAGAAAAGAGATAAAGATGCAACATTGCGGCGATGAGACAGAGGTTGAAGGGAGTCAGTAAGAGGGGGAGAGTTGATGAGACGAAAAGCCTTTGACTCTACCCTATTGAGAAGAGCTGTATGTGGGGAGCCTCCCCACACATGGGAGTTGTACTCCACACAGGGGTGGATAAAACCCCTGTATAGAGTCAACAATTGTGCAGGGGCAAAGAAGGAACGGAGTCGGCTTAGCACACCCAATCGCTTGGAAGCAGATTTTACAAGAGATGTAATATGATCTTTCCAAGACAAGTCCCGAGCAAATGAAACCCCAAGCATGTTCAACGATGATGCAGGATTAAGTTGAGTATTATTAAACATAAGTGGGTATACCTGTGGAAGATTTTGTCGGGTTGATAGGTGCAAAAAACTGAGTCTTTGATGCATTAAAAACAACCAGATTATTTTTACCCCAGTCAGAGATACGAGCCAAGTCAGACATTAGGTGTGCCATAGCCTCATCCCTTGCCTGTTGAAGTAACTGCTGAGATGGACGTTGCGGGAATCGAATGGAAAGGTGAAGGGTGGAGTCATCAGCGTATGAGTGGATAGGGTTAGATGTAGGCGGTGGCTGAATCGGTAGAGAGGCGGCCTGCAGTCCTGATGGACCCAGGTTCGAATCCAGGCTGGGGCAGGGAACAGTTTAAGGATGTGAATGTCATAAAAAGCAGACTTTCCTGATCTAGCAGATGACCCGCCGACATGTCGTAAAAATACCCCCGCTAATACCAATACACCAGTCCTGTATGAGACAGCCCTAACATGTATTCAATATGGAAGGTGGGTGTTAGCGCCGAAGTGGTGACACGTGGAGGTGTAGGAGGACTACTGGGCCTTGGGATAGGCTACTGCCCCCGAGATATAGGCCCTGAAGCCTTTGCCCAGAGTCGGAAAAATTAAAAAAAAAAAAAAAAAAAAAAAAAAGGGTTAGATGTACAGCTTAGAAGGTCATTGATGAATAAGAGGAAGAGAGTTGGTGATAGGACAGAGCCATGAGGAACACCACTGTTAATAGATCTAGGAGAAGAACGATAGCCGTTTACAACAGCTGCTATAGAACGACCAGAAAGGCAGCTAGAGATGAAGGCACAGATAGAAGGATAGAAACCGTAAGAGGGCAGTTTGGAAATTAAAGATTTATGCCAGACTCGATCGAAAGCCTTTGAGATGTCAAGTGCAATGGCAAAGCTTTCGCCAAAGTCCCGAAAGGAGGATGACCAGGAGTCTGAAAGGTAGGTGAGAAGATCGCCTGTGGAGCGTCCCTGACGGAACCCATACTGACGATCAGAAAGAAGGTTGTGATAGGAAAGATGCTTTAGAATTTTTCTATTAAGAATAGAGTCAAACTTTTGAGATACAGGATGTTAAAGCAATTGGACGATAGTTAGAGGGTTGGGAATGGTCACCCTTCTTTGGGACTGGCTGAATGAGAGCAAACTTCCAGCAAGAAGGAAAAGTACAAGTTGACAGACAAAGGCGAAAGAGTTTGACTAGGCAGGGTGTAAGCACAGAAGCACAGTTCTTGAGAACAACAGAAGGGACTCCATCAGGCCCATATGCCTTATTAGTACTGAGGCCAGCAATCGCAGAAAATACATCAGCTGAAGAAATTTTAATGTTAGCCATGAGGAAGTCAGAGGGGGGGAGTGATGGAGGAACAGCACCGGAATCGTCTAAGGTGGAATTGGAGGAGAAAGTCTGAGCGAATAGATCTGCTTTATCAGTAGAAGAAATAGCTACAGAGCCATCAGAGTAGAAAAGAGGAGGGAAGGATGATGAGGTAAAGTTGTTAGAAAGGTTTTTGGCAAGGTGCCAGAAGGAGCGAGAAGAGTTCAAGTTAGAGAGTTGAGAGCATTTTGTACGGATGAAATTATTTTTAGCAGAGCGAAGAACAGACTTAGCACGATTCTGGGCAGAAATGTATAAAAGATGTGATTCAGGGGTGGATTGGCTCCGGTACCTTTTGTAGGCCCTCTCCTTGTTGCGGACAGCATTAGAACAAGCGTGATTAAACCAAGGCTTTCTTGCGTTAGTCAAAGGATATGAGAAAGGAATGTATGCTTCCATGCCCGAGAGAATAACCTCTGTAATGTGCAAGGCACACCCAGATGGCTCCCGGCCATGGAAGCAATAATCATTCCAGGGAAAATCAAAGAAGTACTGCCTGAGGGCCTCCCAATCCGCAGCTCCAAAGTGCCACAGACGACGTTTTTTTGGAGGGTCCGCAGGCCGCACCGGAGCGATAGGACAGGTTAAGGTGATAAGGTTGTGATTGGAGGAGCCCAACGGAGAGAAAAGATTAACAGTGTAAGCAGAAGGATTAGTTGTAAGGAAGAGATCAAGTATGTTGGAGCTCTCTCCAAGGCGGTCAGGGATACGGGTAGGGTGCTGTACAAGCTGCTCTAGGTCATTAAGGATAGAAAAGATGTAGGCTTGTTCACCAGGTGGATCAGTGAAAGGAGAGGAGAGCCAAAGGTGGTGGTGAACATTGAAATCTCCAAGAATGGGGATTTCAGAGAAAGGAGAAATGGTTAGAATGTGTTCCATCGTAGAAGTAAGATAGTCAAAGAATTTTTGATAGTCAGTAGAATTAGGAGATAAGTAAACAGCACAGATATATTTAGTCAGAGAATGACAGGAAAGCCGAAGCCAGAGTGTAGAGAATTCAGAAGAATCGAGTTCAGGAACACGAGAGCAAGATAAGTTGTTGCGTATATATACACAACAGCCACCTTTTGCTTTAAAATGAGTATAGAGAAAGTAGGAGGATACAGAAAAGGGTCTGCTGTCAGTTGCCTCAGACAGCTGAGTCTCAGTGAGGAAAAGAAGGTGAGGTTTAGAGAAGGAGAGGTGGTGCTCAACAGAGCGAAAGTTAGAGGAAAGGCCACGAATGTTGCAGAAATGAAGAAGAAGTCAGACAGTGGTTCCAGGCACCTCGAGTCGTCACCGGGAGAGGGGCTGAAGGTGGGGGCATTTATGTCCCCCCCCCCCGGGGACTCCAAGGCTATGCTATTTGACGCCATTTTGAAAATTAAGCTGGCGGGCGTAACATTTTATACCTACGCCACAGCCATTAAATTATTATTACTTGTACTAACAAATAATTAAGCCTGGCGTAATTAACAGTGCAATAAAAACCCTCAGGGGAGCTGCGTGTGTGTGTGTGTGTGTGTGTGTGTGTGTGTGTGTGTGTGTGTGTGTGTGTGTGTGCTTAGTTTTAATCTACAGGGTTTGTGCTAGATTCGTGTTGTGCTGTGTGTGTGTGTGTGTGTGTGTGTGTGTGTGTGTGTGTGTGTGTGTGTGTGTGTGTGTGTGTACTTGTAGTCTACGTGGTTTGAGCTAGGTTCGTACTGTGCTCTCTCTCTCGCTCTCTCTCTCTCTCTCTCTCTCTCTCTCTCTCGCTCTCTCTCTCTCTCTCTCATTCCTACCTTATCTTTCCCCCCCTTATTTCCCCTTATTTCTCCTCTTATTCTCCCCTTATTTTCTCCTAACATCTTCATCTATGACCCTTCTCGTAGTAGATTCTTTCTCCCATCATCTTAATGTCCATGTTCTCTTCCTCAGCTTCTTCTACGGTGTATCTGTAATTCTTCTCACAGTTCCTACTCTTACCTCAATCTATCTGTCTGTCTATCTATACATCTGTCTGTCTATCTATCTGTCTATCTATCTGTCTGTCTGTCCCTTTTCCCTTTCTTCTTCCAGTTTTCCTTCACACCACCTCATCGCCAGCCTCGCCTGGCTTCACGTCTCTCATCTATCTATCTATCTGTCTTCCTCTCTTCCTCCTCTTCAGCCTCTCCTGACCTCCCGCGTTATGTCCATCTATCTATCTGTCTATCTATCTATCTGTCTATCTATCTATCTATTTGTGTCTGTCCATCCATCTATTTCTTTCCTTCCTCCTCCTCGTCAACCTCTTCTGACGTCACACCCCTAGTCTAACAGTCTATCTATCTATCTATCTAACATCGATCTACCTACCTGTATCTATCTATCGATCTATCTATCCTCCTCCTCCTTCTCGTCAACCTTTTCTGACTTCATTCCCCGTGTCTGTCAGTCAGTCTTTCTGTATGTCTGTCTATCCATCTCTGTCTATCTATCTGTCTATCTAACTTATCCCTCCACCTACCTACCTACCTCTCTCTGTCTGTCTGTCCATCTATCTATCTATCCATCTATCTTTCGTCCTCCTCCTCATCGTCTCCTGACCTCACTCCCCTTGTCTATCAGTCAGTCTTTCTGTCTCTGTCTGTCTGTCTGTCTGTCTCTCTCTCTCTCTCTCTCTGTCTAACTTATCCCTCCACCTACCTACCTACCTCTCTCTCTCTCTCTCTCTATCAATCAATCTATCTATCCATCCATCCATCTATCTATCGTCCTCCTCCTCCGCCTCTCCCACCCTCACGCCTGGCTGGAGGGAAGGGTCCGATGGCCGCGGGACCTCAAGGGAAAATTTGAATGTCCTCAGCGGCCGATATTTCAGGAATCTAATTTTGGGCGCATCCTCGGGCTCTATCCCCTGGAGGGCGGGGGGGAGGGCAGACGGATTTCACGCTGCTATGTAGGTCCTCTTTTACCCCCTTTAACACGTAGCAGACACGTGTTAAAGAGATGAGTGTTTATGAAAATTGACCGAGGCTGCGTTAGAGGGATGGGGGTGGCGAGGTATATGAAAGAGTGGGGAGGGGGAGAGAGGGTAGCCTGCTGGTGGAAGACAGAGTGACATGGAGGCGATTTGTCTGTGGCTTTAGTGGATTATGGCGTCTGGCGATAGATGGATAACCGTAATAGACATATAGGTAGGTAGATAGATAGGTAGATAGATACGACCAGCGTGGCAATAGACTCTTTCACTCTCTCTCGCCGCCCACCCCTCAAGGTTGCTCGGAGCCCTGTTTCTGAGTCAATAATCCGATCTTTCTGTCACCCGCAAAACACACACGGCACCACTCAGGCACGTAGGTGGATTTTCGCTTCGTCTTTCACCCTCTGTTCCCTCTGTTTTTCACCCTTTCTTCGTCTTTCACCTTATGTACCCTCTGTCTTTCGCCCCTTCTTCGTCTTTCACTCTCTGTTCCCTTTGTCTTTCACTTTTTCTTCGTCTTTCACCTTCTCTTCCTCTTGTCTTTCACCCTTTCTTCGTCTTTCACCCTCTGTTCCCTTTGTCTTTCACTTTTTCTTCGTCTTTCACCTTCTGTTCCCTCTGTCTTTCACTTTTTCTTCGTCTTTCACCTTCTGTTCCCTTTGTCTTTCACTTTATCTTCGTCTTTCACCTTCTCTTCCCTTTATCTTTCACTTTTTCTTCGTCTTTCACCTTCTGTTCCCTCCGTCTTTCACCCTTTCTTCGTCTTTCACCCTCTGTTCCCTTTGTCTTTCGCCTCCTTTGCTTCCGTCTTTCGCCTTCTTTGTGTTTCTGTCTTTCATCTCCTGTTCTTCTCTTCGCCTTTCACCCTCTGTACTTCTCTTCTCGCCCTACCGCCTCGTGCTTCCTAACATACCCAAACCTGACCAGATCTAACGAAATGGTATTAGCAGTAGTAGTAGTTGTAGTAGTAGTAGTGTAGTAGCAGTAGTAGTAGTAGCAGTTTTTATTATGCACCCGACTCTGTGCCTAATGCCCGTTCTCCAAGGCCCAGCAGCCCTTCTACGTACCATACACCTCCTCATTTCACCACTTCGGCGCCAACACCCACCGTCCATACCAAAGACATGCTAGGGCTGCCTCGTGCCTACTGGTGTATTGGTATTAGCTGAGGTGTTTTTAAAAGATATTGGCGGATCTTAAGGGAGAGTAGTAGAGTCTGGTTCAGCCAAATTCAATTCTTTTAAATTATTCCCTGCCCCAGCCGGGATTTGAACCTGCGTCCACTGAGACAGCAGACCAAAGAGATACCATTCTGTGTAAAGGAGTAGCCTAAGCTCCTGCATCCTCCCAAACACCTCTTCCGTAGTGGTTTATTTTTGGATACGGCAGGCTGATATCATTGTGTACGCTGTTCATGCAGAGTGTGGTGATACTAGAATGACTCAAGTAACACAGAAAAGACGGCATTGTGTAATAAGCATGATAAATCGCATAGGTAGAGGTGTTAGGGAGCTTCCTCAACCACGGAGAAGATAAATCGCTTAGGAAGAGGTGTTGGGGAGCTGCCTCAACCGGAGAATACCGGCCAAGGTCTGTTTCCTCCCGCCCTTCACTCAAATCTGTTTTCCGCTGCGTTCCCTCACCCCCAGCCCAGCGAGTCAGTCAGGGCCGCGTTAAATTTCCCCTGAAAGAGAAATTGTTGAGTGTGGAAGGCGAGACGTAATGGAAGAGTTGTGCAGGTGTGGAGAGGGGAGGGAGAGGCCAGGGAGTGAAGGGAATAACTTGATATGTTAAGTAGTAGTAGTAGTAGTAGTATCGAGGTATAGGTGGAAGTTGAGTGATGTTTTGAAAGGACAGGGAATGAAGGGAATAAATGGACATGTTAAGGTTTAGTAGCAGTAGTAGTAGTATTGGTAGTAGTAGTAGTAGTAGTAGTAGTAGTCTCCGGCAGTCCAACACCGAGGTATAGGGAGGAAGTTGAGGGATGTTCGTATAACCAAGCAGCTCCACCAGCCAGTTAATTCAGTGCCACCACATGAAGGCGTCCTTCTTCAGCTCCATGTTAAGATTTGTAAAGGATATATGGAAAATAGGAAGTACGGAAAGAAATACTGTTAAATTGACGGAGAATGACTGCCAGGCTAGAGGATAGGGAATGAATAGGACAGGTTGATGTGTTAAGGTTTATGAAAGATACGTGGAAGATAAGAGGTGTAGAAGGAAATATTGCTAAATAGAGAGGTGGTCTGCAATCCTAATGGACCCAGGTTCGAATCCCGGCTGTGGCAAGGAGTCCAGAGAACAGTTTAAATATTTGAATTTCATGAGGCAGACTGTATTGATCCCCCCCCCCCCGCTAAGACCAGTACACCAGTCCTGTATGGGATAGCTCTGGTATGTATTCAGTATGGACGGTGGGTGTTAGGGCCGAAGTGGTGACATGTGGAGGTGTATGGTATGGAGGAGGACTGCTACTAAACCATGGGAACAGGCTGTGAAGTATATGTCCGGAGATAGACACATAAAAAGAAAAAAAGTACTGAGGACAAGGCAGGAGAAAGTGAGGCAGAGAAGATGAAGAGAAAATGATGAGGGATAGAGGTGATTTTTTTTTTTTTTTTTTTATGTGACCGACTCTGGGCATAGGCTTCACAGCCTGATTTCAAGGCCCAGTAGTCCTCCTACGTACCGCACACCTCTACATGTCACCACTTCGGCGCTAACACCCATCGTCCATATTGAATACATGCTAGGGCTGTCCCATACAGGACTGATGTATTGATATTAGCGGGGGTATTTTTACGACATGTCGGCGGGTCATCTGGTAGATCAGTAAAGCCTGATTTTATGAAATTCAAATCCTTAAACTGTTCCCTGCCTCAGCGGGATTTGAACCCGGGTCCGTCAGGACTGCAGGCCAACTCTCTATCTATCTATCTATTGCCAGACGCCTTAATCCCATACGGGGGGGCCACAAACAAATCGCCTCCACGTCGCTCTGTCCCCCGCCATTTCACTGCCCTTCTCCCAACTCGCACCCCCCTCTCTCATATATCTCTCCACTCCATCTCTCCATCTCATATTTGGCCTTCCCTTCCCCCTCTCTCCCTCCACCTCACTTACACTCTCCTCGTCAGTCTCTCTCCATCCGGTGAAATATTTAAGGATAGTCACAATATTTACAAGACCGTCTGAAACGTGAACCCCGTGGACTGCAGGCTTCATCCGTCCTTATTCAGCCCACCATTCTCCTTTCACACACACACACACACACACACACACACACACACACACACACACACACACACACACACACACACACACTCCATTATCCAGCCAACCCTCACACGGTAAAGACAACTCGGGGAGAAGGAGGAATATAGCCTCCAAAGATGTATCTATCTGTCTGTCTATTGCCAGACGCCTTAATCAAATACGGGGTGGCCACAAACAAATCGCCTCCACGTCGTCCTGTCCCTCGCCATTTCAGTGCCATGCCTCCAGAGAGAAACCTGTAAATATTGATCCTTTCCCGCCATACTGACCTAATTAGACTCACAGGGGTAATATTTCCACGCAATGGCCATTTACCCTTGTTAAATTTTAGCGGTGGCTTTACGTCAACTTTATATTGCGCCGTAAAATGTGCAAAACCAGCCAGGCGCGAAATGTGTGTTGATGATTTTGAATAGGTGTGTAGGCTGTGTGGCCAGTGTTGGGTAGATGCCTCAAAAAATAATGATGATGATGATGATGATGATGATGATGATGATGATGATGATGATGATGATGATGATGATAAGAAGAAGAAGAAGAAGAAGAAGATGAAGGAGAAGGAAAAGAAGAACACGAAGAAAAATAATAATAATAATAATAATAATAATAATAGTGAGGAAGACGACGACAAAGAAGAAAAACAGTAATGATGATAAAGACAATAATGATAATAAAAACAACAACAATAATAATAATAATAATAATAATAATAATAATAATAATAGGAGGAGGAGGACGAGGAAGACGACGACGAAGAAAAATGGTAACAATGATCAAGATAATAATAATAATAATAATAATAATAATAATAATACGGTAATAATAATAATGATAATAAAAATAATAATAGGAGGAGGAGGACGAGGAAGACGACGACGGAGAATAATAGTAATAATGATCAAGATAATAATAATAATAATAATAATAATAATAATAATAATAATAATAACAATATCAAGCCACATAAAGCACTAAGCAATATGAAATACACACGAATCATTGTGATATATGGACCTCCCTTTACTGTAGTTCATATATTTATTCTTAGTATTTATTATTATTAAAAAAAATATATTAAAAAGTTTCCTGTAAGCCAAGAAACCATTTAAACGCTGGGTGGTAACCATATAGCCAAACCATACGTGCTCCCTACGTGTCAACAAGTGGGTTGGTGGAGGGTTAGTGCCCCTCCCCGTAAAATAAATAATTCAGAGTCAAATGGCCACCCCTTACGGGATTATGGCGTCTGGGAATAGATAGATACTCTCTCTCTCTCTCTCTCTCTCAGCTGGAAATGTGTGGGCAGCGCATCACAAAATAATGCATTCCCTCGCTAAGTACACACACACACACACACACACACACACACACACACACACACACACACACACACACACACACACACACACACACACACACACACACAAAAGAGGATATCAACCTCAAGTACGCGTTCCAAAAAAGAATAGTACGCACACACACACACACACACACACACACACACACACAAAAGAGGATATCAACCTCAAGTACGCGTTCCAAAAAAGAATAGTACGCACACACACACACACACACACACACACACACACACACACACACACACACACACACACACACACACACACACACACAAAAGAGGATATCAACCTCAAGTACGCGTTCCAAAAAAGAAGAGTACGTACACACACACACACACACACACACACACACACACACACACACAAAATCTTCTCTTTGCCTGATTGTTGTTGTTGTTGTTGTTGTTGTCTGAAATGTGAACCCTGTGGACTGCAGGCTCTATCTGTCCTCGTGTAGCCCTTCATTCTCCTTTCAGGGGATAGGGATGTAGCTGAGAACAAGAACAACAACGACAATAACAAGATAAATGGCACAATAAAACACGTAAGAAAACAGGAAAAAATAAGTCGGTAAAAAGGTTACGCTTAGAAAAAATGGCGGGATTGAGGAACATAGAGAGGCCCGGCAAATATATCCCGCAAGAAGAACAAGAACATGAAGAACAAGAGAAAGAACAAGGAAACGAACAGGAAATAACACACATAGAAAAAATAAGTCGGTAAAAAGATCACGCTTAGAAAAAATGGCGGGATTGAGCAGCATAGAGAGGCCCGGCAAATATATCCCGCGTAAAACCCATTTGCAGGGAGCAGTCCAAATTGTGAGAGCTGAATTTTTCCCCGTCATTTTCATGTAATCATTAACGCCGCTGCTGGTGCCCGGAATACGCATTTATTTTTACGTATATATATTCATTTTCAGTTTTTCGTTCATTATTTCTGAGCGGAGGGGGGTGGGGGAGGAAGCTGGGTTTTTAGGATAGTGAAAGAAGTGCAGACAGGAGGGGAAGTGATTTAAAATGAGGGTTTGATGATGCTGGTGAATGGAGAGGGACGCCTTCACGTGGTGGTGTTGATATAACCAGGTGGCTCTGTTGTCTTGGTTAAATAAACGTCTCTCATCTCCCTCTCTATGCCCCGAAAGGAAGATGGTGGACTGGAAAAGGGCGTCCTGTCCTCCTGCGTTCCGCCATCGTCCTTTTGGGGGATAGGGAGAGAGTTGAGGGACGTTTGTATAACCAGACAGCAGAGCAGCATTTAAAATCAAGTAGAGTCAAAGTCTTTTCGTCCCATCAACTTCTCTCTTCCCCTTCTGACTCGCTTTCAACCTCTGTCTCTCTCATTATGCACCATCCTCTCTCTCTCTCTCTCTCTCTCTCTCTCTCTCTCTCATACGACCTCCGTACTTCCTTTCCTCCCCCATTACTGCCCGAGCTTTTCAGATGTCTTCGTTTTTCTCATTTTTCTTCATTTTACATTATGCTGAGTGACTGTGATTTTACAAAAGTCAAGGAAATTCTCTAAATGTATGATTTTCCTAGACTTGTAATATTTAAGTTCATATTTATTAAGATTCTTTCATGGATCCCCTATGCCTCTGGACTAAGATTCTTTATGTGCAGGGTTAGTCTATATAATTCTCATTTTCCACTTTGCAGGGTGATTTCTCCTGTTTTGAAGGGATGGCTGTGGGCTATCAGTGTCTACCCTGCACCTTTTCAAGCCCTGCTACCACTTACGCCCACACCTGCAGACCAAGCCATCCGCGCTGACACAAGATGGGTGAGTTTCCAGTGCAGCGCTATTAACGAACTACCTTATGTAAATTCCTTGTTTGTGAGGGGATCAGTGGGGTGGAGGCGGGGCAACGTGAAGGCAGAGAAATGAAGGAGTGCCACGGGAAATGAAACAGACGCAGGGAAACGAAACACAGTGAAACAGAGTGGGTGTGTACTGAAAGCCAGAGAGCATGCAAGTGGAAAAGAATTGAGAGAATGGAGTGACAGGAAAATTATGTATATTTGTAAGAGGAAATGCCCCAGGAAATGAAGCAGACGTAGGGAAATGAAACAGAGGCGTGGAAATGAAACAGACAGGGGTTAAGTTTGTGTTGAAAGCCTAAAAGGAAAGGGTGCATAGTGGAAAGCACGTGTGAGAATGGAAAGTGACAGGAGAATTGAATTTGTAATAGTAGCAGAGAAGTGGTGAGTGTGTGTGTGTGAGAGAGAGAGAGGAATGTAGTGGAGATGATGGAGACTGCGTGGGAGAGACTGGAGCCGAGGGATATTAGTTGCCGTGTTACTGGAGCGGTGGGAGATTAGTTGCCGTGCTACTGGAGCGGAGGGAGATTAGTTGCCGTGTTACTGGAGCGGAGGGAGATTAGTTGCTGTTTTATTGGTGAGGAGGGAGATTAGTTGCCGTGTTATTGGAGTGGAGGGAGATTAGTTGCCGTGTCACTTGAGGCGGAGGGAGATTAGTTGCCGTGTTATTGGAGAGGAGGGAGATTAGTTGCCGTGTTACTGGAGGGGAGGGAATTAGTTGCCGTGTTACTGGAGCGAAGGGAGATAAGTTGCCGTGTTACTGGAGTGAAGGGAGATTAGTTGCCGTGTTACTGGAGTGAAGGGAGATAAGTTGCCGTGTTACTGGAGTGAAGGGAGATAAGTTGCCGTGTTACTGGAGTGAAGGGAGATTAGTTGCCGTGTTACTGGAGCGAAGGGAGATAAGTTGCTGTGTTACTTGGAGCGGAGGGAGATAAGTTGCCGTGTTACTGGAATGGAGGGAGATTTGTTGCCGTGTTACTGGAATGGAGGGAGATTTGTTGCCGTGATACTGGAGAGGAGGGAGATTAGTTGCCGTGTTACTGGAGGGGAGGGAGATTAGTTGCCGTGTTACTGGAGCGGAGGGAGATTAGTTGCCGTGTTATTGGAGAGGAGGGAGATTAGTTGCCGTGTTTGTTGCCGTGTTACTTGAGAGGAGGGAGAGTAGTTGCCGTGTTCCTTTTAACCAAGAAATTCAGATATCTAACTCTAATTCTCAGGCATTTATTGATGATGGAATATGTCTGAATTCTCTGTGTCTTGAAGAGGTTGATCTGGTGTGAGAGTAAGACAAGAGTACAAATGCTTTTACGGGGAAGTATTTTGTATTCCTCTATTTCTTGTGTCGTTTTCCTTGCTCTGTATTTGTCGTACTTGCCATAACCTTACCCTGTCCTTAGATGGGGAAAGAAGTTGTGATGATGATGATGAACAGGAGGAGGAGAGCTGGGATAATAATGATGATGATGAAGAGGAGGATGGTGATGTTGATGGTGATGAAGAGGAAGAGGAGGAGGACGGGGATGATGATATGATGATGATGATGAGGAGGAGGATGGTGATGTTGATGGTGATGAAGAGGAAGAGGAGGAGGACGGGGATGATGATGATGATGATGATGATGATGAGGAGGAGGAGGAGAAGGATGGTGATGTTGATGATGATGAGGAGGAGGAGGAGCAGGAAAAATAGTAGAATGATGATGATGATGATGATACTAGTAAAACCTACACTATTTCTGATGATAGTAATAATAATAATAATAATAATAATAATAATAACGATAATAATCCTCAGTCATCCATCCATCATCCAATCCTATGTCGCCCCATGAAGAGTGTAGGAACCCGGGGCTAGGCAAGTTGGTCCTGACATTTAAGATGAGAGTGAACATAATAGTAATAATAATAACAACAACAGTAATAATAATAATAATAATAATAATAATAATAACAGCAACAACCCCACCACCAACCCTAGCCCCCACAAGCCAATTATTACACTGCAGCTTAACACAAAACAAGTAAGTTGCAGTCATCATCATTGCAACTATCTGCAACAAGGCCACGAGGGATTCAGTAATTAACCCAACCAGGCTTCAGGGGATACGGACGTGGAGCCCGAGGAGGTAGAGAAGTGGGCTGTTGTCTAGAGGGACGTAGGTTCGATTCCACAGAGCAGGGGACAGTTTGATGATTGTGGCAACAGACTTTACTGAAAAATACCCACCGACAGTCTAACAATAATAATAATAATAATGATAATAATAAAAATAATAACAAAAATGGTAATAGTGATGATGATGATACTGCAAATACTGCTACTACTACTACCACTGATAATAATAATAATAATAATAATAATCCTCGCTAACACCATCACACTATATAATAAGGACGGTGGGTGTGAGTGCCAATGAGGCGACAGGTAAAGACAAGTAGCACGTAGGAAAGCGTTAAGGGATAGCAAATGTCCTTAATTCTTTCATTTATACCGTACTAAAATTTTCGTCATTTTTTTTCGTCAGTTAAAACTTGGAGAGAGAGAGAGAGAGAGAGAGAGAGAGAGAGAGAGAGAGCTTGATAGAGAGAGATAACAGATAGATAAACAGGTAATAGGTAGGAATGTAGGTAGTAGGTAGAGAGAGAGAGAGTGGGCACTGAGAGTGGAATAGGTCAATAGGGTGATGGATAATGATATGAGAGAGAGAGAGAGCGAGCGGTGAACATTGTGTAGATATGATGCGGGTGAGATAAAAAATATTAAACACACACACACACACACACACACACACACACACACACACACACACGCACGGGGTAACATAATACGAGTGAGTAATGCGCCGTACTGTACCTAACACTGCTCTCTCTCTCTCTCTCTCTCTCATCTGTTTACTTCGCCACTGCTGGTTCCATTCTTTCTCACTTATCGCGTCAGACTCTCTCTCTCTCTCTCTCTCTCTCTCACATCTGTTTACTTCGCCACTGCTGGTTCCATTCTTTCTCACTATTATCGCGTCAGACTTTCTCTCTCTCTCTCTCTCTCTCTCTCTCTCTCTCTCTCTCTCTCTCTCTCTCTCTCTCTCTCTCACATCTGTTTACTTCGCCACTGCTGGTTCCATTCTTTCTCACTATTATCGCGTCAGACTCTCTCTCTCTCTCTCTCTCTCTCTCATTACCATAAAGCCGGGTCATGTAAAATTAAAAGTGTTAATTGCCTCGTCGTTACTTTCATGGGGAGGGGGACGGTAATTTTTTTGTATTTTTATGTTTATTTTTGACAACATTCCTCTGGTTCCTGGTGGTAGTAGTAGTAGTAGTAGTAGTAGCAGTAGTAGTGGTGGTGATTGTGGTGGTGGTGTAGTAGTAGTAGTAGTGGTGTTGGTGGTGGTGGTAAGGTGAAAACTAAGGAACGTTTGTATAACCGGGCAGTGGACCCACGGAGCTAGATCGGTGCCACCACGTGAAGGCATCCCTCTCTCCAGCACCCGAAGAACTCCAGATAAAGCTGTAAAAATGCGTCAGAGTGCATCAAAATAGCAGGTCCATCACTGACGCCAGAAACGAGAGAGAAATAAAATAAAATGACACTCCAAGCGAATAGTTGAAGCTACATTAAAAGCAGTGGTGGAGCTTTTGTGTGTGTTATCTGAGTGCTGTTATGGTAATGAGGTGTGTGTGTGAGAGAGAGAGAGAGAGAGAAAGGATTCGAAAGGATGACGTACGATAAAAGGAAAAAAAATACTGAGACACGGAATTTTGACCACGACACCTGTCCTTCCCACACCTAATTAGAGAGAGAGAGAGGAGAAAAAAAAAGTTGGATGCGAGAGGATGACACGTACGAAAAAAGATTTAAAAAAATATTGAGATGAGACACGGAATGCTGACCACAACACCTGTCCTTCCCACACCTAATTAGCCACAACACCTGTATTTCCCACACTTAATTAGCCATGACACCTGTCCTTCCCACACCTAATTATCCACAACACCTGTCCTTCCCACACTTAATTAGCCACAACACCTGTCCTTCCCACACCTAATTAGCCACAACACCTGTCCTTCCCACACCTAATTAGCCACAACACCTGTCCTTCCCACACCTAATTAGCCACAACACCTGTCCTTCCCACACCTAATTAGCCACGACACCTGTCCTTCCCACACCTAATTAGCCACAACACCTGTATTTCCCACACCTTCTTTTCTTCCTATCTCCCAAGAGGAGGATGGTGGACTGCAGGAGACGGTCAACATCAGCCTGCAGTCCACTGGGTTCACTACTACTTCTACTACCTCTACTACTACTACTATTACTACTATGAGGCCAACTTTGGTGTACTTCCATCCATTCGTCTTTCCTTAATCTTGTTCACAGACAGACATCCTTCCTGAAACTTACATACTATCTATCTATCTATTGCCAGACGCCACAATCCCGTAAGGGGTGGCCATTTGACTTTGAGTTATTTGTTTTACGGGGAGGGGCACTAACCCTCCACCCACCCACTTGCTGCCACGTAGCGAGCACGTATGGTTTGGTTATATGGTTACCACCCAGCGTTGTAAATGGTTTCTTGGCTTACAGAAAATCCTAAAAATATTTTCCGTGTTTGTGCTCCGCTTCTCCTCCATAAATCTCAGTAATCTAGAAAGGAGAGGAAAATATTGGCCTAGATTTCGCGTTTCCTCTGCATTCACTCTTTAGTTTATCAGGTGGTGGTGGTGGAGAGGGACGCCTTCACGTTGTGGCACTGATATAACTGGGCGGGTCAGCTGCCTGGGTATACAAATGGACGCCTTCACGTGGTGGCACTGATATAACTGGGTGGGTCAGCTGCCTGGTTATACAAATGGACGCCTTCACGTGGTGGCACTGATATAACTGGGTGGGTCAGCTGCCTGGTTATACAAATGGACGCCTTCACGTGGTGGCACTGATATAACTGGGTGGGTCAGCTGCCTGGTTATACAAATGGACGCCTTCACGTGGTGGCACTGATATAACTGGGTGGGTCAGCTGCCTGGTTATACAAATGGACGCCTTCACGTGGTGGCACTGATATAACTGGGTGGGTCAGCTGCCTGGTTATACAAATGGACGCCTTCACGTGGTGGCACTGATATAACTGGGTGGGTCGGCTGCCTGGTTATACAATCGTCCCTCAGCTACTTCCCTGCCCCCCAAAAGGAGGATGGTGGGTTACAAAGGGGCAGGTTGGGTTTGTTGACGGGGTTCACATTTCAGATGAACCTGGGGCTACTACAACAACAACAACAACAACAACAACAACTACTACTACTACTACTACTACTACTACTACTACTTTTATCCCCACCTCCACCACTACCACATCACCACCACCACCATTACTACTACTGCTACTACCACCACTACCACTACTACTACTACTACTTTTATCTCCACCTCCACCACCACCACCACCATTACTACTTCTACTACTACTACTACTACCACCACCACTACCACCACTACTACTACTACTACTTTTATCCCCACCTCCACCACCACCACATCACCACCACCATATCACCACTACCATTACTACTACTACTACTGCTGCTACTACTACTACTATTTTTATCCCAGCCATCACTACCACCACATTACCACCACCACCACCACTACTACTACTACTACTACTATCTTTTGGTTTAGATCATACGCGTTGATAAAAGAAAAAAAAAATGCTTGTCCACGCGAGAAATTTCACCACAATTAAACGTGAACTGGATGTCCATTGAGAGAGAGAGAGAGAGAGAGAGAGAGAGAGAGAGAGAGAGAATAAGGATGGGAACTGAGAGAGTGAGAGTAGGGAAAAAGGGAGAGAGATAGGACATGGAAGAGAGAGAGAGAGAGAGAGAATTATGTGTGTGTGTGACTGTGTGTGTGTGTGTGTGTGTGTGTGTGTGTGTGTGTGTGTGTGTGTGTGTGTGTGTGTGTGTGTGTGTGTGTGTGTGTGTGTGTGTGTGTGTGTGTGTGTGTGTGTGAAGTTGACGAACCAGTATAAGATCTAGTAGTAGTAGCAGCAGCATTAGTAGTAGTAGTAACTCAAGGATCATCAGAAACGTGAACCCAGTGGACTGCGGGCTGAATGTACCCTCCTTTGTTGTGGCAGGAGCATAATACTAGACTATGGTGCTAGTCACGAAGAAGTGCCAAGAGAAGGATGTAGAACCTTAGTATTGTCATCCTCTACAACTCTCTCTCTCTCTCTCTCTCTCTCTCACACACACACACACACACACACACACACACACACACACACACACACACACACACACAGTAAATTTGCGTATAGAGAAGCAACAATAGAGATACATGCACCCCTCGCCCATCACACACACACACACACACACACACACACACACACACACACACACACACACACATTTATGAATTCCAGAAGCAGCACCACCACACAGCTGCTCCATTGGTCGCCAGCGCTGCATATATACACTGGGATAATGGACACTGTTGAGGCCAGTAATGGAGTGTGTGTGTGTGTGTGTGTGTGTGTGTGTGTGTGTGAGAGAGAGAGAGAGAGAGAGAGAGAGAGAGAGATCACTTTTTGTTTGCCTTCATCTCTCATTTGTGGTGTGGTAACTGTCCGAGAGCACTGGGATTGTGGCGTATTGTGTGTGTTGTTGATTGTGTGTGTGTGTGTGTGTGTGTACCTGAGCATGGGGTGGGGGTAGAGTCCGCCAGTAAAGAAAGAGAAAGTATGAAATAGGATGTGTTATCACCACCACCACCATCATCATCATCATCATCATCATCATCATCATCATCACCACCACCACTTCTACCACCACCACTTCTACCACCACCACCACCACACCTACTTCTCTCAGTTTCAGTATTTACCCAACACTTCATCTGTCCCGACTTAGACCATCCATCAGTGTGTAAACGCCAGGGCCCAAGAGACACGAAAAAAACAAGATTCCATTAAATTAAGTGATGCAGGTGCCTGATGGAGCTCCTAGGCAGATTACTTGGAGGGAGGGAGAGAGAGAGAGAGAGAGAGTTGAGTGTCCTTCCGTCACTTAACATTCATAAACTCACTTGTAAAATTAACACTGGTATAAGCTTGGAGAGGGACGCCTTCCTGTGGTGGTACTGATATAACTGGGCCACTTCCCTGCCCGGTTGTACAAAGGTCCCTCAGCTCCCTGCCTATCCCCCAAAGGATGGATGGTGGACTGCAGGAGAGGGGAACTTCAGCCTGCAGTCCACTGGGTCAACATTTCAGATGAACTTGGGGCTAGAACATCAACAACACAATAATGTTCTGTTCTCCCCACACCCCCGCTCCTCTTCCTCTTGTACTTATCCTTTATCATCATCATCATCATCATCATCATCATCATCATCATCATCATCATCAGACCCATCCCTCCGTGCTCTTCCATCTTATTCTTTACCTCCTTTTCGTAGTTCATTCTCTCTCTCTCTCTCTCTCTCTCTCTCTCTCTCTCTCTCTCTCTCCCGTCATGTCTCCTTTCCCTCTTTCTTTCTTCTCTCTCTCTCTCTCCCTTCCCGTCATCCTTTCTCCCCCCCCCCCTCACTGAGATCAACTCGGCTGACATGTTTTCCTCTCCGTATGCAGATGAGACCACGTCCTCTCTCTCCCTCTCCCCCTCCCTCTCCTCCCCCTCCTTTACCTCTCTCAACTTTCTTCACACACACACACACACACACACACACACACACACACACACACACACACACACACACACACACACACACAAAACCTTCACAAGTACAAACTCTTTTCATATGTAGAGGTCTGTTAGTGCATGCAGTTGTTTTTATTAAGTATTTGGGCATAAGAAATAACATTATATTGAGTTATCCTCCTTTTTACACCCAGTGACGAAATAGCAGGGGACAATTCGACGTGAAGGCGATTTGTTTGTAGCCACCCGTTACCGGATTGAGGCGTCTGGCTATAAAGAGAGACAGACTGCACTAGATACGTAAAATTAGGATGCAGGAGGCAAATAATAAAGACTTACATTCTAGATCAGACGACAATACACATGTTAACGTCTCGGATGTTAACTGCGTCTGTCTCTGTCTCTGTCTCTCTCTCTCTCTCTCTCTCTCTCTCTCTCTCTCTCTCTCTATCTATCTATTTGTCTGTGTGTCTATCTATTGCCAGACATCCCTTCATCACATCCTTTTTTCCCCCTTCACCTCACTCACAGACACTCTTCTAGTCAGTCTCTGCAAACCTCTTCACATGGCCAGACCACCTCAAAGTACGTCTCTTAACCATTCCACTGCTAAATATGCCTTTCATCTGGGAATTTTGCATTTTTCCCGTCCATTACCATCCCGCCAGATGTTTCTCGGCAGACCTCACTTAGAATCGATAGTCCAATACTGCCTCAGCTCCAGTGCATTTGTGACGCGCCCACGGACACACACTTCCCCATTCTTCATCTTCAGCCGCTGTTTCTTCTGTGTGTGTGTGTGTGTGTGTGTGTGTGTGTGTGTGTGTGTGTGTGTGTGTGTTCCCAAAGGCCAAAGCTGCCCCTTTACAGTCCATCCTCCTCCTGTCGGGGAATAGGGAGGGGACTGAGGGATGTTTGTATAACCGGGCAGGTCCATCGCCCAGCTAGATCGGTGCCACCACTTGAAGGCGTCCCTCTAGCAGTAACAAGGCTATAAAAATAGGTCATGGGACTGTGTTAAGTTGTGGTCTAGATGGAAATGGTCTTGTGGTCTTGCCTTAGGTCTGGCCAATCAGAGGAAATCATGAAGTGCTCCAACATCAGTAACTACAGCAGCTCGTCCACTCTGTCCGATTGCCTGTGTGTCTGTTCCATCCCATCCTAGGAAGGTAGCGACACTGAATGGATTGGAAGGCAGTGGGTGAGTTTAGGCAGGCAGGCAGAGTGGAAGGTAGGGAGGCCAAAGGGGTGGAAGGTTGGCTTAAATTGCAGGAAGGAAAGAAGGAAAGGAGGAAAGAAGGCAGGAAGGAAGGAAAGGAGGGAGACTTTACTGGGGTAGGTAAGAAGGGAGGAATATTAGGCCAGTTCTGCATGCATAGTAGTAGTAGTAGTAGTAGTAGTAGTAATAATAATAATGATAATAATAATATTAGTAGTAGTAGTAGTAGTAGTAGAGGTGGTAGTAGTAGCAGTAGCAACCCCAGGCTTATCTGAACGTAAACCCGATGGACTGCAGGCTGAAGTTGGCCTCTCCCTGCTGTCCACCATCCTCCTGTCAGGGAGTAAGGAGGGAACTGAGGGACGTTTGTATAACCAGGCAGTGGAGCCACCCAGTCATATCAGTGCCACCACATGAAGGCTTCTCTCTAGTACCGTATGTACAGTAAATGCATTAAGAGAGAGAGAGAGAGAGAGAGAGAATAGGTGTTAGGGATGGCAAGTGAAAGGATCAGAAGGAAAGCGAGTTGGTTTGTAGAGGGAAAGAATTGTGGGTTACGTTTTGGCAGTTCGTGGGCGGCAACCTTTCAGTTCATGGTCGTTTGTCAGAAATACCTCCATTTTTGAGTTTCTGTCTTTCATATATATAAATTTTAACATCTGGTGACACGCCCTAAAAGAAAAAAAAAAAAACTTCAAGATTTCAAAACTCTTCTCCCCCTGCCATTTTCTAAGGTCCTTTTTCAGATACCGTTTTCATTTCACATACAAGTTTCACATACTATTGTCTATACTACTTTTACTCCAACTTGGCCTAAAATTCCTGTCGCTGCATCTTGAGTCCTGGGTTTTAGCGGTGGATTAACACGAAGATATGGTACTAGTCACAAAGAAGTGCCATGGAAAGGGTGGAGAGCAGAAGCATTGTCTTTTTCTGCCACTGAGCTACGTAAAATAAGCTGCAAAAGGACGAAAATTTGGGCCAGGTAAAGGTGAAGGAACTACAGGTAACTTGTTCATGCCTACATAAAAT
Source organism: Coenobita brevimanus (assembly GCF_032717465.1). NCBI lineage: Eukaryota > Metazoa > Arthropoda > Malacostraca > Decapoda > Coenobitidae > Coenobita > Coenobita brevimanus. The sequence continues at coordinate 66,329,727 of NC_137054.1, forward strand.
TAACTACAAATGGACGAAAATTTGGGCCATGTAAAGGTGAAGGAACTATAGATAACTTATTCATGCCTAGAAACTTCTTGCAATAAATTCTGAAAGGTTGCCACTTGATCAGCCTTCATTTCATCATTTTTTATTGTATTCTGAGTCCCGTTTAATAATAGAAAAATAATAAATATGCCTATAATACTTTGCCTAGTAATTTCAACTGCAATTTTAAACATAAATTCGCCCGTGCCAACCTAATTTTTTGGCCAGATCCCGCAACTACATGAAAATTTTGTCTAAGTCTTCTGTGGATACATTTTCGAGACAGCCCTCCCACCAGAATTCCTTCATTGCCCGAACCGCTTCTCTCTGGAATTCGCGTCCTCAGAATAGTTTCCCTCCAAATTCGAAGCCACA
>NC_137054.1:66332628-66335128 GCF_032717465.1 Coenobita brevimanus
GAGCAGACTTTACTGATCTACCAGAAGTCCCACCATGTCGTAAAAATACCCCCGCTAATACCAATACACCAGTCCTGTATGAGACAGCCCTAGCATTTATTCAACATGGACGGTGGGTGTTAGCGCCGAAGTGGTGACATGTAGAGGTGTATGGTATGTAGGAGGACTACTGGGCCTTGGAAGCAGGCTGTGAAGGCTATGCCCAGAGTCGGACACATAAAAAAAAAAATCAGTCTACTGCAAGCTAGTCTGTTTTTGCACTATGTTACGATAATACTAAGTCACCTGAGGAATGCACTTCTTTAAATTGAACCGAGACAATCTTTTCATTTTTTCCACCTTTCAGTTCTTTTTCTTCTCCTTGTCTTCTTCATCCTTTTCAACTTTTTCCTCTCCTCCTCCTCCTCCTCCTCCTCCTCCTCCTCCTTCATATATTACCACACGCCTCAGTAAATCAAGATGGGATTCAGTCTGTCTTTTATGATTTGCAAAGGGAGGCGAAATAGAAAAAAGTCGACATCAACACATATGGAGTGTACGTAAATGTGATAAATAGTGTGGATAGTGAAGTAGTAAATAGTGTGGATAGTTCAGTAGTAAACAGTGTGGATAGTGCAGTAGTAAATAGTGTGGATAGTGCAGTAGTAAATAGTGTGGATAGTTCAGTAGTAAATAGTGTGGATAGTGCAGTAGTAAATAGTGTGGATAGTGCAGTAGTAAATAGTGTGGATAGTGCAGTAGTAAATAGTGTGGATAGTGCAGTAGTAAATAGTGTGGATAGTGCAGTAGTAAATAGTGTGGATAGTGCAGTAGTAAATAGTGTGGATAGTGCAGTAGATAGTGTGGATAGTGCAGTAAAAAGTGTGAATAGTACAGAAGGTAGTATGGATAATGCAGTAGATAGCGTGGATAGTGCAGTAAATAGTGCAGATAGTGCAGTAAATAGTGTGGATAGTACATTAAATAGTGCAGATAGTGAAGTAAATAGTGTGGATAGTACATTAAATAGTGCAGATAGTGAAGTAAATAGTGTGGATAGTACATTAAATAGTGCAGATAGTGAAGTAAATAGTGCAGATAGTACAGTAAATAGTGCAGATAGTGTAAAATCGTAAATCAGGCAGCACTTTTACGGGCGGCTGTGATGGATGGTGGCTGTGGAGAGCATCAGGGCATCATAAATCAATGGGTTCTGACACTAGGCTGGGACGGACACTTGGCTCATGGACCTCGCTGGAACGTTTACCCCTCTCTCTCTCTCTCTCTCTCTCTCTCTCTCTCTCTCTCTCTCACCATCCTGCTTTTGGGGGATAGGGAGGGAGTTGAGGGACGTTTGTATACCCGGGCAGAGGGCCAGCTCACTTAAATCGGTGCCACCACGTGAAGGCGTCCCTATCCATCGCCATCATGAGGGTAAAAACAGCATTGACATAAATTCCGTATTGTTTTTGTGTTAGTCAAATGGCAGTGCTTGAATTAATGCAAGTAATAATTTATGCAGATGCAATCATTCCGTGTTGCAGTCCTATTCACCCGAAATTATGGACATTGCTGAAAACATAGCCATAAATAAACGCAAAATTATTCATTTCTTTGTGAGTGAAACACCTTCCAATTTTCGATATCAGTACATGAGTTCAGTTTAATTCCTTTTATGATGACTATAGCACTGGAGAGGGACGCCTTCATGTGATGGCACTGATATAACACGGCGACTCCACTGCCTGGTTATACAAACGTTCCTCAGCTACTTGCCTATACCCCAGAAAGAAGATGGTGGACTGCAGGAGGGGACAACTTCAGCCTGCAGTCCACCGCATTCACAGTCAGCTGAGCCTGGGATTGTAACTACTACTACTACTACTACTACTATACTCAGCAGACTGGATGATAAATTTGACTAGTAACCAAGGAGCATCATTTCTACCCCATAACTAAGCCTCAAATAATCCAGTGTAACCACAACTCTGTCTTTAGGTTACAGGAGTAGTATTTGAGTTACAGAAGTAGTATTTAAGTTACAGGAGTGGACCAGTTCCGTCGTATGAAAGCAAATATGGCCCAGACCACCTCGGCAGCCCCTCACTAGACCACCACCACCACCACCACTCCAAACTTTGCCAATCTTCTGTGTGGCGAGAATTTTGCAACTTGGTCAAAACTTGTGAAGATCTCCCTCCATAACTACACAACTCACCGCCCAACTTTATACGTGAGAGAGAGAGAGAGAGAGAGAGAGAGAGAGAAGGGAGGGGATGATTCTGGCGTTTGTGTGCATCTGGTGTAAGCTTTAGAACATGTATTGTGTGTGTGTGTGTGTGTGTGTGTGTGTGTGTGTGTGTGTGTGTGAGAGAGAGAGAGAGAGGAAGGGAGGGGATGATTGTGGTGTCTGTGTGCTTCTGGTGTAAGCTTTAGAACATGTATTGTGTGTGTGTGTGTGTGTGTGTGTGTGTGTGTGTGTGTGTGTGTGTGAGAGAGAGAGAGAGAGAGAGGAAGGGAG
>NC_137054.1:66337628-66342628 GCF_032717465.1 Coenobita brevimanus
TAATAATAATAATAGTAGTAGTAGTGGTAGTAATGTAGTAGTAGTGGTAATAAAAAAATAATAATGATAATGATGGTAATGATGGTGGTGGTGGTGATGGTGATGATGATGATGTTGATGATGATGGAAGGAAGAGGAAGTGAAGGCAGGGAAGGAAGAGGAAGTGAAGGAAGAGGAGGGAGGAGGCAAGTGAAGGAAGAGGAAGAAGACGGCCTCGGAGGAGTGCTTTGAGAGTCTAAGTAATTCCCCACATTAATCAGATAATGCAGGGAGACGGAGAGCAACAGTCAGGCACTCCCCTCCCTCCCTGCCTCTCTTACATCCTCCCTGTCCGCCTCCCTCCCTGTTTCCCTTGCCACCTCTTTGTTTGACTGGCCCAGGTGAGAGAGAGAGGGAGAGAGAGAGTGACTGGTAAGTAGGGGGTGTTGGGGTACGTGTGTGTGTGTGTGTGTGTGTGTGTGTGTGTGTGTGTGTGTGTGTGTGTGTGTGTGTGTGTGTGTGTGTATGTATGTGTGTGTTGAGGGAATGAGAGGGTTACTGATCAAGAAAAACCGCAAATCATTTATAGAATTCGCACTACAGAATTCTACTTTCCAACCCTCTCATCGTGGGGAAAACTCTAGTGTGCTATCCCAATCCACGCCATATCATTTCCTTTACCTCAGAATGGGTCATAGGAGCCTGGGAAATCTTGTATATATATATATCTTTTTTCATTTTTCACTCATTTTTTTCAATATAAAATTACAGTAAGAATGAATCAGTAGTCTAAGATATTCATTATTGTGCCGGTCAGACTGGCGGACTCATTCAGTTTCCCCCTAGTCCCTGTTTAGTCAGTAGTGTAATTGGGGACCTTGGTATTCATTTGATGGTTGTGTGTTGTGTTCAAAGGGAAGACTATGGCCTTGAAAATGAACTGTCAGCCTCTTTGACCATCGTCCAGGCGATAGGAAAAACTTGAGTCTTTTTCTGTAGTTGGTTTCATGTCAACACTCCCATCTCTGCCAACTCCCATTCTTGCCAACACCCCTGTCTCTGCCAACCCAATTCTTACCAACACTCCTGTCTCCACCAACTCTCATTCTTCATCTCGCTGTCCCCCCTCCTGTCCATATTTCTGCTGTTTCTCTCTCTCTCTCTCTCTCTCTCTCTCTCTCTCTCTCTCTCTCTCCTCTCCCCGCGTAGTTGGCCCATTCCATTGAGCGAGATTTTCCTGTTATGGCCTATAGCCTACCCATCTCCCCTACAGAGAGAGAGAGAGAGAGAGAGAGAGAACTTCTTGCTGTCTTTTTCCTTGGCCGAAGTAAATTGAGTTTCAAAAGGAAATCTCTCTCTCTCTCTCTCTCTCTCTCTCTCTCTCTCTCTCTCTCTCTCTCTCTCTCTCTCTCTCTCTCTCTCTCTCTCTCTCAATATATCCACCCCTCCATCCATCTAGCCTATCTACCTTCCTACCTAGCTACCTAGCTACCTACCCTACCTACCTACCTATTACCTACCTACCTGCCTATCTACCAACCTACCTATCTATCCATCCATCCATCCATCTATCCATCCATCCATCCATCCATCTAACTATCCATCTATACCTATCGATCTATCTATCCATCCATCCATCTGTCAGTCTGTCTAATGCCCAGGTTAATTCACAATCTCTCCTTCTATTTCCCCACCCCTCACGCCACCACCACCACCTGCATTAGGTATATCCACAGCAACATGACGGCAGGTGTTCAGGTGAGAAATATTTCATCGTGGAAACAGGAACGCGCAGGCCGATGGAGACAGATATTTTTTAGGTGGCCGTTTGCAGTATTTCCTCATCTTTTTTCACTCATTAATAACACCCGGTAATGTATAGTTTTCAATACCCTAGTCTCAGTGGAGGTCTACCATGATTTCGAGCCCCTAAAGGTGTGTGGAGGTTAGTTGGTCAAATGCCGTTAAGGGGGTACGTTCGTCACCTCCCCTTGCGTGTAATGGATGGCGGTTTTCTGGCCTGGAGGGAAAAAAGAAGAAGAAAAGAATAAAGGAAGAATGATCGTCTTGTGAAACTCAAACTTACCGTGTACCGAAAAAAAAAAGTGGTGTACAGAACGGAACTCTGGCCAAGGCTAAGGTAAAAAAAGGAGTTTAATTAGTGAGACAGGTGCTTTGTTTACCTGGAGTGCGACTGGGCAGGTGACCAAAATCTACCTGCACTGCGGAATGAACCAGGGACTTTATTTATAACCTCTGCTAAGCTTAACCCTCTCAGTTACCTAAATACCCACCCAGATACCCAGATACTCAAACCCATATATCCAAATACCTCTTAACATTTTACCCTGTACCTGACATCGCTCTCTGTGTGATGTGTATGGAAACCTGTGACCTGTAAACATCTTATATTCCACGACACAACGAAGTAAACATTATTGAGGTAGTGTTTAATATTAAATGAGAGAATATTTTTACAGCTGTCTTAATAGTAGAAAAAGTCAGATATCTGTTAGGGATGCTCTTGCGAAGTACTTAGTTGTGTCTCACTCTTACCGAACGAAGCGGGTTCATTGGCGAGTACCAGAAGTCTAGGCAGGAAAAAAATAGTCACACAGGGAGAAAATAATGCAAATATAAGCCAGGAAGGGGTAAGGGGGCACGTTAAAAAAATATTGCAAATGAATAAGAGAAAGTGGAATAAGGTGAACGGAATAAAGGATGAAGCAGACACTGATTCAGGAGGAGATTCGAACTGGCTGTAGTTGAGCGTGTGAGAGAGCGAAGTGTGGAATTTGAGGACTGTGAGGAACTGACAAAAGATCGAAGTGCATTGGTGATACATGCTTGGAAATGAGCTTGACAACGGATGACCTCTATTGTTAACCGTAGTAGTAGTAGTAGTAGTAGTAGTAGTAATAATAATAATAATAATAATAATAATAATAATGTGTTCAGGTGTTTTTTTACAGGTGAGATGCAGCCAAGGTCTTAAAGGCTTAGATGATGTGTGTATGTGTGGCTTGTTTGTTTGTTTTTTGTTTTTTTACTGTATCAAACTTCATCCATAAACGTTGACACACACACACACACACACACACACACACACACACACACACACACACACAGTAAGTAATAACAGTGACCAGAGCCAGGGTGGTGAGTGCAGGTGGGGAGGGGGACGGGAGGCGGGGGGCGTGGCATGTGAAAGAGAGGATCACAGTGAGTGGGGTGGGAGTGTGGAGGCAGGCCGTGTGGAGAGGCTGGATCAGGAGACTCTGGTCAGTGTGTGTCTGACTGTGGTAAGGGGAGGTTGTGTGTCGCCAGTCTCCACACCATCTCCAGCCAGCCACCGCATCATCATCTCTCAATCTCTGGAATTTTCTCTCCGTGTGATGTCCTCTTGTGTGTTTATCTCCGTGTATTGTGCAGTCAGAAAATCAAATATGTTTCCTAGTTTTACAAAAAGATTATTTGAAGCCAACGAAACATCACCAAAATCTTAACTTGGCCTTTGCGTGTATTGGATGCTTTGACACTTCCGCGAGAGATTTGCCGAACCTTAGAAAGACAGTCATTTCCCTGCGTTCTAAAATATATTAAAGCAAAAACAAAATAAACCAGAAAACTATACGATTTAACCTTACTAATTACTGAGGAAATACGCTAAAGACATACCAGGGAGCGAGAGGAGAGAGAACTGGAAACTTTGGACCTTGAAAAGACACTATAAAGATCACACAGAAAAACCCACACGATGAACATTTACCAGACTTTACGGAATACCTGAGTGACATGTGTTCAAGTGGTCACTGGAAATTCACGCCTAAATGTAGTTGTGTGTCAAGCCTACTTTGAATTATGATCAGGTGTGTGGAACTCAGTATTGCATCGTCTCGGTTGACAAGTGTAAACCATGAGTGTCTAGTATTTTCTGTGTGGATGTACCTGACTCTGACTTTAGAATATACAGCACATTCCTAACCAGTTCTATTCATGCTTAGAAAATAGATATCCCAGACCTAGAAAACTTATTAAAATGGTGCTGACGGAATCCCAGGGACGAATGCAACGAGAATTCCACAAAACTCTCCTGACACAGTGATTTCGTGATGCCATATCGAGCGGCACTTAAACCTTGACCTAGTGCGAGGCTGCCGAGAGTTGAAGGATGAGTGACTGTCGACAACACGAGGGTCACTAAAATACGCCCCACAACCGTCACTGTTACATCCAGGTCCTTATTTGTTCTGAACGGGGTCTTGGGGAAAACAGACTGTGATTGAGTGGTAGTTACAGTTTTAGGCTTATCTGGACGCTACCCCGGTGGACTACAGGCTGAAGTTCCCCATCCCCTGCTGTCCACCATCCTCCTTTTGGGGGATAGGGAGGGAGCTGAGGGACGTTTGTATAACCGAGCAGTGGAGTTGCCTAGTTTTATCAGTGCCACCACGTGAAGGCGCCCCTCTCCAACACTGTGTGGCGAGAATAAGGAGGAAACTGAGGGACGTTTGTATAACCGAACAGTGGAGCCGCCTGGTTTTATCAGTACCACCGCGTGAAGGGTACCGTGAGAGTGAGGCGGCGAGTGAGGGGTGAAGGCTCCCCCCTCCCCCTCCCCACCACCGCCCCCCCGCAAACAACCTGTAGGAGTCGGTGATGATCAAGTCAGGTGCCTCACATGACTCCACCCCCCACGCCCTGCCCCTCCTGCTGGTGCTGGTGGGGCTTCTCATGCACCCGGGTAAGTGTCCTGGGTCCCTCTTCCCTAGCACCTCTTCCGTAGCGATTTAGTTTTGGATGCACCTCTTCCTTAGCGATTTATTTTTGGATGCACCTTTTCCTTAGCGATTTATTTTTGGATGCACCTCTTCCTTAGCGATTTATTTTTGGATGCACCTTTTCCTTTGCGATTTATTTTTGGATGCACCTCTTCCTCAGCGATTTATTTTTGGATGCACCTTTTCCTTAGCGATTTATTTTTGGATGCACCCTTTCCTTAGCGATTTATTTTGGGATGC
>NC_137054.1:66345128-66372628 GCF_032717465.1 Coenobita brevimanus
TACCTCCTCAAGCAACTCGCCATTCAAAACTATATTCATCCCCGTACCATCTATAATAATAATAATAATGATAATAATAATAATAATAATAATAATAATAATAATAATAACCAGTAAAACGTCCTTGTAGGCCAGGTACGAGTGAGGCCATTTTAATCAGAAAGCATTGAAGTGTCGCCATACACCCCTCAGATGCCAAGAGTTCTGTATACTCGTATTGATGGCTATCTACCTACCAAGTTTCATGCCTTTACCACACACTGTCTGGCCTGTGACCGTTTTCAAGGTTTTCGACATGCTGCTGAGAGTGTCACTTGCCACATGCACCGCCGGGGTGTGATGGCGTGTCAAAAAGAAATCTTAAAGAATGGGAATATTATATGGTGCAAACCGCGCAGTGATTGGCCTTGTGGTTGCTGGGACATAAGCGTCTTGACAGCGTTACAGTCGGGCCGGGTAGCTCGGGTCGGTCCTCGCATATGTAAGAAAATGCCACTACTTGACGAGAGACTCACGAGGGCCTCGGCATCGCTCTTAATGATGGGGATAGGAAGGGAACTAAGTGACATTTGTATAACTTGGCAGAGGACCCGCTCGGTTATATCGGTGCCACCACGTGAAGGCGTCCCTCTCCAGCACCAGCCTGGACATAGAAATACGAAATATGTAAGTGGGTTGAATAGGTTAAGTCAGGTCAGATTAGGCTAACCCTGTCACTACGATGCCGTCTTCCACGCTTCTGCCCTTCCACCAGACACTATCTCTCTCTCTCTCTCTCTCTCTCTCTCTCTCTCTCTCAGGTAGTGGGTTAAAACTGCAAAGGAAAAAATCTCAACTCGGGGCAGGGGAGAAAAAATGAGGAAAATCTGATTTCCCGAGGGTGGGTGGCTCAGCCTTGCCAATTTATTTCTCCATTATGACGCGGAATGAGAACATTACCCCGGGGGAGCCTGGGTGCATGGAGCTGGGGGTGCCTCCTGCCTCCCCCACCCCTCCACACCCCTCCCTTCCTGCACACCCTGTCCCTCCTTTCCTGCACACCCTGTCCCTCCCTTCCTGCACACCCTGTCCTTCCCTTCGTGCACACTCTGTCTCCACACCGACCGTTCCCTCCATCCACACCCTGTCCCTCCCTGCACTTCTTCCATACTATGTCTCCATGCCCTACCCCTCCCTTCCTCCACACCCTGTCCCTCCCTTCCTGCACACCCTATCCCTCCCTTCCTCCATACTCTGTCTCCATACACTATCACTCCTTTCCTCCACATTCTTTCTCCACACCTACCCTTCCCTACATCCTCGCCCTACCCGTTCCTCCCTCCACACCCTGCCCCACCCTCCATCCACACCCTGCCCCTCCCTCCATCCACACCCTGCCCCTCCCTCCCTCCATCCACACCCTGCCCCTCCCTCCATCCACAGAAACCTAGCCTAACAAGCCTCTCTCAGCCTAGGAATATCAACCAGCTGAGGAAAGTGTGAGGCAGAAGAGGAGAAACTCAAGCAAGCTTTTTCCCCTTCTCTTCGTCCAAATGTAAACCCTTTGAGTCCCTGGCCATCCTTTTAAATTTATTCCTTATACTTCCAAAGGATGTATTTCAGGCCAGGGGAAATGAATCGAGCGTAAAGGATTATATATATACCCATTAACCCATCGGCAATTCGTGGTTGTCCCAGAACTGAAAAAAGAAAAGAAAAATTGTTTGAGGGCAGATTCAGGAAAATGTCGGATCTCTGGTAAGGCAACTTCTCTGGAAAGTCAATATAGAGGTTTTATGTGTATATTTATGTATTTATTTTGTATTTTATTATCATTCTTTTTTTTTTTTTTTGCTGTATCCTGCCGACTTTAATCAGCTTTGGGAAGAAGGACGATGCATGAAAATCTCTCTAGCTCAAAACTTTTACCTTACAGGAGAGAGAGAGAGAGAGAGAGAGAGAGAGAGAGAGAGAGAGAGTGAGAGTGAGTCCATCCATGCGCTATTTTTACTGGTAACTAATATATCCCTCTCGATTACTACGGTACAAGAATGTAGTGATAATTGAGTGAGCCAGTGATTGTCTATACTCAGTTCACTTTAACTAGGCCTAAAATTATCACCTCTCCACCTAGTACGCTGAACCATAACAAGAGATGAACACTACAGTAACGTTGCTAGTCACGAAGAAGTGCCAGTGAAAAGCTAAACCATAGTATTGTCTTTTTCCGCCTCTCAGCTGCGTGAAATAAGGTGCAAACGAACACAAATTTCTGCCTAGTTAAAATGAATGGACTGTATTCTTTATTTATTTATTTTTTTTGGGGGGAACCTCAAGAGTATGTTGGGAAAAAAGATTCAGGAAAGGACAGGATCAGTATGTATCATAGGTCTAGCACTGGGTACACTTGGCAACCCTGACATAATCGCAGGTTTGTTGGTGGCACTGGCATGAAGGAACGGAGGTGTCAAATATTATACTCTTTTTACTCTAACTTCGCTTAAAATTGCCACCTTTCCGTACACTGACACTAGATTATGATGCTAGCCACGAAGAAGAGCTATGCAGAGGATTTAGAGCCTTAGCACTGTCTTCTCCTGCCACTGAACTACGTTAAATAAGCTGTAAAAGGACGAAAATCTGTGCCAAGTTGAGGTAAAGGAAGTATAGTTGAGATCACCAAGTAACTGTGATGCATGAACGTTAGAAATTGTACCTAGACCTCCACTTCACGCAGACGCTGTCCCTTGTTTATGTGAGGCCGACTGCACGAGGTTCAAATGCCACTTTCTCGAAGGAACTGGAGTGGGATATATTTACGTAATCATAGGTCCCATTCCCAACACCCTGCACTGTCCCGAGTCTCTCCCAGGAGCTGTCAGAATTGATTTAATTGTCATCGACTGTATCTGGAGTAATGTATAGCTCTGGCCTTACATTTCATTTGGTCTTATCACGCGATGAGGTGATGGCAGCTGCAATTTTTCTTTCTTTATCTGTTTTTCGTGTCGTTCGATGCGTCAGTAGGTCGTGTCGTCCATCCCTCGCCACACAGTCTCATCTACAACTCTCTCTTCACCTTCAGTATAAGGCAGTTCATTTCTTATCCTTGGTGTCTTTATTTATTTTTATATCTTTTATTTATTTTTATTTTTTCATCCCCAATCTTTTCTCTCTCCTCTGTAGCTCTCTCACTACCTGGTCCACATTAGGAGACTACCATCAGGCTCTCACTCTGTTCTTTTAATTCAGACACATCAACTTTGCATTAATCATTTAGTCACAGTCCCACAAATCCTCTTCCATAAACACCACACCTTCATCTTCGTACTTCTTCATTCACCCCAGATTTTCTCCCTGTTATATCCCCAAACACCTTTTCTCTGCTTCACTTTGGCTTCATTGCACTCGAGCCATTACAACCCAAATGCTGTCATTGAAATCATCATCGGTCTATCACTTCTTCCCATTATCATTTATAGTATACATATTCAAAGCACCCCATTCTTAGCCCCAAACAACACCCCTGGTTAACTCCTGTGCCATCTCAGTATAGATTTTCAAATTAGTGGATTTAAAATAGAAGTACTATATATTATGTTTCCTGTGCTGAAATAAATTCTAATATACTTCACTATGATTTATCTCGAGGTAGTGAATAATGAAAAAGAAAAAGTGATACGATCTTTGGAGTGCAGCAGATTATTTGTTACACTCACAGATGGCCTAATCCAATGTGTGTCCCTAACTGTGTCATTCATTCACTCATTAAATCGAAGTACACTAGCTCCAAAAAGAATCGTACAGGATGGAGACGATGATATCCTACATGAGCAATAAAACTCACAATGTTCCAAGAAGATTAATCACTTGTCATTTGAATATTGATATGATGACAGTACTGGCTACGAAGAGTCACAAGAGTACGGTATAAAGCATCCTTATGAACGCAGATTTACGAACGTGGCGAGGTATCACTGGACATGTTGCAAAAGCCATCGTCTGTGTGTAAGACTGCCTGGCGCGAAGTGTGCACCGATGCTTTTTTGAGCAATTGTACATTTTTGAAGGATGAAATCTGGCAAGTTGCAGCCGTAGAGTTTTATGAGTGTCACGCTTATCGGGGGGATGTTGAGGGGTGGCGGGTATCGGTGGTGTGTCTGTCTGCATCTGGTGAGGTGTGTCAGAGGAATGTGCCCAAAGACAAAAGACACATTTGGGGATACGTTGGGGTAGTGGATAATGTTGAGGTGGGTGCGGATATTAGAGGTGTTCCTTGTTTTGTGAGAATAATTAAAGAGTTTCCAAATACTTTGGATGGGGTGGGTGCGGCTACTGAGAGTGCTCTTTGTCTTGTCCAAATATATAAGAATTTCACAATATCTCCGCAAAAAATTAAAGGGATGTTTTTGACCTCACGGACACCTAGACAACCCATAGGTCACCGAGGAAGTTTTATTATCTCAGGTCGTGGTGGAAATTCCCTGTGCCCCTCCCTCATTAACCTCGCTCGCCCTCAAAACAGGAGGAAGTTGGCGTCATTGCGAAGCCCGGGTTTTGTCCCCTTGGAGTTATTGATGGAGTTCCCCCCCCGCGCGCCTGGCCATTGCTCGCTGTGTGACTGGCTCGGCGGCTGAATTATTCCCCTAACAGAGCGGAATTTAGGGTAGACTGGGAGGCGATTTGCGGCCGCCATCAGCATATTGCGGGGACGAGGGGGTAAGAGGGAGCCGGGGAACATGTCGGGGGAGAGGAACAGTGTGTGGATGAAAAACAAGACGAAAATATGTGAGAAATGAGAACAGAGGGTGGTGCCGGACGAAATTATTGAGGTGAAGGGAGGCTGGCGCTGCTAAGAAGATGAAGATATATGAGACGAACGGAAGGTTGCTGGAAACGAGACGAAAATATGTGAGATGAGACGAAGAGAAGGTGGTGCTGGGAACGAGACGAAAATAATGGAGATGTGGCAGAGGCGAATGCTGAAACTGTGAGGATGAGAAGGAGGAGAGAGAAGTAGTGAGATGAGGAGAGAATGAATGAAGAGAGAGAGAGAGAGAGAGAGAGAGAGAGAGAGAGAGAGAGAGAGAGAGAATACATACGAAGGAAAATATGAACAGCGTAAAAAAAGATGGGGATGAGATGAATGCAAGAGTATGAAGGAAGGAGGCGAAACTGAACGAGATAATTGTACCTCTTTAACTTGTCCTAAAATTGCCATCTCTCCATCTTGAATGCTGAGTTGTAACATTAACACTAGGGTTTGGTGCTAGTCACGAAGAAGTGCTGTGGAGAGGATATAGAGCCGTAGTAGTGTCCTGTCTGCCAGTAAGCTACGTGTAACCTGCAAAAGGACAAAACTCTGGGCCAAGTTAAAGTGAAAAGAGTATAGTAGTGTGGTAAGGTCCTTATGCCTCTCTCTCTCTCTCTCTCTCTCTCTCTCTCTCTCTCTCTCTCTCTCTCTCTCTCTCTCTCTCTCTTTATCCATCTATACCCAGACGCTTTAATCCCATAAGGAGTGGCCACAAACAAATCGCCTCCATGTCGTCCTGTCCCCTGCCATTACGCTGCCTATCGCCAGCACACACACACACACACACACACACACACACACACACACACACACACACCTGTCTCATATACCTCTCCACTCCATCCCTCCATCTCATCCTCGGTCTCCCCCTCCCTCTCCCCCTTCCACCTAACTCACATATACCAATCTCTGTCACCAAAATGATCTTATTAAATAGGGAGTCTTTCTAGAGCTGAGAGAATAATATATACACTTGATAATCGCCTCCTTAGCCCTTTCACCACGACGATGCTCCCTTCTTACGACCTCCAGACGATTTTGCTCAGCTTATCAAGAGACGTATCGAACTGGGGAAGGTCAGAGACAGGCTTCATTACTCCCTTCACTGACAGTTCATAGCTTGAAAAAGTCTACGGAAAAAAAAACACGAAAATGAAACGCCAAGTACTCATGCCCCGAGCTGTTTACCTCTCTCTCTCTCTCTCTCTCTCTCTCTCTCTCTCTCTCTCTCTCTCTCAGGAGGTACTCGTGCTGATGGGGTTAAAATAGATAAAGAAATAGATAACTTTAGCTTCTTCATCCAGGTCAGTGTATTATGTGAGTGCCTGTGTCTCGTGGGTGTGATTAATGCCACCCTCTCACGCACACACACACACACACACACACACACACACACACACACACACACACACACACACACACACACACACACACACACACACCTGCACGCTAAGTCACATGTCAACGCGCTCTTATGTACATTGCACACACACACACACACACACACACACACACACACACACACACACACACACACACACACACTGCTCAATGCTTTTCTTTCACTCTCAGTTACAATGACCCTCGTAAAAATATCTTAAGTAAAGTTAGTCCTGTAAAGCAAGTGAGATATCTTTCTTTTCTTTACTTAGAGATAAAAAATAAAATTGCATACCCAAACACGGGATAATTTGCTTGTGTGAGAGAGAGAGAGAGAGAGAGAGAGAGAGAGAGAGAGAGAGAGAGAGTTAAAAATTGTGAGGAAGCGGGTCGGCCAGTGTGTGTGTGTGTGTGTTTGTGCGTGTTTGTGCGTGTGTGAGAGAGAGAGAGACAGACAGACAGAGATTAAGTGTAAGAGGTATTAAGAATATGAGAGAGCGTATGGACGAGAGAGAGAGAGAAGATATAAATATGTGTGTGTGTGTGTGTGTGTGTGTGTGTGTGTGTGTGTGTGTGTGTGTGTGTGTGTGTGTGTGTGAAAAAAAAAAAAGTGTGTGTGTGTGTGTGTGTGTGTGTGTGTGAGAGAGAGAGAGAGAGAGAGAGAGAGTTAGTGGGACAGTGTGAGTGAGAAAGATAGAGAGAAGTGAGAGAGAATGAAAGGGAGTGTGAGGCTGTGATTCAGCGAGAGTTTGTGAGAAAGTAAGAGAGTGAGTGAGTGACATGTGCTCGTATTTCCCAGCCATTCCTTTCAGTGTGTACTCTCTCTCTCTCTCTCTCTCTCTCTGGTTCTGACGCAGCAGCAAAACTGTCCCCTTTTTACTCTAACTTGGCCTAAAACGCACCACTCCATCTTGAATGCTGAGCTGTAACAATAGATTAACACTAGAATATGGTGCTAGTCAAGAAGAAGTGCTATGGAGTGGATGTGGAACCGTAGCACTGTCTTTTTCTGCCACTGAGCTGCGTGAAATAAGCTGCGAAAGGACGAAAATCTGGGCCAAGTTAAGGTGAAAAGAGTATATTGTGTTTGTGATAATCCTTTTCTCATTTTACGTAATTAAAGAGAGTAATTAACCTGTCACTTCGTAATTAAATGTAAAATACGAACGCTGTTGCAGCATTAAGCAGAGTAAACAGGAATTAATATTGAATAATTAGAGCGCTCTAGGTTTACACCGTCTATGGGCTATATCAGTAATGGTGAATGTGTATATGCGTTTCCATGTCATATTCCTTTGTCATATTCCTTTCACCTTAACTTGGCTCAAACTCTCCTCTTTTGCAACTTTTACGTATCTCACTGGCAGAGGAAGACAGTACGAATCTACCATCTTGTCATTGCTATCTATCTGTCTACAGCCCGACGCCCTAATGCCGTAAAGAGTGGCCGCAGACAAAACGCCTCCAAGTCGCTCTGTCACCCACCATTTGACTGCCCTCCCCCCAACTCATTCCCCCTCCCCTCTCATACACCTCCCAACTCCACCCTTCCACCTCATCCTCGGTCTCCCCCTTCCTGTCCTTCCCTTCACTTCACCTACATACACCCTCTTAGTCAGTCCTTCATTGCACTTCTTGTCATTGCACTTCTTCATAACTAGCATCATTTTCTAGTGTTAATATTACGACTCTATATTCTTGTCATAGCACTATTTTATCACTAGCATCATTTCTAGTGTTATTAGACTCTACATTCTTTTCACGGCACTCCTTCATAACTAGCACCACTTCCTAGTACTTTATTGTTTCAGCTCAGCATTCAGGAGAGGGCGATGGAACTGTCTCCCTCTGTCTGTATTTCCTACTTCCTCTAATCTCCAGTCTTTCAAACGCAGTGTGTCCAGGCATCTCGAAATGATCGGATCTTGAATTTAGCTCTGTCTTGTATTTTGTTTTTCTCTTGGAAGGAACGATTATTGCGGGCTTGTGGCCTTTGGTTCCTTCTTCCTGGCATAAAAAAAAAAAAAAAAGGCCATGTTAGAGTCGAAAGAGTGTAATATTTAGGATGAAGTATAAAGATTGTAGTAAAAATAATGATTGGCTGGTACGATGGGAAGACTGCAATTTTAGGCCAAGTTTGAGTTAAAGGAGTATGGTATAGAGACTGAGGTGTAAGCTAGCTCTAAAATGACTGACTCTGTGACTGCCCTAGGGTGTGTGGTGTGTGGGAGAGGGCCACAGGGACCCAGCTTCGTCAAGGAGCCCCCCCGCCACCTGCACTTCACCAACACCTCAGGGGCCGTGGTGGACTGCGTAGCGGAGGGGGCGCCTATCCCCACCCTCACCTGGACCTTCCCTGATGGCACACCGGTACAACAGGTGAGGCGAATTAAAACACACTCTACTTAACCCCAAACGCACTCTACTTTGACATTTAACCTCACACGCACTCTACTTAGCATGACATTTCACCTCAAACGCACTCTACTTTGAAATTAACCTCACACTCACTCTGCTTTGACATTTAACCCCAAACGCACTCTACTTAGCATGACATTTCACCTCAAACGCACTCTACTTTGACATTTAACCCCAAACACACTCAACTTTGACATTTAACCCCAAACACACTCAACTTTGACATTTAACCTCACACGCACTCTACTTAGCATGACCTTTCCCCTCAGATGCACTCTACTCAGTGTGACATTTAACATAATCACTGTTGTGTATATTAAAACACTGATAAAGGGTAAAATATATGCTTCACATTTCATCGTGTAAATTACGTTTGTCTGAGAGATCCTTGTGACAGTGTGTTGTCTTTAATATTCACTCCCCCCCCCTCCAGAAACCCCACCTCACCTACTCCAGAACAACCCCACTTCACCCCCTCCACACCCATCATTATCCACTCCACCCCTCGCCTTACCTCCACACAGTGACCCCATCTCACCCCCTCCACACCCAATATCATCCACTCCACACCTCACCTTACCTCCACACAATGACCCACCTCACCCCCTCCACACCCAACATCATCTACTCCACCCCTCGCCTTACCTACACACAATGACCCCATCTCACCCCCTCCACACCCAACATCATCCACTCCACACCCCACCTTAACTCCTCCACACAGTGACCCCACCTCACCCCCTCCACACCCAACATCATCCACTCCACACCCCACCTTACCTCCACACAATGACCCACCTCACCCCCTCCACACCCAACATCATCCACTCCACACCTCACCTTACCTCCATACGATGACCCACCTCACCCCCTCCACACCCAACATCATCCACTCCACACCCCACCTTACCTCCACACAATGACCCCACCTTACCCCCTCCACAGTAACCCCACCTAACCTAACCTAACCAAACCAAACCTAAGCGAGACAAACCCAGCCTAACCCAACCCAACCCAACCCAACCCAACCCAACCCAACCCATCCCATCCCATCCCATCCCATCCCATCCAAACCAAACTCAGCCCAACCTAGCATGAACAGCCAAACCTGACCCATTCTGACCTATCCTAACCTAACCTAACCTCACTTCGCTTCCCCCCCAGATAGCAGGCGTGCGTGAGGTGGCATCCAATGGGTCCCTCGTGTTCCCTGCCTTCCCTGCGCACCGGTACGACTCGCAGGTACACGCCGCTACCTACACCTGTCGCGCCACCTCACCTGCCGGCACACTCCTCGCCACACCCACACTCGTCAGGGCAGGTCAGTACTTTTGATACCTACTGTTGTTACCGTCAGCCCCATAAGCCTGTCACAAAGGGTAGAGTCACAGCCGTATATTCTGTGAGATTAATTTTTCTAGCACTTCTTCGTGATTAGTATTTTCTTCACGTAGCATGTTTATATTGTCTTAGTCCTGGTGTGCAGCCAGATTTGTTTTCCTTTATACGTTTTCCTGTTGGTGATGTTGTCTGTCACTGTTTATCTATAGCCAGACGTCTTATCTCGTAAGATGTGGCCACAGACAAGTCGCCTCCATGTCGCCCTGTCCCCTGCCATTTCGCTGCCCTCCCCCCAACTTACACCCCCCTACAAATCGCCTCCCTGTCGCCCTGTCCCCTGCTATTTCTCTGCCCTTCCCCCAACATATACCCCCCTACAAATCACTTCCTTGTCGCCCTGTTCCATGCCATTTCGCTGCCCTTCCCCCAACTTACACCCCCCTACAGATCACCTCCATGTCGCCCTGTCCCCTGCCATTTCACTGTCCTCCATGCCACCCTGTCCCCTACCATTTCACTGCCTTCCTCCCTAACTTACACCCCCCTACAGATCACCTCCATGTCGCCCTGTCCCCTGCCATTTCGCTGCCCTTCCCCTCAAACTTACACCCCTTTCTCTCATATACTTTTCCAGATATCCTCAGTCTCACTCCTGTTCTTTGCCTACTTCCTTCCCGCGTAGTTCAATTCAGCGAAGTGCCCGCCGCGAGCAACACTTCCCTCAAAATATTTCCCCACTTCATCATCCATTTTTGCCGCGAAAAGTTTGAACATAACACAGAGAATACTTTATCTTCCCACTCGTTCATTTTTACGTCATCAGGGTCACATTTTTGAGTAGTTTAACATATATATTTTTCTTGGAGTTATTAATTAGGCTTCCATGTGTTTCGTAAATGATTGTGTGGGTATGTGTTTAAAAAATGGCCCAAATTTTTAACTGATACGAGGTCATGTTTATTTTATTTTTTGTGATGTTTGGCCTCTCTCTCTCTCTCTCTCTCTCTCTCTCTCTCTCTCTCTCTCTCTCTCTCTCTCTCTCTCTGTAGGGCAGATACGTCGTAGTGAAAGGTTAATGGGGTTTATTTTTATCCCTACGACTATGGATTCTCTGCGATATAATCCTACAAC
Organism: Coenobita brevimanus; assembly: GCF_032717465.1. Classification (NCBI taxonomy): domain Eukaryota; kingdom Metazoa; phylum Arthropoda; class Malacostraca; order Decapoda; family Coenobitidae; genus Coenobita; species Coenobita brevimanus. Next base: position 66,356,191 of record NC_137054.1, read on the forward strand.
TACTACTACTACTACTACTATTACTGTTACTACTGCTACTACTGCTACTGCTACTACTGTTACTGTTACTACTACTACTACTGTTACTACTACTATTACTACTACTACTACTACTACTACTACTACTAATAATAATAATAATAATAATAATGGTAATAATAATAATAATAACATTGATAATCATAATAATAATTCACCTTTCTACTACTACTACTACTACTACTACTAATTCACCTTTCTACTACTGCTACTACTACTACTACTACTACTACTGCTACTACTACTACTACTACTACTGTAGTAATAATAATAATCTATCTATCTATTGCCAGACGCCTCAATCCCGTTTGGGGTGGTCACAAACAAATCGCCTCCAAGTCGCCCTGTCCCCCGCCATTTCACTGCCCTGCTTCCAACTCACACCCCCCTCTCTCATATACCTCTCCACCCCATCCCTCCATCTTATCCTCGGCCTCCCCCTCCCTCTTCCCCCCTCCACCTCACTCATACACTCTCTTCGTCAGTCTTTCACCCTCCATCCTCTCCACATGGCCAAACCACCTCAGTGTGTTCCTTATAACACTTCCTATCACATCCACATCCACACCACAACGCTCCTTTATATCCTCATTCGTCAGCCTGTCTCTCCATGTGACTCCACAGGCTCCTCTTAAATAACTCATTTCCACATTCGTCAGCCTGTCTCTCCATGTGACTCCACAGGCTCCTCTTAAATAACTCATTTCCACTGCTCTCACTCTTGACTTGTGTCCTTCCAACAACGTCCAAGCTTCACTTCCGTAATAATAATAATAATAATAATTCACCTTTCTTCTTCAACTACTACTACTGTAATAATAATAATAATAATAATAATAATTCACCTTTCCTCAGTGGTGGTGGGTCAGTACGAGGTGCAGGTGTACGACCAATTAGTGATCGCAGGTAACACGGCCGTGCTCAGGTGTGCCGTGCCCTCCTACGTGCGCGAATACGTCACCGTCACGTCTTGGCTGCACGACAACACCTTCCACATCTACCCCTCCCTGCACGGCGGTGAGTTACGTGCATCCCTCCGTCTAGCGATACCAGTTTAGCAGTTTGTGCTAGATGTGAGATGCGGTGCCAATTTAGCGGTTTGTGCTAGATGTGAGATGCTGTGCCAATTTAGCGGTTTGTGCTAGATGTGAGATGCGGTGCCAATTTAGCGGTTTGTGCTATATTTGAAATGTTTACGTTTTCATGTCAATTTAGCGGTTTGTGCTAGATGTGAGATGTTTAAGTTTTCATGCCAATTTAGCGTTTTTTTTGCTAGATTTGGAATATCACACACACACACACACGTACTCTCTCTCTCTCTCTCTCTCTCTCTCTCTCTCATCCGGGGGTCATTTTGCATCGTTTAATTACCTGCTTCATACCTGGACAGAGCGAAATAAAACTCTTCTCAGGGAGCTTAATGAGAGAGAGAGAGAGAAAGGAGGGGTTTGTGTTTGTTTGCTTGTTTGTTTGCTGTCTTCATCATCATCATCATCATCATCATCATCATATTATTATTATTATTATTATTATTATTATTATTATTTCTTCCTTCCCTTCTTCTTCTTCTTCTTCATCTTCCTTCCTTCCTCCCCCTCTTCTTTTTCTTCTTCTTCTTCGCGTCCACTGATGGCCGTCCCAGGAGCACAAAAGCATGGACAATGCTATATATGGACCACCCTGCTTTCCTTCTATCTATCTGTCTGTCTGTCTCTCTCTCTGTCTATCTGTATGTCTATCTATATATCTGTCTATAGCAGGGGTTCCCAACCTTTATTTACCCATTACCCCATTTTCCACACCTCCCTTCACTCATTACCCCTCATTGCTTATGTTTCCACAATTGCATTTTAGCTGCTTAACATTTTGATGCCTAGATTTTAGTTTGAATGTAGGACTTAATTAAAGGTTAGGCTAAAACCAAGAGAGTTATTGCAAGGAGTAATTTATTTTTATTATTAACACTGATACCAAATAAACATGACTTTAAACATTCATCTCTGAATTTTAGTATAGGTCTGAAAGTCTATCATAACTGATATGATTTTTTTTTTTTTGTTACCTCCCCCATTACCCTTCACAAAAGACCAAATTACCCCACTTGGGGTAATTTACCCCAGGTTGGGAACCCCTGGTCTATAGCCAGACGCCTTAATCCTGTAAGGGGTAACCACAAAAAAATCGCCTCCATGTCGGCCAATCCGCTGCCATTTCGCTGCCCTCCCCCCACCTTGCACCCTTCCCCTCTCTCATATACCTCTTTACTCCATCCATACCTCTTATCCTCGGTCTCCCCCTCCCTCTCCTCCTTTTACCTCACTCACAGTCTCCTAGTTAGTCTCTCATTCTCCACCCCTCCATTTTACACCCTCCTTTCTCATATACCTTTCTACTTCCTCCCTTCATCTCATCCTCGGTCTCCCCCTCCCTCTCCCCCTTCCTCCACCTCACTCACGTACGCTCTCCTAGTTAGTCTCTCACTTTCCATCCCCCAACTTACACCCTCTTCTCTCATATATCTCTCTACTCCATCCCTCCCTCTCATCTCCGGTCTCCCCCTCCCTCTCCCCCCCCTCCACCTCACACATACACTCTCCTAGTCAGTCTCTCACTCTCCATTCACTCCACATGGCCAAACCAGCTCTATAATGCCAAGATTAATCGATATTCTCTGGCCATGTTTACAACTGGCCATCTCTGCATCTCTCATCCTCAGTCTGTCTCAAACTGGCCGTCTCTGCATCTATCATCTTCAGTATCTATCTCTAACTGGCCATCTCTGCATCTGTCATTCTCTGTCTGTTTTTCCCTCAGCCTGTGACTTCCGTTCTTCAAGACGTAGTGTGTCGAGGTATCTAGAAATGAAGGAATTTTATATTGGGCTGTCTTTCATTCAGTTTTTCATGGGGAGAGCAAGTTTTTGTTGACTTTCATCCTTTGGCTCTTTCATAGTTTGCATAATGACGATGATAATAATAATAATGATAATGATAATAGTAGTAATAATAATAGTAATAAGAAAAATGATAACGATAATAATAACGATAATAATAATAATAATAATAATAATAATAATAATAATAAAGCTCATTTAGGTCGTAGCAGTTTATTTTACGTCCCATACAGCGTGTCACAGAAAAAAGAAAGAAAAAAAGAAAGAGAAATATAGCAACCACAGCCGTACCTTTATGCTGCCTGAGCGTGTTCGAAAAATGCCCCCTTCCCCCCCAAAAAAAAATATTGATTTGCATATACTTTGGTGTACCCAGTTTTGATATGCCTGGGAGCCCTGGCCGTAGTAGTTGTAGCCCCAGGTTCATCTAGACGTGAACCCAGTGGACTGCAGGCCGAAGATTTCCTTTTCCTGCAGCCCACCATGCTCCTTTTGTGGGGTAGGGAGGGGGTTGAGGGACCTTTGTATATCCGGGCAGCTCCACCGCCCCATCACATCAGTGCCAGCACGTGAAGGCTGTCCAGGCTTTGCAGTAAAATGGTGAAAATAATGGGGGAACATGCGCTCCCTCGCCCTCGCCTCCGCACCTCCATGTGAATTATGCCCACGTAATTTTCCCTTTAAAAAAAGAGAGAGAGAGAGAGACAGAAAGAGAGAGAGGGGGGGGAGGGAGAGAGAGAAATAGCGAAAAAAAAAAAAAAAAAGTATTTAGCGAGAAGCGCTGAATATTACTTTGGGTGTAATATTTCAGCACTGTTATTTCGGACGGCGCTTTTTATTTTTTTATTTTTTTTTTTAGCCTGTGATGATGAGAGTTTGTGTGAAAAAAATTTAAATGACATGTTAACTTTTTTCGTCTAATTTGTTCCAGAAATGTTGTGACTGCCCTTGCCTGCCTTTTCAGACCGAGGACGCGATTTTATATTCCGTGCCAGGTGTCCATTGGCGATTTTTATTTTGTTGTGGATAAAGTTTCATAGCTGGGGTTAGAGATAGTCATAGATCTCTCTCTCTCTCTCTCTCTCTCTCTCTCTCTCTCTCTCTCTCTCTCTCTCTCTCTCTCTCAGGTGTCCATTGGCGATTTTTATTTAGGTGTGGATAAAGTTGCATAGCTGGGGTTAGAGATAGTCATAAATCTCTCTCTCTCTCTCTCTCTCTCTCTCTCTCTCTCTCTCTCTCTCTCTCTCAGCATCGGGGAAAATGTAGTTGGTTATGCCTGTTTTAAAGAGCCAGGATTCCTTGGGCTTGGACGGTGAGTGAGTGAGTGGGTAGCCCTTTTTGCTGGATACTCTGTTGTTATTTCTCCATTTATCGTGCATTCTCTTTCTTGCATTCCCAATATTAGCTCTCCTCATTCCTTGGCGGGGGTGATGGTGGTGGTGGTGGTGGCGGTGGTGGTGGTGATGATGATGATGAAGGTGATAGTGGTTATGGTGATGATGAGGGAGAGGAGGAGGAGGAGGAATATGATGATTATAGTGATTATATGGTGATGAGGAGGAGAATGATGATGATGAGGAGGAGGAGGTAGAGGATGATGATTATAGTGATGACCATGATGATAATAATAACAATAATAATAACAACAATAATAATAATAATAATAATGATAATAATAATAATAACAATAATAATAATCCATCCATCCATCCATCCATTGCCAGACACCATAATAATAATAATAATAAAAATAATAAGAACAGTAATAATAATAACAACAACAACAATACCAATCAGAAATAAATGATAATAAATACATTACTCAATAAACATTCATAGTAAACATTAGTCTTGTCAGTCAAATTCCACAAACACAATTATATATATATATATAAAACACTGTATTCATATATATTTCCCACTAATATTGCTCTTTGAAGGACGCCAACGAGCAATATTATCTTTCTTTTCCTTTTTTTCTCTTTAATCTGGTCCAAATGTTCATCTTTTTGCAGCGTATTTCACGAAGGTCAGTAGGGGAGGATGATAGTTTATGAGAGAGAGAGAGAGAGAGAGAGAGGATGTGTGTGTGTGTGTGTGTGTGTGTGTGTGTGTGTGTGTGTGTGTGTTCATAAAATAATAAGATAATAAGATGTTTCTCTCTCTCTCTCTCTCTCTCTCTCTCTCTCTCTCTCTTTACAGATGGGAAGTACCACATGACAAGCACTGGCGACTTACACGTGCTGGAGGTGGGTCCACAAGATGGCCTCTCCCGGTTCCAGTGTCGCACCCTTCACACCCTCACCGGAGCCACGCACCTCTCACACACCCCTGCCAGGATCATTATTACAGGTACGATACACCTTACACTCACCCTACATACACCCTACGTATCCTACACGCACCCTACACAAAGCACTCACACACACCCTCACCGGAGCCACGCACCTCACACACACACATCTACTAGGGTCATTGTTACAGATACGATACACACACACACACACACACACACACACACACACACACACACACACACACACACACACACAAGATCCCCCTCACCTTTCCCAATTAATACCACACACCTTCTCCATCAGTGCATCATTTACACCTGTGATTCACCTTTCCTAGTAATTCCTGGGGCTTCCATCCTTCAGTGTACCGTGAGGCTTAAAAGTTTCATGAACAAGAGCATTTTAAGGTGAGTAATCTAACTTTTGCACACGCCTACCTACAGGGAGAGTCAAAGAAGCGCCTAGTCTTCCCCTTTTTGTCTGAAGAAATTTTAAAGCTGGCGAAGTACGGTGAAAAATCGAATCTAAACCAGTGTGTGTTTCAGATGGTTCGAAGTGCTAACATACCGTAAATTAGCGAGAAGTGCTAACAATACATAACCGTACATTAGCGGGAAATCCTAGTAGGTCAACCATAATTTAGCGAAAGCGCCAACAGTACAACCGTAAATTAGCGAAGAGTGCTAACAAAACAACTGTAAATTAGCTAAAAGTGCTATGTGTCCGTCAGAGTTTGGGAAGATGTTGGCGACGCGGGGGATTACATGTCGGCCCTTCTGTTCTATTTTTTTTTTTCTTTTTTTTTTTAACTTGTCGTAAAGCTGCCATCCCTCCATCCTGAATGTTGGGGGTAAGATGAACACTCTGATGTGGTGCTAGTCACGAAGAAGTGCCGTGGAAAGGGTGTAGGGTTCCATGGCATTTTATTTTTCTCCCACAGAGCTACATGGAATAGTCAAGGCATTCTGTCTCTCTCTCTCTCTCTCTCTCTGCCATTGAGCTACTTGAAATATGATGCTCATCACGAAGAAGTGCTTTGTGAAGGATGTAGAGTTCAGTGCCATTTTCTGTCTCTGCCACTGAGCAACGTGAAATAAGATCCTATGGTCGTACCATTCTAAAGTGGCGGTTTGGGTGGGGCACGAACCTCTGTACAGTGGTACCACGTTTTCCATACTCGCGATGCCCCTCTCTTTCTCTCTCTTTCTCTCTCCTGGGGGGATGTGCATCACCCTAGGGAATTTTGTTTCTTTTATGTCTTATAAACTTGTGCTTTCATTTCTTTATTTTGTTTTTTATTATATTATTGTTTTACATATGGCGCCAGATGACCTCGGTGTTACGGCGCCTTTTCATTCAATCATTCTCGCCCTCCTTCCTTCCCTCCCTTCATCTTTCCCTCAGCTTGACAATGCACTCAACACTGCCCCTTGCCTGCCCTCTCTCTCTCTCTCTCTCTCTCCTTGGGGAGATGTGCGTCACCCTCCGGAATTTTGTTTCTTTTATGAGTGACTTATAAACTTGTTCTTTCATTTCTTTATTTTGTTTTTATTATATCTAATTGTTTTAAAATATTATTGTTTTACATATGGCGCCAGATGACCTCGTTGTTGTGGCGCCATGATTTGTTTTCATTCAATCACTCTCTCCCTCCTTCCTTCCCTCCCTTCCTCCATCTCCCACTAAGCTGCACTCAACACTGCCCCTGGTCTGCCTTCCCCCCCCCCTCTCTCTCTCTCTCTCTCTCTCTCGTCTGTGGTATTTTAGGATACATTTTGGTTATTTTCTTTTACGTTATAATGTACATATTGTAAATTTGACTTTATTTCCACACCACCCAGGAGGTTAAAGTCTTGGCGCGTTTTTTTTAACAGGTGTCCCCAAACAGGCCTATTCCTCTATCCCTCACAGATGACCAGGTCGGACTGGGTGTGTGTGTGTGTTGCCGCTCACGAGGGTTTAATGTATATATTTTTTTTACTAAGAAACTGGCATATTTTTGCTTATAATCCTGCATATCATCTTATAATCATAATTGTGCCATTATTACCAACCCCAGAAATACGGTAACAGCCAATAAAAGTGACTCCTTTTTTTTAAGCAACACTGTAAAATAATTATGCCACGTTTCTGTATTGCCGTATAAATATTTTATGCATAATCGGTTCACTGTTCTTTCATATATTATAATACACACGTTACCATTATATTCTTATGTGTTTATGTTATTGTGATCCCTATTACATATATCTGAGCCGTTCACTTAGCGGGTATGGAACACGTGGCACCACTGTACAGAGGTTCGTGCCCCACCCAAACCGCCACTTAAGATTGGTACCACCATAGTCACGAAGAAGTACTTTGTGAATGATGTAGAGTTCAAAGTCACTCTCTCTGTCTCTCTCTGCCACTGAGCTACGTGAAATAAGATGCTAGTCATGAAGAAGTGCCAGGGAAAAGGATGTAGAGTTCAGTGCCATTTTCTGTCTCTGCCACTGAGATACATGAAATAAGATGCTAGTCACGAAGAAGTGCATGGAAAAGATGAATTCAATGCCATTTTCCCTCTGCCTCTGAGCTACGGGAAATAAGATACTAGTCACGAAGAAGTGCATGGAAAAGATGAATTCAGTGCCATTTTCTCTGCCACTGAGCTACTTGAAATTAGATACTAGTCACGAAGAAGTGCATGGAAAAGATTAATTCAATGCCATTTTCTCTGCCACTGAGCTGCGTGAAATAGGCAGCAAAAGGACGAAAATCTGGCTCAAAATAAGGAAATAAAAAAAAAATGCAATATCTGAACTTGACACTGCACACGCCAGAGCCATCTCATTAAGGACTGGCCTGATGGTATTGGCACTGAAGCGATAATTACTCCATATAAGATGACACTAATTGCGTCACTGTGTTATGTGATGGGTTTTTGGGCAAAATTCAAAATCCGGCATTCGTTTATTTAGTTATTTATTTTTTTGCAACAGGATAAAAGTGTATTTAATTTTGATTTTCCGTCCCGTTGCTGTTTAAAATTCAGGATCCGACTCTTAGATTTGTTGTCATTTTTTTTAGGAATGGATAAAGGATGTAATTTATACCGAAATTTAATATATGCTGAATATGTTAATTATTTGGCCTTATTTCCAAGCTGTGTTTATAATAATCTTGAGAATCATACACGACGGGGGCCAGGGCGACATGGAGGCGATTTGTTTGTGGCCACCCCTTGCGGGATTAAGGCATCTGGCAATAGATAGAGATAGATAGTCTATATATAACGCGTCTCAACTCCGCCCGGTGATTTCTCTTGTGTTGTGGGAACGGCTTGGTGTGTGTTGCTGGGACAGCTTGGTGTTAGCAGTACCTATCTTGCATCATGTATTCATTTCCCACTGTCACAGCCACAAGCACGCCCACACCAGGAGCCAGAGCCGTTCCCGCAACACATTGGATTCGGCCACGTTAGTTTCTAGTGCAGCGCTTTTCATGGCCAATCCTCAGTTCAATTTTACAACCCCGGAAAATCGATAAGCTTCAAGACCCTGGTTCCAGTGGTAGTATGTGGGTTGTGTATGATGTATACTGGCTGTATGTTGTATGCTGAGTATGTTTAAGCGTGGAATGTATGGAGTATATTCCTCAAATCTCTAAGGCAGCGTACCATCATTGTGTCTTACTTACCATATCCCAGGAACTGGGAAAAAAGTTCTTGTATATTTCAACTTTGGCTCCTTCCCTTTCCCCTCCCCCTCCACTCTGCTCCCTCCTCTCTGCTCCTTCTCTCTGCTCCCCCCTACCTCCCTTTCCTCTCTGCTCCCTCCTCCCCGTCCCTCCCACACCCTTCAGCTCTCTCCTCATCTTCCCTCATTTAAGTTCCCAAACTCACTTAGGGTCGCACACCGGCCGCTCTGCACCTACTTAACTTTATTGCAAAACTGGATTAGCAAGGCAGGCAGAATAGTGATAAAAGACCACTTATACTATACTACTAATACTATGACTACTAATACTACTACTACTAATAATAATATAACCCATTTCCTATAATTTGATACAAGACGACGATACTAACAATTTCCACATAATATGTCTTCACTATACATGGCAATAAATAAATCAATAGATAGAATATGTTAAGGAATGTTTGTTAATGACTGGGCGAAGAGCTTGACCATTTCCCCCATATTTCCCTCCACACACACCTTCTCTTCCTCCTCCTCCTCTTCCTCCTCCTACCTCATTACCTGCCAGTGCCTCCTCTTCCACTTCCTCCTCCTCTTCTTCCTCCTGCCTCATTACCTGCCTCCTCCTCCTCCTCCTCCTCCTCCTCATCATCATCATCATCATTTCTGCTGTTGTCTCCCTGCCCCTTGTCCTGTGTGTTTCTCTCTCTCTCTCTCGCTCTCTCTCTCTCTCTTTCTCTCTCACCTTTCCTTTCTTCTTTCCTCCTGTTTTTCTCACTATCATCCATTTTTCTTCTTTTCTCCTCCTCCTCCATGTCACCCTCACTTTTCCCCACATCGCTCTCTCTCTCTCTCTCTCTCTCTCTCTCTCTCTCTCTCTCTCTCTCTCTCTCTCTCTCTCTCACACACACACACACACACACACACACACACACACACACACACACACACACACACACACACACACACACACACACACACACACAGTTTCCTCCTCATTTCTCGTCTTTTCTGTTCCTTTCCCCACAATTCTCTCCTCTCCTTTTTTTTTTTTTTCTTTGTTTTCTGAGTCACGCAAAATTTTCATCCTTCTGTCTCATTTAGTGGGAGTGTTTCTCTCTCTCTCTCTCTCTCTCTCTCTCTCTCTCTAATATGAGTGCTTCTTCTTCCCTTCTTTTTCTCTTCCTCTTATTTCCGTTTCTTGTCTTAGGGTCTCTCTCTCTCTCTCTCTCTCTCTCTCTCTCTCCATGTACCACACTGACGGTGATAGAGAGGAGCTCCTTCCCGCGGTGGCACCAGTGTAATGGAGTGACGCTGCTGCCTGGTTATACAAACGTCCCTCATCCCCCCCCCTACTACTACTACTACTACTGCTACTACTACTGCTGCTATTACTACTACTACTACTACTACTACCCTCAGTTACCACACTCCTAAACAAGCAAGCGTTACTCTTACCCAAGTGTTACCATCTGCATTCACCTCACGGATCTTTATTCCAATGCTGCCTATAGCCCTTCCAATTTGCCCTAACTGCCCTACACGCTGTTCCTGCTGCCCTAATGGTCCTTCCTGCTTCCCTGCTGGTCTCTCCTGCTGTCCTGCTGCTGCTGACGTGAGGGGGTTACTGCTGAGGGTGAAAAAAGTGTAATTTTGATGTGTGGTGGTCTCCGCTCCCACCATCGATTGTAATTCCGCCCTGTCGTAATTTTGCTGTGGTGGTGGTGGTGTGTGTGTGTGTGTGTGTGTGTGTGTGTGTGTGTGTGTGTGTGTGTGTGTGTGTGTGTGTGTGCAGCTCCCCACTTAAACAAACGTCCCCAGTCTCCCTCCCTATCCCGCAAAAGGAGAAGGGTGAACTGTAGGAGGGAGCAACTTGAATCAGATGAACCTACTGCAACAACAACTGCTATTACTACTACTACTACTACTACTACTACTACTACTTCTACTACTGACTCTTAAAAATCAGCCTAAGAGTCAGGAACGTATGAATAGGGTGCCGGTAGTATGCTTTCTCATATGTCAGTATATTTTAGTACCGCTGTCGATTCGTACGCTGAGCTCTAAAGACTGACAGGCAGGAAGACAGCCAATACAACCCCGTCACGTGCGTCACCCTCACTGCAAACACTCCGTCACGCCTGCACATCTCCCACTTACATTCATTGACCAGTTGTGTATTTTGAGGTACAAGAAAGTTCGAAGTATTGACATGCGTAATTTTTATATAATCTGCATGAATCACGTATAAAAATAGATTAATCTATCTATCTATTGCCAGGCGCCATAATCCCGTAAGGGGTGGCCATTTGACTCTGAGTTGTTTGTTTTACAGGGCGGAGCACTAACCCTCCACCAACCCACTTGTCGACACGCAGGGAGCACGTATAGTTTGGTTATATGGTTACCACCCAGCGTTGTAAATAGTTTCTTGGCTTACAGGAAACCATTTGGCTTGTCACTCAATGTAAAGCCACCTGTAAAGGAAGGAAAAGCAATAAGAAGTGACAGGAAAGATGGAAGAAATAGGAAGAGAGGAGAGCAGGCACAGAAAAAGAATGATACAGGCTAAGGAAGAAGTAGGCAGCACAACATCAAGTGAGTGGATGATGGTCGCCGCCACCTACCACCAAATAGATTAATACAGCGTGAAAATACGTTTGACACCTGCAAAGTTTGGTTTACAAGGAAGTTGAGAATATCGACGTTGATAATTTTCATAATATCAATTTAAATCGCTTTTAAAATAGGTAAATAGTGTGTGAAAATATCTATCTATCTATCTATCTATAGCCCGACGCCCTAATCCCGCAAAGGGTGGCCGCAGACAAAACGCCTCCAAGTCGCTCTGTCACCCACCATTTGACTACCCTCCCCCCAACTCACCCCCCCCTCCCTCATACAGCTTTGACGTAATATCAAGTACTTGGTGAGCTGGCAACGCCCTCCAGGATTAAACTGTTTTAGCTATAGACAGACAGACAGATAGATAGATAGATAGATAGACGGGTAGATAGATAAGAGTACATAGCTATTCTTTTTTTACTTCCTTGTTCCGTCAGTGGCATAGTATTACAAAAAAATTGGATGAAAAAAAAATATGAGAAATGAGGAGGGTAAACGAGGCAGAGGAAGGGAAACGCGAGAGAGGAGTAGGAGGAGGAAGAAGTGTGAGAGAGATGCAGATGGAGTGAAAAGTGTGACAGAGGTAGAGGGAGAAAAAGTGTGCTAGGATGATGGGAATAGTGTGGCAGAGCGAGGTGGAGGGAGGGAAGTGTGAGGGGTTGAGGAGAAGCATAAATGTGATAGAGGCGGAGGGAGGATTTAGTATGAGAGAAGTAGCAAGGGTGGAAAGTGTGACAGGAGGAGGTGGAAGGAAGGATAGGAAAGTGTGACAGGAGGAGGTGGAAGGGAGGAAAGTGTGACAGGAGGAGGTGGAAGGAAGGAAAAGTGTGTGAAAGGCAGAATATGGAAGAGGTTGCGGAGGAAGAAATGCGTGAGAGGCGACGTGAGGTAAAAGTGTGACAGACCGAGACGGAGGGAGGGAGAGAAAAGAGAGAGAGAGAGAGAGAGATAGAGCGAGGGAAAAAGAGAGAAAGAGGTGGAGGTGAGTTTTTGGGGACAGGGAAGGCGATAAAGAAGGTCACTGGGGGGTGGGGGGGGGCCTGGAAACGGAGCAAGTGTCGCGCGGAATATTGTGAAGGGAGAGATATGGGAGAGAGAGAGAGAGAGAGGAGTGTGTGTTTGTGTGTGTGTGTGTTTGAATTTGTGTGTGTGTGTGTGTGTGTGTGTGTGTGTGTGTGTGTGTGTGTGTGTGTGTGTGTGTGTGTGTGTGTGTGTGTGCTTGTGTTCGTGGATAGAGAGAAAGAGAGAGCAGTGTGTGTTTGTGTTTGTTTGAGTTTGTTTGTTTGATATACGTGGGCGGCTGCACTGCCTGGGTACATACACGTCCCTCAACCACCTTCCTATCCCCCAAAAGGAGGATGTTGGACTGCAGGGGAACTTCAGCCTGCAGTCCACTGGGTTCACTTTCAGATGAACTTGGGGCTACTACTACTACCACTACTACTACTACTACTACTACTACTACTACAGTGAATGTGTTGGGAAGGGGATAGTCTCTCTTGCCACATAGAATCTCTCTCTCTCTCTCTCTCTCTCTCTCTCTCTCTCTCTCTCTCTCTCTCTCCTCTCTCAGCCGACCTACGTATCAGTCTGTCTACACATCTTTCCACACATATACATACTGGATACACATATATATTACTGTACAGAGAGACAGACAGACAGACAGAGAGAGAGACATTGCCCCAAAGAGAAATGCAGTTCGCGGAGTTGTTTATTAATTAGAAAAATATTACAAATCCTGAAAGTGTAATTGACTTTATGGTTGATATTAATTTACATGAAATATTAATGTTTTTTACCACATATATATAGTAAAAGACACACACACACACACACACACACACACACACACACACACACACACACACACATCCTGGGTACGAAGGATATGGAAATGAGCGATGTTTTGGTGGAGATGATGTGAAAATGAGCGATGTTTTGTAGGACACATGAATATACTGTCCTTATGTATGTATGTATGTGTGTTTTCGTATGCATGTTTGTGTGTATGTATGTGTATATATGTGTGTATGTAGGCTGTGTATATATGTGTGTATGTAGGCTGTGTATATATGTGTACGTATGTATGTATGTTTTATGTATGTATGTATGTATATATGTATGTTTGTATGTATGTGAATGTATATATATATGTACTGTATGTATGTTTGTGTACATATATATGTATGTATGTATGTATATATGTATGTATGTTTATGTATACGAGTATTTGTATGTATGTATATATGTATTTTTTGTGCGTATATATGTATGTGTGTATGTTTATGTATGTTTGTGTATTTATATATGTATGTACGTTTGTATGTATGTAGCCTATGTATGTTTGTGTATGTATGTATGTTTTGATGTATGTAAGTAGCCTGTGTATGTATGTTTGTATGTATGTATGTATGTATGTATGAGAAGTGTACTGGTAAGACTGCAGAAAAAAGCGAGTCTATTCAGAGTTAAGCAGCTTAGGTCAAATTGCTTCCAGCCTTCCCCTTCACCCCTATCACTGCCACTTTCTCAGGTCAGGGGTCACGCGCACAAACACGCCTATGACCAACTTTCAGGGGTAATAGTGATCGTTTTTTTGCAGGAAGGACAAGGAGGGAGAGTGTTGAGTCCTTCCACGTCTTCTGTTACTCCTACAAAAAGAAATGCTTACGAGAGGGAACTTATTGTAGGTTATTTTCTGTAGGAGGGACGAGGACAGGAGGGTGTACAATATTCCCTTAAAATTAGTTCTTCCTGTGTTAATAATCTAAATTAGGGCAAGGAATGGATGGGAAATGTGTTTGTGATTTCTTGCCCTTCCCTTCCCTTCCCTTCCCTTCCCTTCCCTTCCCTTCCCTACCCTACCCTACCCTACCCTACCCTACCCTACCCTACCCTACCCTACCCTTCCCTTCCTTTCCCTTCCCTTCCCTTCCCTACCCTACCCTACCCTTCCCTACCCTACCCTACCCTACCCTACCCTACCCTACCCTTCCCTTCCCTTCCCTTCCCTTCCCCGCCCTACCCTTCTGTGCCCTGCCCTGCCCTTCTCCTTCAGTTGGGTGGCGGTGTCGTGGTGGTGATGGGCGGAGGAAAAGCCAATAAAAAAGAAACTAAGGCTGATATTGTACAGGAAAATTCAGCGTTAACAGCAAAGGTTATTTATGAATACGTGACAGTATCCAAAGTTTCATAGCTCATGTGTGAAGTGGAGACCTAGACACAATCGCTGACGGTCATGCATCACGTTCACATGGTCAGCGAATATTTTAACACCTCCGTTCATTCTTGTCAGGGCCACCAACAGACCTGTCACTACGTCAAGATGTTTACATGTACCAGATGCCAGACACAGAGAGTTATGAGAAAAGACAGACTCTATAGATTTTATATTCGCCTCGTAAAAATAATATATGTTACATTATTGCAAAGTTACATGTTGCGTGAGGAATATGTGCCATTTTAAAGACTGATATTAGGTGAGATTTTAGGTATTTTAAGGATTCTGAATTTAGGTGAGATTTTAGACAATTTAGGTGAGATTTAAGGTATTTTGAAGATTGTGAATTTAGGTGAGATTTTAGGCCCTGAATTTAGGTGAGATTTAAGGTATTTTTAAGATTCTGACAAGGTGAAAGTTTAGATTCTGAATTTTGGTGAGATTTAAGGTATTTTAAAGATTCTGAATTTATGTGAGATTTTAGGCTCTGAATTTTGGTGAGATTTAAGGTACTTTGAACATTCTGAATTTAGGCGACATTTTAGACACTGAATTTAGGTGAGATTGGTGTTAAAGATTCTGAATTTAGGTGAGATTTATGCCTAAAGTTTAAAGACGTATCCTGAACGCGGCCCTCCGAAATCTCATTAATCTTTCCTCTGAGTGAAAAGTCAACTCGTCAGAAAGCAATTGGGAGGCAAAAGTGAAGGAGAGTGAGCGACCGGCTGGAGAGGGGAAGAGAGAATACGAGAAGATGAAAGGAGAGGAGGAGGAAGTGAGGAGTGATGGTGGAGATGATGGTGAGGTGAGGGAGGAGATGGTGTGATGGAGGAAAGAGGAAGAGTGATGATGGTGAGGTGAGGGAGGAGATGGTGTGATGGAGGAAAGAGGAAGAGTGATGATGGTGAAGTGAGGGAGGAGATGGTGTGGTGGAGGAAAGAGGAAGAGTGATGATGGAGATGATGGTGAGGTGAGGGAGGAGATGGTGTGATGGAGGAAGGAGGCATAGAAGAGTGATGAGGTTGGGTGATGAGATATGAGATGAAGTAACATGGAGAGGAGAGATGGTGAGATAAGCTAGTGTGGTGAGATGGTGAGGTAATGAGGAGAGATGGTGAAATGATAAAGTGAGGTGATAAGGTGAGATGGTGAGGTGAAATGAGTGAAAGTAAGATGGAGGTCGGAGTCAACTTGAAGAGGGTCGAGGAATTAACACCACCTTTTAAGAGACACAACAGAGGAAAAGAAGCAGAAGTTGAATTTCCTTTACCCTCTGCTCTTCCGGCCCTGGAGTAATTGGACAGGTGGCTGGAGAGGGAAACAAGGTACTGAAGGAGAGACAAGTATATTCCCAAAGTCTAACGAATACATGGCGGAAAAATTGAAACCATCTGAAACACATAAGAAGAGACTGGGTTTTCACTGGGTTTCGTCAGTTGTAAAAATCCTTCAGACAGATTTGGGAATGTGGTTTTTCTTTGACTGGAGATGAAAGGACAATGTGAAGGGAAATGACAGGAGATTTTAGAGGGAGATGACGCTAAGTAACACCATAATGAACAGTATAGCGTTGTTTCCCTTCCCATACGGTGTAATTGTCAAGGGAAAAGAATAAGAAGGAACAGTGAAAAGGGGAAAACAGTAGCAAGTAACACCTTCTGGGAAAAAAATATAAGGA
>NC_137054.1:66377628-66400128 GCF_032717465.1 Coenobita brevimanus
TCCTTTGCCCCCTCGTTATGTTATCTGTGCTATTTGGTAGTTTAACTCACTGCCACCATATCCACACCTCATTTTCAATACTGCAACATTAGATATTATGATCGAATGCTTAAAACTCGACTTGCGAAGGTGTAGTGAAGCTCTTGACTGTACGAATAAACGGTAAATTCTAAACCATATGTCGATGATAGAACGTGTTTTGCCTCTCCCCATTATGTTTGGCTGCATCTCGTAGTGCGCGGTGCAGGGTACGGAAGTGGAATACCTGTGTGTGTGTGTGTGTGTGTGTGTGTGTGTGTGTGTGTGTGTGTGTGTGTGTGTGTATGTTTTATTCTTGTGGTGTGGGTGTTTTGTCTCCAGATCCGGTGGCCGCGTGAGGCTTCGACCCAGGGAGACCCTACACATCACCCCCGTGGACCCAACTGACGCGGGCATCTACCAGTGTGCAGCCACCTACGGGAACGACTACGCCCACGCCCACGCCCACGTCAGCCTTGGAGGTGAGTCAGGAGGCCGTAGTAGCAGCCACAACCCAGGGCCCGTCATATGAACCAGTGGACTGCAGGATGACGCTCCCCTCCTGCACCACACCATCCTTCTTTCGGGAGATGGGAGGGGAGTTTAGAGGCGTAGCATAGGAGTCTTCGTTGCACCTTTTCCTTGGAGATTTATTTTGCTTATTACTGATGTACTTGCTCTTGTGTGTTATTTCACGTTACTATCAACATACATTGCATCACAGCTGTTTTCATTCACACTCTTCATGCATTAATCAAAAAATTCAGGTTCACTCTGGACTATTGTTAATTTACGCATAGTTTAGATCATGTGGAGAGGATGGAGAGGGAGAGACTGACGAGGAGAGTGTATGTGAGTGAGACGGAGGGGGGGGGGAGGAAGGGGGAGGCCAAGGATGAGGTGGAGGGATGGCGTGGAGAGGTATATGAGAGAGGGGGGTGTGAGCTGGGAGCAGGGCAATGAAATGGCGGGGGACAGGGCGACATGGAGACAATATGTTTGTGGCCACCCCTTACGGGATTAAGGCGTCTGGCAATAGATAGATAGATCACCATTTGGACCTGTTGAGGCTCAAAGGATGAAGTGACACCATACCAGTGAGAGGAGCTTGGATTTTCAGTGAGCTTTATGAGACACTGCTCCTCTCCGCATCTCATACAGTGTTACCCAGTGCGTTCATTCCTCTGTTATTATGATTGCTAACACTAGAACAGGAATTCGTGTCGCTTCTGGAGGCTTCTTAACACCTTTTACTAATTAATTTATCGCTACGTTAATATATCCTTGTTTGTTATTGGTGCACATGTCGAAAAAAAAGATAGATAGATAGATAGCACAACGAATTATAAAAAACTGATATTTGAAGTAGCTGAGGAAGAGAAACTGGGCCCGTATATATGTCGATTTGAGGAAGCTCCCTAACACCTCTTCCTAAGCGATTTATTTTGCTTAATACCCCCTTTCTCCTCCTCTGTGTCATTTAAATCATTCCAATACCACCAATTTCAACATAACTGACATACAAATTGCTACCAACCAGCCATATCAAAAAATGAATCGCAAAGGAAGAGGTGTTAGGGAGCGTCCTTACCCGATGTAAATATGGACCCCAGAGAGCCTCCCAGGTGACACGTACGGCCTCCAGTAACCAGCTGTGCCTGCCTCAAATAACCAGCTGTGCCTGCCTCAAATAACCAGCTGTGCCTGCCTCAAATAACCACCTGTCTGCCTAAAATAACGTGCTATGCCTGACTCAGATAACCAGCTGTGTCTGCCTCAAATAACCAGTTGTGTCTTCCTCAAATAACCAACTGTAAATAACCAGCTGTGCCTGCCTCAAGTAACCAGCTGTGTCTTCCTCAAATAACCAACTGTAAATAACCAGCTGTGTCTGCCTCAAGTAACCAGCTGTGTCTTCCTCAAATAACCAACTGTAAATAACCAGCTGTGTCTGCCTCAAGTAACCAGCTGTGTCTTCCTCAAATAACCAACTGTAAATAACCAGCTGTGCCTGCCTCAAATAACCAGCTGTGTCTTCCTCAAATAACCAACTGTAAATAACCAGCTGTGCCTGCTTCAAGTAACCAGCTGTGTCTTCCTCAAATAACCAACTGTAAATAACCAGCTGTGCCTGCTTCAAGTAACCAGCTGTGTCTTCCTCAAATAACCAACTGTAAATAACCAGCTGTGTCTGCCTCAAGTAACCAGCTGTGTCTTCCTCAAATAACCAACTGTAAATAACCAGCTGTGCCTCTCCTCCCCCGTAACAGCCGCTGCGCCCCGTCTAGTGTACCGCTTCATCGAGCAGACACTACAGCCAGGTCCAGCCGTGTCCCTTAAGTGCATCGCCACCGGTACACCTACACCTCACATCACCTGGACGCTGGACGGCTTCCCCCTACCGCACTCCCTCAGGTCAGTATCCACGCCCCCTTAGGTCACGGGTCACTCCCTACACTGCCACAGGTCACAGGTCACTCCCTACACTGCCACAGCTCATTCATCATCATCATCATCATCATCATCACCATCATCATCACCATCACATCATCATCGTCACCACCACCACCATCATCATCATCATCATCATCATCATCATCATCATCATCATCTTCATCACCACCACCATCATCATCATCATCATCATCATCATCACTATCATCATCCATCCCTGGAACTGTCTCCCTCTGTCTGTATTTCCTGCTTCCTATGATCTCCAGTCTTTCAGATGCAGTGTGTCCAGGCATCTCGAAATGAACGGATCTTGAATTTGGCTCTCTCTTGTATTTTGTTTTTCTGTTGGAGGGAACAGTTATTGCGGACTCATGGCCTTTGGTTCCTTCTTCCTCACATTAAAAAAAATAATCATCACCATCCACTCCTTACATGTAGTGCACTCCGGTGGGGGAAACACCAGGTAAGGAGCATCTCGCGGCTTAGTTTGGGTATTGTGGTAATAAATAGGATTACTGTGGGTTACTTACACTACACACTGACATCCCGACCACAGCAAACTTCAGTAATGACATCATGCATCACGGCTTGGGATAATGTGGCGGTTGGAACAGCGAAGCGCGGGTAATATTGTGAGTTTATGAGATGGCTCCTGACGTCCACACACACACACACACACACACACACACACACACACACACACACACACAGATTGCACGTTACGCTGGTGCTTAGGGTTTGCGAGTGAATGGAGCCGCATTTACGATTTAGCGTGAATTGACTGGGAGAGTGTGTGTGAGTGAGGTGGATTGGGAAGGAGGAAGGGTAGACCGAGGATGAGATGGAGGGATGGAGTGGAGAGGTATGTGAAGGAAAGTAAAGGGGGAGGAGGAGGGGTAGACCGAGGATGAGATGGAAGGGATGGTGAGGTGTACGAGGGAGAAGCGTGTGTGTTGGAGATGGGGCAGCCTGATGGTGAGAGGACAGGGTGACGTGGAGGTGATTTGTTTGTGGCCACTTCTCCGATTAAGGTGCCTGGCTGTAGATAGAAGATAGATAGATAGATAGATAGATAGACGAATATGTTGCTAGGATCAGGTTATGTCGTGGTAGTGGACTTGAAAGTAACGTAACGTAGTGGTGGTAACGTAACAGTGAAGACGTAAGAGTACCCTAACGTAACATAGTCAAGTAGTAGTAGTAGTAGTAGTGAACGTGTAAAAATACTGAAGATGCAATGACGTAACGTAATAGTGGTAGTAACGTAACACAGTATAGATTAGTAGTAGTGAAGATGTAGCAGTGACGTAACGTAATAGTGGTAGTAACGTAACACAGTATAGATTAGTAGTAGTGAAGATGTAGCAGTGACGTAACGTAATAGTGGTAGTAACGTAACACAGTATAGATTAGTAGTAGTGAAGATGTAGCAGTGACGTAACGTAATAGTGGTAGTAACGTAACACAGTATAGATTAGTAGTAGTGAAGATGTAGCAGTGACGTAACGTAATAGTGGTAGTAACGTAACACAGTATAGATTAGTAGTAGTGAAGATGTAGCAGTGACGTAACGTAATAGTGGTAGTAACGTAACACAGTATAGATTAGTAGTAGTGAAGATGTAGCAGTGACGTAACGCAGTAGTGGTAGTAACGTAACACAGTATAGATTAGTAGTAGTGAAGATGTAGCAGTGACGTAACGTAATAGTGGTTGTGACGTAACATAGTGGAGATTAGTAGTAGTGAAGATGTAACAGTGACGTAACGTAATAGTGGTTGTGACGTAACACAGTGGAGATTAGTAGTAATGAAGATGTTGCAGTGACGTAACGCAGTAGTGGTAGTAACATAGTATAGGTTAGTAGTAGTGAAGATGTAGCAGTGACGTAACGCAGTAGTGGTAGTAACGTAACACAGTGGAGATTAGTAGTAATGAAGATGTAGCAGTGACGTAACGCAGTAGTGGTAGTAACATAGTATAGGTTAGTAGTAGTGAAGATGTAGCAGTGACGTAACGCAGTAGTGGTTGTGACGTAACACAGTGGAGATTAGTAGTAGTGAAGATGTAGCAGTGACGTAACGCAGTAGTTGTGACGGTGTTATTACAGGTACTTGAAGGGCCAGTACGTGTCGGCGTTGGGTGACGTTATCAGCCACGTCAACATCACCTCCGTGCACGTGACGGACGGCGGGACGTACGCGTGCACGGCGGATAACAGCGCGGGCAAGATCGTGCACTCCGCCCGCCTGAATGTGTACGGCCCTCCTCACGTGCGTCCCATGGATGAGGTATCGGCGGTGGCGGGGCAGACCTTCACCGTCACGTGCCCTGTGTCGGGATATCCCATACATAACATCACGTGGACGAAAGGTAATGTATCCCTGCTGTTGTGTAATTAAATCGCTTGCTGTAAGGGGTTAAGGGGGTGGTGGTGTTGGATTGAGGATAACAGTGTGGTGAAAAGAGTGGTGGTGTTGGATTGGGGTTAAGAGTGTGGTGATGCTGGATTGGGGTTAACAGTGTGGTGGTGCTGGATTGGGGTTAACAGTGTGGTGGTGCTGGATTGGGGTTAACAGTGTGGTGGTGCTGGATTGGGGTTAAGAGTGTGGTGGTGCTGGATTGGGGTTAACAGTGTGGTGGTGTTGGACTGGGGTTAACAGTGTGGTGGTGTTGGACTGGGGTTAACAGTGTGGTGGTGCTGGATTGGGGTTAACAGTGTTGTGGTGCTGGATTGGGGATAAGTGTGGTAAAAACAGTGGTGGTGCTTGATTGAGGTTAACAGTGTGGTGGTGCTGCATTGGGGATAATTGTGGTAAAAACAGTGGCGGTGGTGGAACGGGGTTAACAGTGTTGTGGTGTTGGAGTGGGGTTGACAGTGTGGTGGTGCTGGACTGGGGTTAACAGTGTGGTGGTGCTGGACTGGAGTTAACAGTGTGGTGGTGCTGCGTTGCCAACAGACGGGGTAAGGCTGCCAACGAGTCACCGGCAGCGCGTCCACGGCAACGGTACATTGGTGGTGGAGCAGGTGACCAGGGACACGGACAGGGGCCAGTATGCCTGTACCGCCGCGAACAAGGCAGGGCGCTCCGACACACAGACACTCAGCGTTCGGGTGATGGGTAGGTCACGGATCCCTTATTTAAGTAGTTAGTTAGCTGGGTATTTAAGGTGGAGGGAGTGGAAAGTGGAAGAGGTTAGGCAGAGGAAGAAGAAAAAGTAGGATAGTATGGAACAGTCATGGGTAGATTTTCTTTATTGTAGGAAAGGGAGGAAGAGGGTGTATTGGATGAGATAGAAGAAGAAAAGGGCAGAGTATGGAACAGTCCTGGGTAGGTCAATTTTTTAATATTATAAGGAAGAGAGGAAGTATATGTAAGAGATGAAGATTATGTAAGGGATGGGATAGGCGAACAAGAAAACGTGAGAAAGTATGGCAGACAGGTAGCAGCGAGTGGGGAGAAGGAACGGATACTCTCATCACTAAAAATTACCTTCAAATATATCACACATAACCTCACAGGGAAATAGTTTTATATGTGTTCTAGTCTTTAGGTCATGTATTTTCTAACTATATTTGCATGCTACCTTGAGTCAGATAAGTAACTCTTTGTACTTTTGGACTAATGGATGGATTTCTCTGCATGTTCCTCGGAGTTACATGTTTTGAGGGTAGAATTATTATTATTATTTTTAAGATAAGAGTCACAAAACACAGTTGGTTAGTATCGACCACCCTGTAGTTGTGTGGTAAGTGGTGGTAAGGACAGGTGTGTGGTTGTGTGGTGAGTGGTGGAAGGGCAAGTGTGTAATTGTGTGGTAAGTGGTGGCAGAGAACGGCTGTGTAATTGTGTGGTAAGTGGTGATGGAGGACAGGTGTGTGGTTGTGTGGTAAGTGGTGGCAGAGGGTAGGTGTGTAATTGTGTGGTAAGTGGTGATGGAGGACAGGTGTGTGGTTGTGTGGTAAGTGGTGGCAGAGGGTAGGTGTGTAATTGTGTGGAAGTGGTGACGGAGGACAGGTGTGTGGTTGAGTGGTAAGCGGTTGCAAGGACAGGTTTTTAGTTGCTTGGTACATGGTGGCAGAGGACAGGTGTGTAGTTGTGTAGTGAGTGGTAGTAGGGACAGGTTTGTAGGTGTGTGGTAAGTGATGGCAGGACAGGTGTGTAGTTATGAGGTAAGTGGTGTAAGGACAGGTGTGGAGGCAGGGGTTGTGTTGCAGTGGCCCCTGTGCTGCAGCCTTTTCACTTCGAGGAGAGGCTACAGGCTGGAGACCGTGCTGGCGTGACCTGCCTCATGACCAAGGGTGACCCGCCCATCACCTTCACGTGGGAGAAGGACGGGCGGGGTGTGGAGGAGGTCGATGGTGTGTCAGTGTCCAGCATGAACCACTACTCCAGCGCTCTCATGATCAGCCGCCTGGCCGCCCACCACACCGGCAACTACACCTGCCGCGCCGCCAACCACTGGGCCCAGGCGGCACACTCAGCTGCCCTCGCCGTCAACGGTACGACCTCACCTCACCGCACCCACGACCACCACCACTACCACGACCTCCACCTCCAGCTGCATCAGTCACAAAAACAACACATTGTTGCCTCTTCCTTCCTCTGTTTTCTTCCAGGATAATAAAGTGCTGTATGCTGTGCGTGACAGTGTATTAGTGACACACTTACCGTGACTGTTCTGTCTTGTTTCACTTTCACTCTTTGTGCTGGTGTGTGGCCTCGCCAGTGCTGATATCACTAACCAGCACTTTCCTCTTGCGCTTGTGTATAGAAAGTGAAGATGAGCTACGCCTTTGTAGCCTGCCTGCTTGAGAATCTATCCCTCTTGCTTTTTTCCTCTGCGGTTGGCTCCAACCTGTAGCAATTAACAAGTGGTATATGACGCGCGTGTTTGTGTGTGTATGAGAGAGTGCATGTATGTGTTGCAGTGCCACCACGACTGGCTCGCCTGTCCTTCCCTGAGGGTACCCGGGCAGGGATGCGGGCACAGGCCACCTGTTTCGTGCAGGAGGGGGACCAGCCGCTCACCCTCACCTGGCAGAAGGACGGGCAGCCGCTTAACCCTCGCCTTGACCTGCGAATATCCCAGATGGACGCCTACACCTCCATCCTGGTTATCGACAGCGCCACCGCCGACCACTCCGGCAACTACACTTGTGCTGCCACCAACCCCGCCCGCACCGCCGCCTACACTGCCCGCCTGACTGTCAGCGGTAGGCCGCCACGCCACCTTGCCGTTACAAGGCCACGGAAGTGATGTCCTGTCTGGCCCTGCTAGACACTGACCACACATCCAGAGTAGCCTTTCCCGCTGCAGTTACTTGATACTACATGATCGACTTGACCTAACTTGACACATGAGAGACAAGATACACTGACCATTTATCTGTATACTGTCACTGCATGCCTTGTCCATTCTGTGACCCATTAGATTGACAAACCTTCCTAGAAATGTTAGGTATTATTTCATCCATGTACTGTACACAGTGTATCCCCGGTTACCGTGATCAGTGACTCACCTAGACCTACAAGCATGACGGACTTGGTGACTGAACGCAGCAGGATGGCTTAAAGCGGCGAAACAGTTGACAGAATCTAGCCGTGTCGTTGCAGGTGACTCTCTGGCCGTGGCACCGAGCAGTCAAGCGGGAAGAAGGCTACGCTTATTTTGATAAAGAGATGTAGTCTTGTTGGCACTGAGGATTGTACGGCATTTCTTCTGAGCAATTCATTATGGATATGGCACCTTTTTCATGTCATGTATGGTACTTATATATTTTAAATAACGCTGTAGTTTGTATCGAACATTTAAGATGGAAGTAACAGATATCAGAAGTCATTATTACCATCATCATCATCATCATCATCATCATCACGACCTTTGTTTTTGCACATAAGGATGAAGTGAGGTTAGATCTAGGAGCAAGGAATGTTATGAAAGTGAGAGACCTGTCAGTAGCATGTCCAGTGAAATAGTCCAGCCATTTACACACTGTTCAAGTTCTGATATCCTGGTTGCACTTCAAACTAGCAGACTATCTATCTATTGCCAGACGCCTTAATTCCGTAAGGGGTGGCCACAAACAAATCGCCTCCATGCAAAGAAGAAGTGTTGGTCAAATCTAATACACCAACGACTGTCCGAACAAACGTAAAACTTCTCTCAGCTGAGGGTTTTAAAAATTGAACCCAGCTACCTAAACAAAGCCTCAGTATTATGGCTGCAATGTGTCCCGGGGTTGAGCCATCCTGCAGTGACATTTAGCCATTCTGCAGTGACAATACGCCATCCTGCAGTGACATTAAGCCATTCTGCAGTGACATTAAGCCATTCTGCAGTGACAATACGCCATTCTGCAGTGACATTTAGCCATTCTGCAGTGACAAGCCATCCTGCAGTGACATTTAGCCATTCTGCAGTGACATTAAGCCATTCTGTAGTGACAAGCCGTCCTGCAGTGACATTAAGCCATTCTGCAGTGACATGACTCGACAGCAGTGTGGCACCAACGAAGCACCACCCTTCCCCTGATACTGTCCCTCTGTGCCCTCACTCACACGGCATCTCACTCATCCCCTCCACCACCCATACCACCACCCATTCGTCTATGCCACGTATCTCCAGACGGTTTTACCCAGCTGCAGAAAGGCCTCTCGTGGTCAGGGGATTATGGAATTGTTGTATCAGAACCCCTTCGTGTTCAAAAAATCCTCTGAGTAAAATCGTCTGACAGTAGCAGGAAACGTATACAGTATACTGGCACATCATCCTTAAAACACACACACACACACACACACACACACACACACACACACACACACACACACACACACACACACACACACACACACACACACACACACACACACACACACCTACCACCCATCTCAACCCATCCCCGACGCTCTAGTTCTAAGCAAAGCCATGTAGTTATTTTTGAGATACGTAATAAGCCCAAGATAAACACCTAGAGCTATCTGATTAATTTTATAGGTAGATTAATCTCTCCAGGTCAAAATAGGTACAATTCCTGTCAAATATAGTCATGATGTGTGATTTTATGTATAATGTAGAAGCAGGTATGGCTGTAATCTTGCGCATATTGATATTTTCAGTAATAAGTTAATGGATTCTTTCTTTCATGGTTGGTATATGTCTCCTATAACAAAAATAGTGTTTAATAAGCGTTCAGTATCGTTCTGTTTACTATCTGTCTGTCTATCTATTGCCAGACACCTCAGTCCTATAAGGGGTGGCCGCAAACAGATCTCCTGTTCTGTTTACGTGAGGTATTGTTGTGAAAGATTGTAAACTATAATTTTTGAGAAACTTTTTAATGCGTGTGTGTACAGCTTGTGGTTCCTACAGTGCCGCCTGCGTGGATGGTGGAGCCCAGCAGTTCCAACGTGGCCCTGGGTGGCAACGCGGCCCTCCACTGCCTGGCCAAGGGCTTCCCCACCCCTGGAGTGGCCTGGCGCAAGGAGACAGGTCAGTGCCAAACCCCCATCCTTGTTCAGCTGTTTTTACCTCTGCTGAAATCACTGCCTGCCCCCTGACTCAGTAACTTCTTTGCTCTCAGTATCTGGGCCTAATTTCACGTGGCGAAAATCTACAGTAGGCCAAGTGAGGGGAAAAACAGTAGAGTAAGCGTTTTTCCTCGTGAATCTTGACTACACAGTGTCTGGTGATGTCGTGGCTGTGTGAAATGGTGAGGGTGGGGTAAAAGCAGTATAGTAAGTGGTTTTTCTTGTGACTCTTGGCGATGCAGTGTCTGGTGATGTCGTGGCCGTGTGAAATGGTGAGGGTGGGGTAAAAGCAGTATAGTAAATGGTTTTCCTTGTGACTCTTGGCGATGCAGTGTCTGGGGAGTTCGTGGCTGTGTCGAGTGGCGAAGGAGGTCTGTCGGTGTTTGAAAACGGGACGCTGGAGGTGAGCCGGGCGGAGCAACGGCACGAGGGACGATACCTGTGTGAGGCCAACAACGGAGTGGGCGCCGGCCTGTCCAAAGTTGTCAGTCTCAGCGTCAATGGTAAGCACTGTCGCTAACTATCTTTCATCTCTTCTCGTTTTCTCTCTACGTTCGTCTTTCATCTCTTCTGCTTTTCTCTCTACGTTCGTCTTTCATCTCTTCTGCTTTTCTCTCTACGTTCATCTTTCATCTCTTCTGCTTTTCTCTCTACGTTCATATTTCATCTCTTCTGCTTTTCTTTCTACGTTCATATTTCATCTCTTCTGCTTTTCTTTCTACGTTCATATTTCATCTCTTCTGCTTTTCTTTCTACGTTCATATTTCATCTCTTCTGCTTTTCTCTCTACGTTCATATTTCATCTCTTCTGCTTTTCTTTCTACGTTCATATTTCATCTCTTCTGCTTTTCTCTCTACGTTCATCTTTCTTCTGCTTGTCTCTCTACGTTCATCTTTCATCTCTTCTGCTTTTCTCTCTACGTTCATCTTTCTTCTGCTTGTCTCTCTACGTTCATCTTTCATCTCTTCTGCTTTTCTCTCTACGTTCATCTCATCTCCTTTTCTCTCTACGTTCACCTTTCATCTCTTCTCCTTTTCTCTTTACGTTCATCTTTCATCTCTCCTGCTTTTCTTTCTACGTTCATCTTTCTTCTGTTTTTCTCTCTGCGTTCATCTTTCATCTCTCCTGCTTTTCTCTCTACGTTCGTCTTTCATCTCTTCTCCTTGTCTCTTTACGTTCATCTTTCATCTCTCCTGCTTTTCTCTCATCGTTCTTTGAAAATTATGGCCACATGCTTAGACTTTAGACCTCAAAGTGAAATGCACGCTCCCAGTTTCCAGCGATGATTTTTGAAGTACATAGCGAAGATGGGCTACGTTTGGCCTTCCTGTTTAGTTGCTGACTGCGTTCTGTAACATGGGATGCAGGCTAACTATACGTAATAACCACAGGAGAGAGAGAGAGAGAGGACAGGACTTGTGCTGCCGAGTGAACGTGGTGCTGGAAAGAGACATGGAAATAAACATAATACAAAGCTAATCTCTTATTTGACGATGATCTGAGGTGAAAGACAAATTTTCCTTTAGTGTTTGCTGGAACATTACATCTTGGCTCTATGCTCTATAATTCTGAGACAAATAGTAATAGAAAATGATAGAACACAGCTGGACATCATGGAATTATTTCTTCCATATGCTGCCGTACGTGTCAGTGTCTCGTGCCACACTGTAAATATATGTGACACACTTGACATTCATCTGCCATTTCGTGTACCCTAGCGTGTGTGTGTGTGTGTGTGTGTGTGTGTGTGCCAGGGAACAGTTTTTTTTCACTAATACCACATCTCTTCAGCACACACACACACACACACACACACACACACACACACACACACACACAGGTAGAGAGCCAAGGGGAGAGGTGTGGGCTAGAGGGGAGGGGAAGGAGTGGAGCATAAAAGAACTCACAACGGAAGACACACAGGGGCCGAGGGACTGCAGATTGGTGTTGGTGGGTGGGGGAGGGGAGGTAGGATGATGATGGCTTTGATTGATGCCTATTAACCACACGAGGGCCATCAAGAGAGACGTTAAATTGCTCCCTACTCCAAATTTTCCCCTGGGCTACGTCACGCAACCGTCACATATACAATCCAGGTCCCTTTTTTAGTTTTATCGACTTCACAGGTGCTATTAAGACCTTCAGTACGTTGTGTGTGTGTGTGTGTGTGTGTGTGTGTGCAGGCAGTAAGCGGGTGTGTGTACCTGCCTCAGAGCCGCCTTGGTTCAGCGTGCGGAGTCAGCGTCAGCAGGTGGTGGTTGGGGGCCGCGCTGGACTGACCTGCCAGGCACACGGAGACGCCCCCCTCACCCTCACCTGGACCAAGGACGGCACCCCACTCACCATCGCCCCCGGACACAGGTAACACAACACCCCTCACCCCCACCCTTACCCCCGGACACACAGGTAACACAACACCCTTCACCCCCACCCTTACCCCCGGATACACAGGTAACACAACACCCCTCACCCCCACCCTCATCCCCGGACACACAGGTAACACAACACCCCTCACCCCCACCCTCATCCCCGGACACACAGGTAACACAACACCCCTCACCCTCACCCTTACCCCCGGACACACAGGTAACACAACACCCCTCACCCTCACCCTTACCCCCGGACACACAGGTAACAACACCCTTCACCCCCACCCTTACCCCCGGATACACAGGTAACACAACACCCCTCACCCCCACCCTCATCCCCGGACACACAGGTAACACAACACCCCTCACCCCCACCCTTACCCCCGGACACAGGTAACACAACACCCCTCACCTCCGGACGCACAGGTAACACAACACCCATCACCCTCACCCTTACCCCCGGACACAGGTAACAACACCCTTCACCCTCACCCATACCCCCGGACACAGGTAACACAACGCCCCATACCTTCACCCTTACCTCTATCACCGTCACTTTTGGACACAGGTAACCCAACTTCCTCTCACCCTCAGCCTCACATCCTCTCATCCTCACCCTCTAACTCTCACATTCTCTTTCTCTCTCTCATCCAATATTTTCACGCATCCAAACTCACTTTCCTGTAACTTAACACTCAGTGGTTTGGCCAGGTGTTGTTCTGTCTCCTTCACTACTATCACTTCTTCTCCAGTCCATCCTTGCTACTGACAGGACGATGTATATTTAGTCTGTGGGAAATCTTATATACACTGGGATTAATAAAGATTGTACAGAACGTCTCCATTTTGAAAAGTCTCCCTAAAGCTGAATAAAATCGTGAGAGAGAGAGAGAGAGAGAGAGAGAGAGAGAGACGTCATAGAAGTGAAGCAGTTAATCTGTGTTTCTGTCTGTGTCTTGGCGTCATTTTCATTTTTTTTTTTTTATGCAGATGATGGACAGAAGAAGGAAAAACAAATAAAGAAAAACTTCCATATATTTTGTGTCTGTGTCATCTCACTCATACATTGATCTTGCAGTAAAATTTCTTCTTCTCCTTGTATCTTAACTTCTTTGCCTGCTGAAGTCTGCACTTTACACACTCACGTCATTCAGCTTTCCCCCTAAGCCTCACCTCCCATTCCATCTTCCTGATTTCACCCCTCCTTCCCAAACCGCCCCCGCCCCCACCCACCTCACCCTCTTTCCACTCCCTTTACACCACATCTCACCCCCTTCCCTTCCCCCCACCAACTCGCATCCCATTTCCTTTTCCCCACCTGCTTATAACCCCTTTCCGTTCCCTCCACCTCACACCATAGTTCCATCATGCCCCCAACGTCCTATCCTCTTCCCATCCCTCTAACTCATATCTTCGTTCCATCCCACATCTATATCTTTCCATCCCTCTGACTAGCATCCCCACCATACACACCCTCTCATCATTCACCTAACACCCCCATACATCACCCCACTTCACACCCCATCCATCCCTCGTGTCCATCAGTCTAAACCCTCTTCTTCCCCCTCTTCCCGTCCCCTCGACCCCCAGGTACGAGGTGTCAGAGTGGGGCAGTGAGGATGGTCGTGTGTCAGAACTCGCAGTGCGTCAGACCCGCATCACAGACTCCGGCACCTACTCCTGCACCGCCACCAACACACACGGATCCCTGGCCGCCGACTTCCATCTCCTCGTTCAAGGTGAGTCAGCTCGCCATGCACATTGATTTCTGTCGTTGTCGTCATCGTATTATCGTCGTCATCATCATCGTCGTCATCGCCATCGTCGTCGTCAACCATTCTCCTCCTACTCTTCCACCTCCTCCATAATCATCATCATCGTCATCATCATCATCATCATCATCCAGATTTCTTTTCCCGCCTAAGAATGGGGTAAGATACTGTCCAGAGAGCAAGGAAAAAAACCTGGTAGAACAGCAGTTAACCCAAGTTTTCACAGTTAAATGGACCACACACTCATTCACTCACTATTCACTGCCCTGGCCCCCTGTTGCTCTAACCCACCACATAACCTGCGTCAGACGTTCCTGTTTCTGCATCTGATCTTATCCATTTACACTGCTTTAGACGCTCCTGGTTCTGCATATGATCTGATCCACCTATATCGTCCTCAGCGTTCCTGATCCTACCTCCGATCTTATCCTTTCACACTGCCTCAGACGTGCCTGTTCTCCCCCCTGATCTCACCCACTTACACTGCCTCACACGTGCCTGGTTCTGCCTCTGTTCTCGCCCACCACATCACCACCAACACTCCTAAGCTTCAGACGTGCCTAGTCCTTCTCCCTGATCTCATCCACTCACACTGCCCCAGACGTGCCTGATTCTGCCTCTGATCCCACCCACCACATCACCACCAACTCTCCTTTGCTTCAGACGTGCCTGGTCCACCTACTGGCCTGACGGTGGGGGAGGAGGGGTCGCGTCACCTGACCCTCACCTGGACTCCTCCCGAGGACTCCAACGCGCCCATCTCCGACTACATCGTCTCTTACGACAGCGAGGGGGCCGAGGGTGAGTCTTTATAAATCAGTGATGCAGGAATGATTTCGGTATTAGTAATTGGTTAGTTATTTGCACGGCCTTGTTTATGGATATTATGCAGACCCAACCTAACAAGACCTAATCGCGAGAGCCATATCTTGCACTCCTAACCTTGGTATCCTTTGACCTTATCCTCTTAGGTGAAGTTAGAATTAGAATCTGACTTTCACGGTTAGGCAGCTCTTGATAGGTGTGGTGTGTGTAACGTCTGTGAGTAGCAGATTTAATAACTTTCCCAAAAAATCCTGGATGAATATTGTGTGTACTTGATTTTTTTTTTTTTTTCCAAATGCACTCGTGTTCTACCTCTAGCAGTGTCTGAGCCTTTACCATATAGTTTACTGACCTGATGCGGGCTCTTTGTAAATTTAGCCTTGACACCGAACACCAAAGATAAGATACTCGTTTATAATCTGGTACATCTTCGTATACAACATCTTATATGACACTGCTGAAGCACTCAAGTATCCATACTGAAATACTCTTACCCTCTGAAATATAACTTATCCCCGTCAAACCAAATTCTGTTATTATTCAGAGTTGCACGTTGCCTCTGAAATTTCATGCTTTGTTAATTCAGAAATCTGATACTGTAAAAATCTGGGTTAGACTACAAACTCCACTGGCTTAAGCCCTACATACATGATAGTGTATATGGAAGGATGTGTGCTTCGCGTATCCATGACAGGTGTAGGCTCGGATTGAGTGGGTGTTCGTGAGTGAATGAGAAGATTGAGGGAAAGGTGTGTGGGTGTTGATCGTTGTCCCTGCAGCGTTGGTTGGGGGGATGCGAGAGGCGACGGAGGTGAGGGTGGAGGGGCAGCAGCGGCAGGTACGGCTGGACGGACTGCTGCCGGCCACCACCTACACGCTGACGGTGGTGGCGGAGAACAGAGTAGGTCGCAGCCAACCCTCAGCGCCCCTCAGGCACACCACGAAGGAGGAGCCGCCCACCGGACACCCACAGACGATCACGGTCAGTCACAGTCCTCATGTTGATGCTGTATGTGAACTACTATCATGTACTACAGATAATGCCTTTTTGTAATGTTTATGTAACCTCCGTACACTATAATTATCACCATTTGGAAGTGGTGTACATCCTAATTACATTTTATTACAAGTCTGTGCATGATTAGTACTTCAGTTTAATATACGTTTTGTCCTTTCTTCCTTGTGTCCGTGTGGCTGGGTGCTGTGTGTGTGTGTGTGTGTGTGTGTGTGTGTGTGTGTGTGTGTGTGTGCAGGTGGTGGCAGTGTCGGCTACGGAGCTGCAGGTGACGTGGGAGCCGCCCCCTGACAACCTCACCCATGGCACCATCCTGGGGTACTATCTCGGCTACAAGGACGAAAGGTAAATTTGTGTGTGTGTGTGTGTGTGTGTGTGTGTGTGTGTGTGTGTATGTGTTTACTATACCTCCATTATCTCGGCTACAAGGACGAAAGGTAAGCATGTGGAAAAATGATCAGTACGTGTGTGTGTGTGTGTGTGTGTGTGTGTGTGTGTGTGTGTGTGTGTGTGTGTGTGTGTGCCATACCTCTGCAAGCCCTCCAACTGTGCATATACTGAACCCAAAATGACTTAAATGAAAAAAATCTCTCCTTACTTGAAATAAATCGTCTGGAGATAAGTCAATTTTAGATCAGGTCGAAGTGAGAAGAGTAGAGTTTGACTTTGACGTGTCTGTAGCGAGAGGGGAAGAGTAATAATGTGATTTTTTGTGTGTGTGTCCTTAGTGAGGGTGAGAGTGGGGGGTACAACTTCACCACAGTGGGGGTGGATGGTGCAGGAGCGACCACGGCCACTCTCTCCGGCCTCAGACCCCACGCCCGATACTCCGTTGTTCTCCAGGCCTTTAACTCCAGGGGCGCCGGACCTGCCTCGCCCCCCACCTTGACCACGACACTACAGGACAGTGAGTAGTAGTAGCGTTAGTAGTATCCCCATGCTCGTCTGGAACGTGAACCCAGTGGACTGCAGACTGAAATTGCCCTCTTCCTGCAGTCTGCCGTCCTCCTTTCGTGGGTAGGGAGGGAGTTGAGGGATGTTATATGGGTGCACCACGTGAAGGCATCCCTCTCTACCACCCTCCAAGACAGTAAAAGTAGCCCACTTGCACTTAACATTAGCTAGGTGGATGGTAGTGACAGTGGCTTTTATTCTGAGTGTCATTGAAGGCTCCGTGGCTCCTTTTCCTTAGCGATTTACTCTGCATATTACACATGACATTATTTTTTAGCGTGGGAGGCTTCGTAGAACGTCTTCCTTAGCGAATTACTTTGCCCGTTACACCTGACATTCTCTTGTATGTTATTTACTCCTATATACAGAACCGAGCGCTGGCCCAGGTCACGTCAGGTGTGAGAGTGTGACCTCGACCAGCCTTGTGGTGACCTGGTCCGCCCCGCCTCCACTACACAGGAACGGCATCATCACCAGCTACCGCCTCGCCTACCACGCCCTGCCTCACCACGGTACGTCACACACCAGCCGCGTCACATACACACCTCGTAAACCACCTTCTTCCCTCACCACAATCTTGCCTTTCCAGCGTTCCCGTCACACACACACACACACACACACACACACACACACACACACACACACACACACACACACACACACACACACACACACACACACACACACACACACACACACACACACACACACACCGCTTCCTCCTTCACCATATCCCTGCCTTTCCCTTATTTCCTATTGAAGCACGATATATATATATATATATATATATATATATATATATATATATATATATATATATATATATATATATATATATATATATATTTTAGGTCTGTTACACCCTCTTGCTCTAAGGTGCTCCCCCCCCCCTCTTCCTTTATTGCTACCAAAATCATCTGTAACAAAGTGGTGTCTTGAAAAGTTGTGTGGTGGTGATGGTATTGGTGTATGGTTGTGTGGTGATGGTGGTAATGGTGTATGGTTTGTGGTGGTGATGGTATTGTATGGTTGTGGTGGTGAGGTAGATTAGTGTATGGTTGTGTGGTGGTGAGGTAGATTAGTGTATGGTTGTGTGGTGGTGATGGTACTAGTGTATGGTTGTGTGGTGGTGATGGTACTAGTGTATGGTTGTGTGGTGGTGATGGTACTAGTGTATGGTTGTGTGGTGGTGATGGTACTAGTGTATGGTTGTGTGGTGGTGATGGTACTAGTGTATGGTTGTGTGGTGGTGATGGTAGATTAGTGTATGGTTGTGTGGTGGTGTGGTAGATTAGTGTATGGTTGTGTGATGGTGATGATGGGATTAGTGTATGGTTGTGTGGTGATGGTGGTTCTGGTATATGGTTGTGTGGTGGTGATGGTAGATTAGTGTATGGTTGTGTGGTAGTGTGGTAGATTAGTGTATGGTGGTGTGACTAGTAACCAAGGAGACTTAATTGTACCTCATAACAAAGATCCCTAACCCTTTCCAGCTCAGTTGATGGCCAGGGGTAGGCAGATTGGAGGGTGGATTTGACTAGTAACCAAGGAGACTCATTCCTTCCTTATAACTAAAGGCTTATCAAATTTCACGTAATCGCATTTTAGTACATATTCAGGCTCTGTAAGTGGCCCGGTTCCCTCAGATGAAAGAAAACTATCTATCTATCTATCTGTTGCCAGACGCCTTAATTCCATACGGGGTGGCCACAAACAAATCGCCTCCACGTCGCCCTGTCACCCGCCATTTCACTGCCCTGCTCCCAGCTCACACCCCCTTCTCTCATATACCTCTCAACTCGTCCACTCCATCTCATCCTTGGCCTCCCCCTCCCTCTCCACTCGTCCACTCCATCCCTCCATCTCATCCTTGGCCTCCCCCTCCACCTCACTCTCATACCGGGTAAAATAAATCCATCACACGCCGTCCCTAAGGTGGAGGTGGAGGCAGTGTAGTGGCGGAGGATCAGCGAGCCAGCCTGACCAACCTGACCCCGTGGACCAATTACAGCCTCACCGTCGCCGCCTCCACCAGGGCAGGGGAGGGCGTGGCGTCCCAGCCCATCACCTGCACCACCGATCAGGACGGTAGGTAGAGTTCGTTCACTTTAACTATACTCCTTTTACTCAAACTTGGCCCAAAATTGCTAGTAAGTATGGCTCTTTTGTCTTTAACCATACTCTGTTTACTCTAACTTGGCCCAAAATTGCCATCTCTCGATCTTGAATACTGAGTTGTAACAATTAACACCAGAATATGATCCTAGTCAAGAAGAAGTGCCATGGAAAGGATGTAGAGCCGTGGCATTGGCCTTTTCTGCCACTGAGCTACGTGAAACAGGCTGCAAGAGGACGAAAATCTGGGCCAAGTTAAGGTGAAAGGAGTGGTGGAGATATTCGTACTATTCACCTCATTTTCCTGTTGGTCAGTGGCAAAATAATACAGTACTATGGCTCTACATCCTCTACATACCACTTCTTCGTGACTAGCACCACCTTCTAGTGTTAATCGTTTGTTACAGCTCAGCGTTAAAGATGGAGAGATGTCAGTTTTCCGCCTTTGTGTTTTTCTCCCCACACTCACAGCACGCGGGAAACACCATAGGTAGCGTGAAATAATGCATGAACTACCACCTCTTTGCTGGATTATATATTATGCTTGTTTAAACGAAAAAAATATATATCCAAAGACTGATATGGTGTTTATTATGATGATGCAGCAGTTTAAGCTAGACTTGGATCTTCTTGAGGTGTTAGGATACCAGATCAAGCCAAATATGTCGTATCTTCATTATAACTCAATTACAGTACGTGGTAGACGGCTTCTGCAAGTAGATATAATTTCTTCCACCATACTTCTATCTATCTATTGCCAGACGCCTTAATCCCGTACGGGGTGGCCACACACATATCGCCTCCATGTCGCCCTGTCCCCCGCCATTTCACTGCCCTGCTCCCAGCTCACCCCCCCCCCTCTCATATACCTCTCCACTCCATCCCTCCATCTCATCCTTGGCCTCCCCCACCCTCTCCCCCCCTCCACCTCACTCACATACACTCTCCTCGTCAGTCTCTCACTCTCCATTCTCTGCTAGATACTGAAATAGTTTATCATGCTTGAGGAGTACAATAACTGATCTGACATTTTGACTGCGGTGAGTTTTAATGAGTTGAATAAAATCGTCCCTCTCAAGTTGAAGTAAAATTTGACAAAGATGTTAACAGCGATAGTAATTATTTTAGTGCTCAGAGTTTGTGCTGACGCTAATGTAACTCTTTAATGTTAGCCGAAATAAAAGGCAGAATAGGATTTTCACAACGGTTACGTCCACACCGATTGCTTGCTGGTGCGGTCAGTTGCGGGAGGGAGTGTCGTTCTTACCCATCCATTTGGCCCTACTAGACGCGGGCGGGTGGTGACGGGAACCTTAATGAGTTATATTGATGCAAAACTCCACGTACGCGCCAGGAAGCATTTGGTGTGGACGGTGCCAAATGGTTAACGAGGCCATGTCTTATCATCACCAGTTCCTGAGGCCCCTGCGCGGGTGAAGGCGGTGGTGTCAGGGCCGAGGGCGGTGGTGGTGTCGTGGGCGGGTCCTGTCCACCCCCACGGGCGTATCAACAGGTATACGGTGTACTGGGAGAGCGCCAGTGGGCAGGGCGGGCCGCACAGCAGGCGTGTGGAGCCTCATCTCACCCACCTCACCCTGCACGACCTGCCACACACCTCGCACCAGGTCAGCTACAGGTCAGCGGGTACGGAGGCAGGGAGAGCATGTCGGTGGCTGCATAACCTACCCTGAAATACACTACGCTACAATACACAACACAAGACAACACAGCACAACTCAGCATTACACTACACAACACGACACAACACAACACAGCACAACACAACACAACACAGCACAACACACAACACTACACTTCACTACACTACACAACACAACACTACATTACACTACTTGCCTTACCTACACCCACAGTACCCTACCACCACAGCCTACCCTTATATATCCTACACTACGCCTATAGAAAGTAAACAGTCCTGCACCCCAAACTATCACTATTATGTACTAGTCTTTTTTTTTTTTCCATGTGACACAGTATGACATGTAATCTTTGTATCATGACACTCTCTCTCTCTCTCTGTCTCTCTCTCTCTCTGTCTTTAATGTGAGTGCTTCTTCTTCCATTCTTTTTCTCTTCTCTTATTTCCGCTCCTTGTCTCGCAGTCTTAGGGTGTATCCATCTCTCTCTCTCTCTCTCTCTCTCTCTCTCTCTCTCTCTCTCTCTCTCTCTCTCTCTCTCTCCCCACTTTAGGCCACCTGCATCTCTCATCCATGTAGAGGGCCAGCTTAACATTAATATTCTCCTTTACCTACCACCAAGCGAAGTTCCCCTACTGAAGGAAACTCTTGCCATTTAAAAGGGTAGTGAAGATAGTGAAGACCATTTAGTTGCCATAGTAATCAGAAAAGTCATTATAGCCATTTCTTCTTTTTTCCTTTTTCTTAGCTTCGTTTGAACTATGTCCCTGTTCAAATCTCCCTTTTTTCAGTGATCCCCAGTGCTCTCTTTTTCTCATTGTCTTTTTTTTCTCTTTCTTATTTCTTTCTCTCTTTTCTCTATCTTTCGCCCCCACACCCCCAGTCCCCCACCGTCATTCACACTCTGCTCCACCAATACTCATTCCAACTCTACCCCTTCTCCATCCAAAACCCTCATTCTTGTCCCCTGTTGGGTTTAGTGGACTCTGAAATAAGTACATGCTTTTCATATAGAGGATGTGTAGGGTTCCCTTATTAACATATTAACAGTATATATGGGAAAGGAGGTCCGGATGATGATGATGATGATGATGATGATGATATGTTATTGAGCGTGGGTGCGTGGGTGGAGGTGTGTCTGATTGTCGTGAAAGTTAGAGAGAGAGAGGGGGGGGGAGGGAGAGAGAGAGAGAGAGAGAGGGAGGGAGGGTGGGGGGGAGGAAGAGAGAGAGAGTATTGTTTGTTTATTTTTGCCTGTTTTATCGCACAAATATTTTTTTCTGGCTAACGATCGTCAATATCAGTCAGCTGAGGGGGAACTCTGCCTGACAAAATACACACACACACACACACACACACACACACACACACACACACACACACACCTCGAAACAGCTAGTGCACGGGTACATAAGGACTCGGGAAGGGAGTAGGTGACCGAATGACCAACGGGAGCATCAGTACGGCGGCTTTCGCAAATAAAACACCGATGAACGTAATAAGTAAAGGTTAAACACAGACCAAACACACTTCACTAGAATTCATGTCGACAAGTTGTGTGAATAATAATAATAATAATAATAATAATAATAATAAAACATGAATATTACTCATCACTCACGATAAGAAGAAAATCTAACACAATTTACATCTTTGAAATGCAGTGTGATCTGTAGCTGACTCTCCACAAGAAACTCACCTTGTACCATGTTATTGCGGCTCAGTCTGCGGGTGTGGGTGTGGCAGTGGGAGTACGAACTGAATAAATGAAGCAGGATAGACACTTAA
>NC_137054.1:66405128-66440128 GCF_032717465.1 Coenobita brevimanus
GCAGTGGAGTGTGGAGGACAGCGGGGGCGCGGCGCTGCAAGGGGCCACGCTCCACTACAGGTGAGTCGCATTTCTGATCCTAACTTTCACTACATTCTGATCCTCCTGTACACTATCTGATCCTCCTGTACACTGCTGTCTGATCCTCCTGTACACTGTTATCTGATCCTCCTGTACACTGCTATCTGATCCTCCTGTACGCTTCTGTCTGATCCTGTACACTGCTATCTGATCCTCCTGTACACCTGATCCTCCTGTACACTGCTGTCTGATCCTGTACACTGTGATCTGATCCTCTTTTTACGGCTGTTTCAATCTTTCTTCAATGTAATCTGATCCTAACTTTCACTGTCGTCTGATCCTTCTTTTCACCGTTACCTGATACTCCTTTTCACTGTAAGCTGATCCTAACGCTTTCACTGTTACTGCTTCTTTTCACCGTTACCTGATGCTAATACCTTCACCGTTACTGTTGTACTGCTT
Source organism: Coenobita brevimanus (assembly GCF_032717465.1). Taxonomy (NCBI): domain Eukaryota; kingdom Metazoa; phylum Arthropoda; class Malacostraca; order Decapoda; family Coenobitidae; genus Coenobita; species Coenobita brevimanus. The sequence continues at coordinate 66,405,612 of NC_137054.1, forward strand.
TATTACAGAGCACAATATCGTCTCTCTGTACATTATTGAATCTTTTTTAATCTACAAATACTCCACATATATACCATAAGGGAATTTACTGATATATGTAGTTATTATTTTGTAAGGAGGAATTACTAGGAAGCACTCTTTACTAACGAGACTAAATGCTAATGTGTCAGAGGCTAATGTACGAAGTATGTATGGTTAGAGAGAGAGAGAGAGAGAGAGTGTGTGTGTGTGTGTGTGTGTGTGTGTGTGTGTGTTGAAGTGCGTGTGTTGCAGGTCTGCGGGAGGGGAGTGGGTGCGGGAGGAGGTTGGTGGGCAGCACAGATCCTACACCGTGACTGGCCTGCGCTGCGGCACACACCACCACTTCTACCTCACCGCGCACACACACATAGGTCAGTCCCCGCCGAGAGTTCTATCTATCTATCTATCTATCTATCAGTCTATCTATATCTCTGTCTATCTGTTTGTCTATCTATAGCCAGACGCCTTAATCCTGTCAGCGGTGGCCATATACAAATCGCCTCCTTGTCCCCCTGTCCCTTGTCATTTCGCACCTTTCCCCCAACTCACACCTCCCTCTCTCATATACCTCTCTACCCCATCCCTCCATCTCATCCTTGGTCTCCCCCTCCCTCTCCCCCAACTTCTACCATGTTTTTATTTATGTTGACGAATTATTTAACCACTGCTGCTGATTTTTTTTTTTTAGTTTTTTATTCATTTATTTCTGCTACAACCGAACGATCTGATTTCGATTTGGAGAGCACCCTGGTAGGTATTAAATCTCTTGTGGAGCTACACACGGCAGTACTTAGCACCATTATTAAACATTCTCCCTTAACATTAATAAAATCGACTGGAGGTAACCATAACATTTAGAATACACCATGGGATTTGAAGGGGCTAAACACTTTGATATATGTGTCGAGATTATAATATTAAAAATGAAATCCTGTAGCAACGGAGATTCGTAGAAAGAACAAAGAATGAAAATTGTGGAGGATATAGATAAAGAAGTGCCACTGCATGAAGGCGTCCCTCTCCACCACCACGTAAGTCTTTGCCAAGTTGAAGTGGATGAAGTATAGTAAGGTAGAGTTTGTCGCCTTCTGCTGCCCCTTCAGGCACCAGCGCAGCCTCACGGACAGAGACGGCACGCACGAAAGGCCGCGCCCCCGAGCCCCCGCCCCAGTTCCAGTTTGTGACCACCAACAGCTCTCAGGCGACTCTGTACCTGGCGCAGTGGGGGGACGGAGGCTGCCCCATCACCCACTTCAGCGTCCAGTACCGCACCACCTTGTCTCATCAGTGGACTACAGGTTAGTTTTAGGCCTCACTCTTCACTGCACCCTTTTTACACGAACCTGGCCTAAAATTGCCCTCTCCCCAACTTGACTGCTCAGTTGTAACAATAGATTAACGCCAGAATATGATGCTAGTCACGAAGATTGCCATGGAAAGGATGTAGAGCCATAGTATCATCTCTTTCTGCCACTGAGCTACGTGGAATAAGCTGCAAAGGGACGAAAATCTGGGCCAAGTCAAAGTAAAAGCTGGATATTTACCCGTTGCTACGATACAGGGTGATCTGTAAATAGTGCTGCACTAGATACTCACCTGGTGGGATCTTACGTGTTGTGGGGATGGCTCAGTCTGCAGGTGTGGGCGCGGAATGGAAGAGACATGTTAAATATGAACCATCTTGTATATACTTGCAATTGACTAGTGGACCCTGACGTACACACACACACACACACACACACACACGGTACCGTTGAATCCCGTAACACACACATCAACACTTTCATAGGTAACTTCATGATAGGTATTTTCACGGTATTCCAGTCACCCAAGGGGGATTGTATAAAGCTGGGGTTATTCCTGTGTCCCCCCACAGTGGGCAGTGAGCTCCCACCGACGCGCACTTTCACCGTGAGCGGGCTGGACTCCGGTGCCACGTACAGGCTGCGGGTGACGGCCCACAACGCGGCGGGGGCCACACCTGCCTTCTACACCGTGACCACACCGGGCATCGGTCTGGCAGGTGAGTCAGTGTAACGCCCTTGTTCCCACCTGTGAAAGATCCCTAACCTCTTTCCACTGAGTTGACGGCCAGGTGTAAAATCCTTAATCTCTTTTTACTGAATTGATGGCCAGGGGTAATCCGTTTGGAGGGTCGCTTTAACCAAGAAGACTCATTCCTAACTCATGGATGTGTGGTGCAGGTAGTGTTGTCTGTGTGCAGGTGTGGGTGTGTTCTGCAGGTGTGGATGTGTGCTGCAGGTTGTGTTGTCTGTGTGCGGGTGTGGATGTGTGCTGCAGATGTGGGTATGTGCTGCAGGTGTGGATGTGTGGTGCAGGTAGTGTTGTCTGTGTGCAGGTGTGGGTGTGTGCTGCAGGTGTGGGTGTGGTGTAGGTGTGGATGTGTGGTGCAGGTTGTGTTGTCTGTGTGCGGATGTGGGTGTGTGCTGCAGATGTGGGTATGTGCTGCAGGTGTGGATGTGTGGTGCAGGTAGTGTTGTCTGTGTACAGGTGTGGGTGCCGGCATGGGTGCGGGGGTGTGGGGCGGGGCATCATCATTCACCCCGGTGTGGCGAGATCCACGGGTGTTGGTGCCAGCAGCTGTGTCCACCCTCGCCCTCATCCTCACCATCGCCACCGTCTTCGTCTGCCTCAGGAAGCGTGAGTGTTGAGCCTTCAGTTCTCCCTAGCTTTTGAGATCCGCAACACCTCCTCCTTAGCGATTTAGGCAGCACATGACACATCAATATCCTCTTCTTTGTAATTGATATACGGGCAAACTACATCGATTCTGAAATAACTAGAAAATAAAATTATGTACAAGTGCAATGTGAGAAACGAATCAGTAAGGAGATGGTAGGAATTATGTGAAAAAGACATCCATTGGGTCCCTCGTGTGCCACCAAAATTTTATAGAACTAACAGTGAATTATGTAAAGTTATCTCTTATCTTTTATCTGTTGCCAGTGATGGTTTGTGTTCATGTATTTTGATGTGTTGTGTGTAGTGCTTGAGTTACTGTAAGCTGTGGTCAAGAAGCATATCTCTATCTCTCTATCTATCTGTCTGCCTGTCTGTTTGTCTATCTGTCTATCTCTATCTCTCTATCTATCTGTCTGCCTGTCTGTTTGTCTATCTGTCTATCTCTATCTATCTGTCTATATTCTATCTGTCTATCTATCTATTTGTCTATACCAATCCATCCATCCATTTATCTGTCTATCTCTCTGTCAGTCTATTTATCTGTATCTAACCATCCATCCATCATCCACCCACCCATCCATTCATTCACCCACCCATCCATCCATCCATTCATCCACCCACCCATCCATCCATCCATTCATCCACCCACCCATCCATCCATCCACCCACCCATCTATCCATCCATCCGTCCATCCATCCATCCATCCGTCCGTCCGTCCGTCCATCCAGCTATATATCCATCCATCTATCTATCTATCTCTGTCTATCTTTGTATCTATGTGTGTCAGGCCCAGGAGGCAGCGGTGACCACAAGGAGGAAGGTGAGGTGAAGCCGGGGTCAGGTGAGGAGAAGACAGGTGTACAGGGTCGGGAGGAGCAATACAGTACTGTGAGGCGACCGGCACCCACCCCACCACACCACCACCACCACCACCACACCGGTCAGTCTCGCAAGTACAGTCTGTTCACCTCTTCCCTAAACCCAGATACTTGAATGAAACGTTGTGGACAAAGATGCATATTATAAACCACAGGTGAACGATAATGTAAGCCTCATTTCACAACATTACCTTCAAGTTTGTATATTTCCAGCGTTGAAATAAAGACAGGAGAGGTGAACGAATTTTGATATTTAATTGTACATTCCTCAGATTATCGTGTCACTTAAGCACGTACCATTTAGAAACGTGGACGAAGTGTTGTGGTAAATAGGGCAGTCGGTGATAGTGCAAATATTATTCTTGTTCTTTTTCGTTTTTCTTTTTCTTTCTGCTGTACTACTACTACTACTACTACTGCTTCCACTACTGCTACTTCTGCTACTGTTAAACTGGACTGCTACTGCTACTGCACAACATATGCTTACAAATATCCTTCGTTTCTGGATCTTATGTCACCTAATCCATAGGCACAAGAAAATGGTCATGATGCTGGTGTATTACAAGCTGCCTGTGTGCCGTACATGCAAGAAGAGTACAGTGAGGAGAAGCTATGAGGCAGGAAAAATTGTCTTGATGATGATGATGATGCTATGGTGGTGGTGGTGGTGATGATGTATTATGAACTGCATGTGTGTGTGTGTGCCTTATATTCCAGAAGAGTACAGTGAGGAGGAGCTTTATCCCTACGCTACGGCCACCTTCCAAATGGGTGGAGGGAGTCCGCCCCCGCCTGCGCCCCCTTCCCCGCCCACACACGCCCACCAGCCCCAGCCACACCACCCTCAGGCCCACACCCAGAAGGCATTTACGGCGCTAGTGTACCAGGCGCCCTCTCTCCACGACGTCGACTCACCCAATATGGTACGCATCCTTTATATCATTTCATCCTCTACCAATAATTCTTTGACTGTTGGGATATCTTCCAGTTGGGAATAATTACACTGAATTAGCCTGGATTATATGCCTGTCTGTTATACTGAAAGTGTTATTTGAGACTGGTTATAACTCCTTCACAGGTAAGATATCTCACCTGAAAAATAACCTTAGAATTACATGATTGAAACAAGTACAGAACGTCCTTACCCGTCAAGATGCGACCCTTTCACTACGATATCGTTTTAGTTCAGTCTTGCTATTTCCAGATGAGATTATTTAACCGTGGAAAGACATCTTGCTCGTATCATATCGTTCGTTTGGTTTATAAAGGCTCCACCATGCATGCGTCGGCCTTGATCACCTAATGACGGGTCTCTACGCTGCCCCATCGCTTGTCGTCAAATATTTACCCTTCCGTTTAAAATAATCTCTAAGTCGATTAATATTATGTAGATAGGAAGAATATAAAATGAAATACGTCCCTGGGTTCAAGCTTACATTACTCTAGCAGTTCTGAACCACGTAAATGACACGTACAGGATCAACGGCCGCCATGGTGTGTGGTGTCCGTGCAGGTTACTAATTAATTTCAAAGTATAATAAAGCAGTGGATTAGCAATTGGGATGGTAGTTCAGTTCATGTTTACACGTTCAGTTCATGTTTTACACGTTCAGTTCATGTTTTACACGTTCAGTTCATGTTTTACACGTTCAGTTCATGTTTTACACGTTCAGTTCATGTTTACACGTTCAGTTCATGTTTACACGTTCAGTTCATGTTTTACACGTTCAGTTCATGTTTACACGTTCAGTTCATGTTTACACGTTCAGTTCATGTTTTACACGTTCAGTTCATGTTTACACGTTCAGTTCATATTTACACGTTCACTTCATGTTTACACGTTCACTTCATGTGTACACGTTCAGTTCATATTTACACGTTGTCCCCATTACCATACACCAACACCACAGATATCCTTTGATCACGTGGACAGGCATTTAGAACTTCAGCCGTACTACACATGAAATTCGTTCACCGTTCACCAGAGTGGGCGTGAGAGTCGGACCGCAAGAACTTACTCCTATGAAACTTCAGAGACCGATGACTATGGTAGTGCGCTGGAGTCTGGACCTGACCCTCGCCTACCGCCACACCATCGCCGTCACCCGCGTCACCTCAGGACCAGTAGGTTTGTTGCTCGCCTTCTGCTGGTGTTGGTCTGCCCCTCTACCCCACTCCTTATTTCCTTGCCTGTTCACCAACCTTTCCCTTCTACCCATTCCTACCACTGTCTCCCACACCCCTCTCCAATTTCCTTGCCTGTTCATCAACCTTTCCTTTCTACCCATCCCTACCACTGTCTCCCACACCCCACTCCAATTTCCTTGCCTGTTCACCAACCTTTCCCTTCTACCCATCCCTACCACTGTCTCCTACACCCCGCTCCTGTTTCCTTGCCTGTTCGTCAACCTTTCCATTCTGCCCATTCTTACCACTGTCTCCTGCCCTCGTCCCACCATATACACCGCTTTCTGGCCTCGCCCCACCTCATCGTCCCAGGCCTCCACATACACTTTTGCCTGGCTTCGTTTCCAGTGTGCTTTCGTCTAATTCCCCTTCCTCCTTGCATGGTCTCCAGGCTTACCCCACCCCTCCTGCCCCCACTGTCTCCTGGCCGCCTGCTCCCCTTGCACACTGTCTCCTGGCCTCCCATCTCCACTGTCTCCTCGCCTTTCCCACACATATGTCTCCTGCTTCCCCATCACCGTCTCCTGACCCTCCCCACCTATATGTCCATCTCAAAGGGACTTGATTATTAACATGCAGAGTTCTTCCGATGCCGCTTATCAGGGCTGTGGATGAGGGCGGGAACTGGGGAGGAGGGGGTAGACCGAGAATCCTGAAAAGCGGATAGGCCTCTGCACCCCCATAGGTTTATTGTGTTTGTGATGTTGCACAAGAAAAGGCGGCCCGGTTATTGATGTGCTGTGTCCATTAATTTGACAGGGGGGAAGAGGGGTGACTTAGAAAATCATTAGGACCTGTTTTAACCATAGGCTTAGTGTGTGTGTGTGTGTGTGTGTGTGTGTGTGTGTGTGTGTGTGTGTGTGTGTGTGTGTGTGTGTGTGTGTTTTGCCCCAGGCTTATCTAGACGTGAACCCAGTGGACTACAGGATGAAGCTCCCCTTCTGCAGTCCACTATTCTCCTTTTGGGTGATAAGAAGAGATTTGGAGGACACCTGCACAGCCTGTATGTAAATACTGTAGAACAGCAAAAGGTGACTTGGTTCCTGAGATGTTTTTGAGGTGATTTTGATAATGAGACCCAGCTACTATGCTCCTCTCACTTTAACTTGGCCAAAACTGCTATTTCTCCATGCTGAATGCTGAAGTGTAACAATAGATTAGCACTAGAATATGATGCTAGTCACAAAACTTGCTGTGGAAACGAAGACGAGCCAAAGTATTACTCTCTGCCACCGAGCTGCGTGAAATATGCTACAAAACAACGAAAATCTGGGCCAAGTTAAGGTGAAATAGCTATAGGATAAAACTCAGGTACTCTTTGGCAGTATTTACATGTAGTTAATGTCTATGAGGGAGGGGGAAGTGAGTTGAGGGGAGGGCAGTCCAATGGTGGGTGACAGAGCGACTTGGAGGCGTTTTGTCCGTGGCCCCCCTTTGCGGGATTAGGGAGTCGGGCTATAGATAGGTAGATAGTTAATGTCTGTAAACGTTAGTGTGTACTGTAGATCTTGAATTAAATAAAGTGTTCTAACCTGTGTACTTGTGTGGGTGGGGGTGTTTTGGCAGAGTCCCCCGGAATGTGCGGTTCCCCTGAGTCTCTCCGTCACCACCACCAACGCACCCTACGGCCCACCACGCACTCCAGGTACTGTGATCATCCGCACTCTAAACCCATTCACCCTGATGATTTATTACAGTCGCGGCGCACGACTCTGAGGTTGTCATTATCGTACCCTGGCAACCAACCATTCAAAAGTGCGTCCGATTTCGTATCATATTATTATACACGAATACATTGTACACTAATATTATTATACGCGAACATATTATACACGAATCACTTGCGTCTCATGTTATACACGAAATAGGACGCACTTATGAATGGTAGGTTGCCAGGGTACGATAATGACCTCAGAGTCGTGCGCCGCGTGTAGTGTATTTCTTGCTCTCACCACGTAGTTGTTTTTCACCTCACGATAGATTTTTTCGAACGGAGGGCTTAGTTATTGCCTTACAGTATGGTGACGATTTTCTTTTATTATATTCCCACCTTATCCAGACGATTTTATTCAGCTTACGACACACCTCAAGTGAAAGGGTTAATGGAGGCTCCAGCTAACCCCTCCAGTTCGAAAAACCTCTCCAAAGCTGGATGAAATCGTCTGAGGTAGTAATGATGAAGAAAAAATGCGGGATTGGATTGAAAGTTAGCCCATTTACAGGGTTGTTGCCCTCTAGGTTGACTAAATCCTCTAGTTGTAGCGATGATGAGAGACAGAGAGAGAGATGTAATATACGAAAGTTCATACTGTCTATTTTCATTTCTCCTTTGGTCAGTTTGCATATATTTCTTCACGGTGAAATGAAGTCTGTGTGTGTGTGTGTGTGTGTGTGTGTGTGTGTGTGTGTGTGAGAGAGAGAGAGAGAGAGAGATAATGTACTCTAATCATTCAAGATCTCTGGATTACTCCTAACGGGATACGAGAAGGGGTGGAACGCGTGTGTGTGTGTTCTTACCTTACCTAATTGTGTCTTTACAGGAATGAGTCAAGCTCGTACTGTCCCGTGTCTTAAACCATATTTATCGTACATATCCTTAAATTTGTGAATTGTTTTGGCACACACTATTTCATTCGGTAGTGCATTCCATTGATCAATTGCTCTGTTTGGGAAACTGAATTTCCTTACGTCTTTATCACCTCTCTTCTTACGCAGTTTTTTGCAGTGTCCTCTTGCTGATGCTTTTCCATATGTTAAGTAATCATTTATGTCTATTTTCTCCTTTCCTGATATGCACTTATATAGCATTATCATGTCACCTCTTTTCCTTCTCTCCTGTAGTGTTGGTAGATTCAGTTTATTTAGTCTTTCTTCGTAGCTTAGGTCCCTTAAGCTTGGTATCCATCTTGTAGCGGCCCTTTGAACTTTTTCAATCTTGTCTATATGCTTTTTGAGATGAGGACTCCAGACTACTGATGCATATTCCAGGGTTGGTCTAATGAATGATGTTATCCTTCTTAGCATGTCTTCATTTATGTATGTGAATGCTATTCTCATATTTGCAAGCAGTGTATACATGTTCCGTACCTTCTCGCTGATGTGGTCAGCCGGAGATAGTCTGTTATTGATAATCACACTTAGGTCTTTCTCTCTTTCTGATGTGTATAGGGTTTTATTTCCTAACTTATAATCCCAATCAGGTCTTTTTCCACTTTTACCAAACTTGATTACATGACACTTGTCCACATTGAATTCCATTTGCCATGTGCTACTCCATTCATGAAGTTTATTTAATTCTTCTTGTAGCTCCCTACAAGAGTCTGTGCTAGTAATTCTCCTTTGTATTTTTGCATCATCTGCAAACATATTCAGATAGCTCTCATTTCCAGTGTTATTGATTATATCATTTATATACACTAAAAACATGATTGGTGCCAGCACTGAACCCTGTGGTACTCCACTAGTCACTTCTTTCCATGATGAGTAGTTTCCTCTTAGTACTGTCCTCATTTCTCTTTTTATGAGAAAGTCTTGCATCCAACAAAACAGTTTGCCTCGAATTCCTCCTTGATGGTATAGTTTCCATAAAAGTCTTTGGTGTGGTACTGTGTCAAAAGCTTTCTTGAAATCTAAATAGATACTGTCCACCCATCCTTCCCTTTCCAGTATTGTGTTTGTTACTCTGTCATAGTAGCTCAACAGATTAGTAACACATGATTTTCCTTTTCTGAAACCAAACTGTCTTTCTGTTATCATACTGTGTTCTTCTAGATGATTTACCCAAGCTTTTCTTATAAGTTTTTCTAATACCTTGCTTACAACACTGGTCAGTGATACTGGTCGGTAGTTGCGTGGATTTTGTCTATTACCTTTCTTGAATAAGGGGACAATATTTGCTTTTTTTCCAAATATCAGGTAGTTTACCTTGACTCAAGGATTTCTTGAAAATTTTAAATAATGGTTTACTTAACTCCTTTGCACATTCTCGTAATACCCAACATGAAATTTCATCAGGACCACTTGCTTTTCCTCTGTCTAATCTACTTAACTCCTCCTGTATTACTTTTTCTGCTGTTTGTATATCTGGTAGTATGTGTGGACATGCGTGTTCCACATAGTCCCTCTCAAAATTTTTTTCTTCTGTAAAAACTAATTGGAAATTCTTATTTAGTGCTTCACAAATATCTTTCTCTTGTGTATAAGTGATTCCCTCGTCCGTAATGGATTGTATTATATCTTTTACTTTGGTTTTGCTTCTGATATAGCTGTAAAACAGCTTTGGTTGATCACTACTTTTATTTATTATATCCTCCTCAAACTGTTTTTGGGCTTCCCTCCTTATTCTTGTATAGTCGTTTCTTGCCTGTTTGTAATTATTATACGCCCTTTCACTATTGTGTCTTCTGTATCTATTCCACAACAAATCTCTTCTTTCTTTTGATTTTTTACATTCTGTATTGAACCGTTTCTGTATTTTCTTATCTGCTTCTTTGTGCTGTGGGATGTACTTCTGGACTCCTATTTCATAAAATTCACAAAATTTTTTATATACAGCATTTAAATCTTGTCCTTTAAGCTCATTTTCCCAATCAACTTCTAAGAAATACTTCTTTTGGTCTTGATAATTTCCATTTTTATAGTTTAGGCTCTTTTTGTAACTGTCATTGCTGTTTACTATGTCATATGCTATCCTGAAGTTATAATTTAGTACTGCATGATCGCTTTTGCCGAGTGGAGGGTGATATATTAAACTGTCAATATCATTTTCTTGCCTAGTAAATATTAGATCTAGCACTGAAGGTACATCAAGTCCTCTTTTTCTGGTGGTTTCCCTCACATGTTGCGTTAAGAAAAACTCTTGTACGAGATCCAGGAGCTTTTGGTCCCAACAGCTTTCTTGGCTATTTATATCTAGAGTATTCCAATTTATATTTGTATTGAAGTCTCCAGTTAGTATAATTCTTTCCGATTTCTCTTCCATTTTATGTAGCAATGATCTTATACTCTGAATTGTACTCTCTGCCAGGTCCTCATATTCGTCTCTTTCCCATGTGTTTGATCTGGGTGGCATGTACAAATTGGCTACAATTACTTTACCTTCAGATGTGTCGATCTCTGCTGCAATCAGTTCTACTTGTGATGGTATATCTAGTTTTATTTCCTTGACTTTTAGATTTTTCTTAGTTAATATTATAATTCCTCCTCCTTTTTTTAAATTTCTGTCTCTTCTCCATATATTGTATTCCTCTAAGTTTAGTATGTCATTGGATATCCTTGGTGTTAATTTTGTTTCAGTTAGGCATATTATTTGTGGTTCATTTTCTCTGACATAATCATTCATCTCTAGTAATTTAGATACCATTCCATCCACATTTGAGTACATCAACTTTATCATCTTGTTTATATACTTGTCATGACATGGTTCTACTACCTTCCTCCTTTTTCTTCCATCCTGTTTGTGTACCACTTTCGTACCTGCAATCCTATTACTTTGTAAAAAAAATTCTTCTTCTCCTCTTCTGATCTTCCCTCATTTTTTGTTTTTGCTTCCTCCCTTTTCTCTTTCAGTAATTCCAGTTCCTCTTGTGTTAGGCATCTTTTTATCCATACATTTTTGAACTCCTCTTTTTCCATAAGATTCTTTGCATTTTTTAATATCTCTTCCACAGTGTTTACACTCTGGAAAGTCACCTTTAGAGGTCTTGTCTTGCTTTTCTCGTATTTCCCTAACCTTTTGTGTTCCTCTATGTCTTTACTACAGATTTCCTCTGATACTTCTTTCAGTAAGCTCATTACAATTGCCATCTCCTTTTTGTCTCTTGTGATCTTGTTTTTAACTTCTTCCTCTTCTGTACCAGTGATTACTATTGATTTGTTTATCTCTACTGAATCTCTGACTAACTTTGGATTGTTTTGGATTATTCCTTTCACCTCCTTTTTAATGCTTTTTTCCTCCACCCTTGTTTCTAAGTCTTTCTTTACTTTCACCATTTCAGCATACGTGGTTTCTACATCATTTTTGTAGCTTTGCACAGCTTCATTCACTTGTGTTATCTTCTCCTCAATATCACTGCTCTGGTCAATAAGACTGCTGACTTGCCTAATTGTCCCTGTGTCATTTTTGAACTCTTCCATAACACTCTCGTGATTGACTACTGTACTTGCCATTTCACTCGTTTTCTTCCTAAGGGTACTCAATTCCACTGTTAGTTCACTGATGGTTGTGTCTTTCTTATTGGCCTCCCTTCCTAGTTTTTCTATTTCTTCCTTTTGCAAGTGCATCTGCTTCTTTATTTCATCAAATTCATTTGTGAAAGCCATTTCTAGTTTATTTACACGTTCGACCAGTCTATTGTGAGTCTCTACTTCAACCAGTTCTTGGTAGAAATCATCATTTTGATTTTTACCTTTATCCCTTTTCTTTTCCAAATTTGCTTTTCTAAAGTATGTATCCATTTTGCAATACTTAAAGTGCAAAGCATATACTTACAATCTCCGTGTTGTTGTAGTCTAAACAAACCTCAGAGATGACTCAGCGTATTCTTTCGTCTTGGTTCTATTTCCTGTTTGAACAAGTCTTGTTTAAACTTATTATTTTTTTCCTTTTAATAATGAACAATCATTTAGTCTAACCTGGTACTGAGCTTGACTCATACAAAGATACAAATTTAGGTAATGCCACTGGCCGTGATGATTTGGTACGGAGCGCCGGTGACGCACGTCTGCCTAGATTGAATCCCTGTGTGTGTGTGTGTGTGTGTGTGTGTGTAATATGTTGGTGTTACAGGAGTAGTGGTGCGATGTGTGTGTGTGTAATATATTGGCGTTACAGGAGCAGTGGTGCGGGGCTGCGTGACAGTGATGGTGGGGGCTCTGTCAGCAACTATACCAGTGATGCTGAGTGTGACCTACGTTGGTGACCTCGGCTGACCCCCACTCCTAGCTCACCCACAGGTCAGGTCACGGCCATGTCACTCTCACCCACCAATGAGGGCCCTGACTGCATGGTACTGACCTCTGTGACTTCCATTTGTGATTTTTGAGTGACTGATGTGGACTAAAATACAAGGTGACGGGTGAAAGTTAGATTTATTGCTGTGTGTCAATGGTCTCAACACTTAACCTGTCATTCGGGATGGGGGAGAAATATAAACAAGTGTTCTGTTCTCGTCATTAATGTAAAAAACGTGATATAAACTATGTATACATGAAACATTTTTCTTGTTAAAGTGTCTGTGTGCCGACAAACCTGAAGCCTCTATGATTCAACCTTTGTAATTCAGGTTCTGTAATTCAGACTATAATTCAGATTCTGTAATTCAGTATAATTCAGATTCTATAATTCAGACTGTGACTTTATAATTCAGGCTCTATAATTATAACAGTAATTGATGTACGGTCGGAACCAAGAGTCCTGTCACCTCTTCTGCTCTTCTCCCCCACGCCCTTTGGAAATCAGTGTGGGTGAATCCTTAGCAACCGACAGTGATGCCTTTATTCGGCCACGGATGTGTCATAAGGACGTTCGCTGTACCACACTGATTTCCAAAGTCTGTGGAAAGTGGGGTAGGGAAGATGACAGGAGTTTTGACAGCGACTGTACTATCAGGCCTTTGGTATATGTGTGTCAGTGATTTCTTAACTTGAGGATCTTAGAACTAAAAATAATGTTGGTCAGTTATTCCATATCTATCAAATATATTACAAATGAGCTTATATTTTGCTACACACGACTTACTGGAATTCAAAATGGGATTGTGGATTCGTTTTGTATTTACTGATCCCCTCGCTCTATCTCATAATTTAATGTAAGGGATAATTAGGAGAAAATGATGTAATAGATGAGGTAAATGAAGCAGTTATATGGACTCCAGGTGAGGGGATGGGACAACAGGTGAGGGGATGGGACAACAGGTGAGGGGATGGGACAACAGGTGAGGGGATGGGACAACAGGTGATGGAATGGGACAACCGGTGAGGGAATGGGACAACCGGTGAGGGGATGGGACAACCGGTGAAGGGATGGGACAACAGGTGAGGGGATGGGACAACAGGTGAGGGGATGGGACAACAGGTGAGGGAATGGGACAACCGGTGAGGGAATGGGACAACCGGTGAGGGGATGGGACAACCGGTGAAGGGATGGGACAACAGGTGAGGGGATGGGACAACCGGTGAGGGGATGGGACAACGGTTGAGGGGATGGGACAGGTGAGGGGGCTAATGAGAAAGGCGGACAGGTGCGAGGCCAGGTGTTGTTATATAATGCATAAGGCTGACAAGTGTTTCATCGTTCGTACGTGTTCCCAGCTTCCATGTTTGAGGTGCGTTCCTTATGTTTATGTCTGTAATGTACGATAATAAACAAGAAATTACGATAACTGTGGTATTATTATTAACGATAGCCCTAGTAATACCAGTCATTCTTGTGGTAGAGGCCTACAATATATACTACATCTTGGGAGTGGTAGGTGAGGGCGCCCATCATCCACTCACTCGATGTAGTGCTACCATTTAGGTGACTCTGCACTGAGTGACAAGCCTAATGGTTTCTTGTAACCCAGGAAACCATTTACATCGCTGGGTGGTAACCATATAACCAAATAATGTGATGTGGAGCCTATTTTGCTGCCCCTGTTAACTGACGGGGGAGAGGAGGAGATGCAGATGAGGCGTCCATCCCGGAAGCAAATCTCCACACTTCCCCGGGCTTCTCTGTGGCGAGGTTCTGTCTACTGCAAGGGAACGTCGCTTCACTGCACGGGATGGTACTGAGAGGTCGCTTATTTGCTGCGGTTGACTAGTCTGCTCCGCCTGAGAGACAAGGACACTCAGCAGCAACTACAGGTTAGCACATACTCGTGTTCAAGTGTGTGTGTGTGTGTGTGTGTGTGTGTGTGTGTGTGTGTGAGACAGACAGACAGACAGAGACAGACAGACAGTGTGTGTGTGTGTGTGTGTGTGTGTGTGTGTGTGTGTGTGTGTTCCTGGTTACAAAAGGCTTCATATGTAATCAGTACAGGAGTCACTTATCGAAAGATATAAAAAATCACCTAATTGCATAACACCAAGCCTGAATAGATAACCCAAGCATGTATTCAGTATTAACGGTGGACATTAGTGCCAAAGAGGTGACAGGGGTAGATGGGTGGTATGTAGAACTGCCTGGCTTTAGGAAACGGGTTGTGTAAAAAAATAAAAAAAAATGCAAGAAAATTTTAAGGATTAAAATGTAAAATAAATCGCTAAGGAAGAGGTGTTCGGAAGCCTGCAATACCACAGCGAATATTCTTGTTTTAGCGTCTTGTTTTGGCGTATTCTTGTTTTAGCGTATTCTTGTTTTGGCGTATTCTTATTTTGGCGTATTCTTATTTTAGCGTATTCTTGTTTTGGCGTATGTTTCCTTGTTTTGGCGTCTTCTTGTTTTAGCGTATTCTTGTTTTAGCGTATTCTTGTTTTGGCGTATTCTTATTTTAGCGTAATCTTGTTTTGGCGTATGTTTCCTTGTTTTGGCGTCTTCTTGTTTTGGCGTATTCATGTTTTGGCGTATTCATGTTTTGGCGTATTCTTGTTTTGGCGTCTTTTTGTCTTGGCGAATTCTTGTTTTGGCGTCTTCTTGTTTTGGCGTATTCTTGTTTTGGCGTCCTCTCAGGCTGGACGTAAGACCCTCCAAAGCCGTAATTTCCTCCCAATTTCCTCCCAAGCCTTGTGGTTAAATTGGGGTGGTGGTGGTGGTGGTGGTGGTGGTGGTGATGATAGTGATCGTGGTGGTGGTGGTGATATTGGTGATGATGGTGGTGGTGATGGTTATTGTGATAGTGGTGTTGATGGTGGTGATGGTGGTGGTGGTGGTGAGTGGTGATGGTGTTGATGGTATCTTAGTGGTGGTGATAGTGCTCCCTCCCCCCCCTCTCTCTCTCTCTCTCTCTCTCTCTCTCTCTCTCTCACACACACACACACACACACACACACACACACACACACATACACAAAATTCTAATCTTAAACACAAAGAAGGTTTTACACGTCTGACGGAATTTAATGTTAAGTTTGAGCGAATTCGTAGAGAGAGAGAGAAAAAAAAAAGACTCGCAGAAGAAATGAATTAGTAACGCTAGATAGAACACGCAGTGAGAGAGAGAGAGAGAGAGAGAACACAAGGTTGTCAAGGATAATTCGTTTCATACAATAAGTTATCAAGTAAATATGTACGCGATGCGGGAGCTTCAGGCCCCTTTGGTTAATGCCTTTCAGTGCGGCGTGGTGTGGATGACAGAGATGAAGGAAGAAGTAGGGAGCACTACATGAAGTGAGTGGATAATGGCCACCACCACCTACAAAAAGAAACAACTATAATTACAAAAGCTTTAACCAGGCTCCTATGACTCACTCTTAGATGAATAACATACAGGGTTGTTCAAAAGTCTCCATACATAGGAATATGTCTTTTTCTGGTATCCTTCTACAGTGTCAGATGTTAGTGTGAAAGACGCATTCGTAAAGTGAGTCTTTAAAAAAAATCAGTTTATATATGGAGACTCTTGGGCCACCCTGTATTGTAGTGTGGTTTTGCTTGCTTAGAATAATAATAATAATAATAATAATAATAATAATGGTGATGGTGATGATGATGATGATGATTATGACGACGACGAAGAGGGCGATAAGGATCATAATAATAATAATAATAAGTAATAGTAACAACAATAACAATAATGATAGGTATGATAATAATAATAATAATAATAATAATAATAATAATAATGACGATAACGATAACAATAATAATAATAGTGATGATGAAAATAATAATAATAATAATAATAATAATAATAATAATAACAGTAATAACAACTCTCACAGGCACTCACATCCTCGACCTCTAACCTTTATAAATCAAACAAGGGATGAAAAGCAATAGTTACCACCTTTTATTTCCTTAATTTTCCTGTTTATTTATTTATTCATTCATTTTTCTAGCCAGGGAGGTAATTATACGTGTCATCTCATATATACAGTTCCATTTATGTGATTGATTTTGGTGTTAGTTCAATATATTCATTTTTTCGTTGGCTTTATGGAGTGCTGAAGGCTGTGTTTTTTGGGTTAGGTCTGAGTGTGAAATAGATATATAGACAGATAGATAGAAGACTAATAGATCTGATGGATAGATAGACAGATAGATAGATGAATTAGAGAGGGAGTTAGACAGATAGATAAATAGAAGCATATAGATAGGTAGACAGACAGATAATTGCACAGAGAAGGGAGGGGGAAGCAATTGAGGGACATTTGTATAACAAGGTAGTGGAGCCGCCTGGTTATTTTGGTGCCACCACGTGAAGGCATCCCTCTCCAGCACTTTATATTTCCAATCACTTCCCCGTCCTAACTTAGATTTATTTACGCAGAAGAACTAAACGCAAAGAAGTTACGTAAACCATTTCGAGTCTCATCCAGACGTCATTTGGTTACGAGATTACAAATTTACAGCATTTGGGTTTCTGGATTACAAGAAACACAACATTGAGTCAGTTTAAAGTCGCACTACATCGAGTGAGTGGATAGTAAGCGCTTCCAGTCCAGCAAAAACAATAAATCAATATGGGGGACAGCTGCATCAGGTTACCAGTTAACAGCAAACAAGTTTCTGGATTACAAGAAACAGCATAGAATCGGTTTAAAGTCGCACTACATCGAGTGAGTGGACAGTAAGCGCTCCCAGTCCAGTAAAAACAATAAATCAATATTGCGGACAGCTGCATCAGGCCTCCATCCACACAGCAATAACACCAATGGACGCCTCTATGTAAAATGAAAAAGGCGTTTGAAAAATTCCCCGCTCCTGCCCCTTTTTCCCGCGTTAACACCATTGACACATGACAGTCGGGCTTAACATTTGCCGCTTTATGTGATTAAACTCGGCACGGAGGTAAAAATTATCTGGCGTCAGTTTTTGGGGCAGTTACTCATTATGGAGAGTGGAGGAGGGGAGAGGAGGTGCACTGGGTGTTAGAGAGAGAGAGAGAAAGAGAGGGAGGGAGAGAGATTCTGACCCGGAACAACAAGCGAAACAGTGGTGAACATCCGAACCCATCTCTTCACACGCACATATTCTGCTACAAAGCCACTACAGTAAGCAAGAATTACATGCATAACGTAATACATGTTTTTATTTAACCTCCAAGTATACAGATTGCAGGGCCATTAATAGATAGATAGATAGATAGATAGATAGGTAGGCAGATAGATAGGTCAAATGCAATAAACGTGCAATGTAAACAAACACAACTGGTGTCACATCCACTTTCGACACCATCACCTACACTACCTGGAGTGGAGGCGAGTGTACTGGACTACCATACCGTGCCATAACGAATTTAACTAGCGCTATAACTCACCACCATCACCACCACCACCACCACTGCCACTATCACCACCAACACCATCATCACGACTATCACCACCACGACCCATCACTCATCAAAAACCAGTCTCACCACCACAACCATCCTTCCCTCCCATTAAAATAACATTATAAAGTACACCATTTACCATCACACTTTTTATTATATGTGGAAAATCCCGGCATATAAGAAATCCTATATATACATTCCGCCATAGGTCCCCAAGTCCCCCATTTCCCACCATCTTGTTCCCTCATGATCTCCCTTCCATGGGTGAGCAATGAATTAGAGAGAAATAAGTATCTCCCCAAAGTTGAACGAATACTTAGCGGAAAAGTCGAACCATCTGAAGCACGTACTGGTAATGATAGGGTTTTCATTGTATTTCGCCTGTTGTAAATTTTCTTTAGACGGAAATGGGAATTGGTTGTTTCTGTGAACTTTATTGGACTCTAGCTTGATTCTCTGGTTTGTTTATACTCAGTCTTTGCCAACGTCTTCTAAGCGAGGAGGAGAGCGGCTCAGACTCAAAAGATACACTCCACCATGCCTCTTGCCTCTTCCCCACACCCCACATCCCAGGCCTCCTCCAATCATCTACTCTTTCAGGAAGGTGTCTGGGTATCAACAGCAAATCACAGCACAACACCTCATTCTGGGCCAGGGCATTTAACTCCACTAAGCTCCCTTACACATTTAAAGGCTTTTAAACCACGCTTATTTCCTTATCTACCTTCTTTTGTTGTACTAACACTCTGTACCTTTTACAATAGTAAGTAAATCTTTCGATTCATTTCTTATCTACATATTATCCCGGTGCTGTAAATAGCTAATAATACAGTTTTTTTTTGCCATGGTGTGGGTTTTGTTGTCAACCAATCATTACGTTTGTTATGAAGATTGATGCATGGCCAGAGTTGTTGCCAAGATTAGCCTAATAGTTATCATAGTTTAGGATGAAAAAAAAAAAAAGAACATTCCGTCTTGTAAATTTTCTTATTATAAAAAGGAATAATAACAACACTTACCAACGTTTATAATGATTTTTACAGTAGTTATGTGAACAGTCTTCCACTATTATTACGTGATGAGTGTAAAGTAGCAATAATTTAGCTGATTATAGCACGTTGCATGTTTACCATCGACTCGCAGTCTCGTACCAGCTTCAGGTGTCCTTAGCGTAGGGAAGGAGTTGTTTCTCGCGGGATTAATCAGTGCCTTATTGCGATTTTTGCTGGATTTACTACCTCATCTGTGCCACAAGAAGTGAATCTAGTAACAGTTTTGTCTCTGCCCTCCATGAAGGTAGAAAAAAAGGAGAGAAAACCTGAACAGTGGCAGAAAACGTGTCAAAATACCTAGGAACTGGCCAAATCTCTCCCAGCCATAAACAAAGCAAGCAATAAGTGACATAGGCCGCCATGCTATACTACTACTCTCTTGCCGTAAAACTGTCATCTCTCCATTCTGAAGTCTGCAAACAATAGATTTAACACAAGAATATGATGCTAGTCACGAAGAAGTGCCATGGAAAGGATGCAGAGTCGTAGCAATGCCATTTTCTGCTACTGACATGCGTGTAAGTTAAAAAAAAAAAAAAAAAAAAAAAAAAAAGATTTGGACGAAGTTAATGTTTGCTATTCAGGCCATTAATAAGAAGTTTTTGGAGGTACTAAGAGACTAGGATCTGGAAAATTGCATTCTGAAACTGTGATGATGGTGGTGGTGGTGGTGATGGTGATAGTGATGATGATGATAGTGATGGGGATGGTAATATAGTGATGGTGAAGATTATGGTAGTGTTGATGAGGATGATGGCGATGATAATGATGAAGATGATGGTGGTGATGATGATGATGATGGTGATGATGGTGAAGATGTTAGTGGTGATGATGAAGATGATGGTGGTGACCGATGATGATGGTGATGGTGATGATAATGGAGATGGTAGTGATGGTGATGACGACGATGATGATGATAATAGTGATGGTGGTGGTGGTGATAGAGATGATGATAGTGATAGTGATGGGGATGATAATGGTGATAGTGGTGGTGATGACGTTGGTGAAGATGACAGTGATGATGATGGTGATGATGGAGATGGTGATCTTGGTGAAGGTGATAGTGGTAATGGTGATGGTGGTGACAGAGATGATGATGATGGTGATGATGTTAATGGAGATGGTGATGATGATCGGTTCCAAGATGTCAGTGAGGTAGAGGAGGACGACCAAGAGGAGGACGACCATCTTGAGGACGACTATTGCGTGAGTACCAGTAGGGAAATTAGTCTTTTGTTATCCTTTATCATTATCAGTCATTAACCCTTTAGCTCATTATTATTATTATTATTATTATTATAATTATTATTATGAACTCCATAGCCCTTCATTATTATTATTATTATTATTATTATTATTATTATTAACCCTTAGCCTTTCATTATTATTATTATTATTATTATTATTATTATTTATCATCATTATTATTATTATTATTATTATTATTAATTATTATTATTATTAATTATTATTATTATTATTTTTATTATTATTATTAACCCCTTAGCCTTTCATTAGCATTTTTATTTATTAGTTCTAGGAAAGCAGTGATAAGAAACAGGGAAGTGAGCATGGAAGTGAAAAAGTTACTACATGACAGTATTGTGATACCAACTCTAACGTACGGAAGTGAAGCTTGGACGTTGTTGGAAGGACACAAGTCAAGAGTGAGAGCAGTGGAAATGAGTTATTTAAGAGGAGCCTGTGGAGTCACATGGAGAGACAGGCTGACGAATGAGGATATAAAGGAGCGTTGTGGTGTGGATGTGGATGTGATAGGAAGCGTTATGAGGAACACACTGAGGTGGTTTGGCCATGTGGAGAGGATGGAGGGTGAAAGACTGACGAAGAGAGTGTATGTGAGTGAGGTGGAGGGGGGAAGAGGGAGGGGGAGGCCAAGGATGAGATGGAGGGATGGGGTGGAGAGGTATATGAGGGAGGGGGGTGTGAGTTGGGAGCGGGGCAGTGAAATGGCGGGGGACAGGGCGACGTGGAAGCGATTTGTATGTGGCCACCCCAAACGGGATTGAGGCGTCTGGCAATAGATAGATAGATAGAATTTCCCGTGTCCTGATGTTATTCGAATTTAGCAGGGGAGAGTGCTGTTATCAAAAGTGTTAGTTGTCTTCCTGTAAATTCAGTGACAACGAGGAAGGCTATAAGATTTCCACAAGACAGTGAAGTTTACACTCCTGACATCCCGATAATTTCTTCCCCCTTTGAGAACTGTGAGGGAAGGTGCGGCTATCAAAAGTGTCCGTTGACTTGTTCCTCTAAATTCAGTGACAGGAGGCACATGGGTAGCATTTATTTCTCTATCATTCACTGCTATTTTCAAGCCGGTCGGACTGGCAGAATCGGTTTGTTTCACCCGTTGTCCAAGTTCGTTACGTAATACATCTAGACAGCGTGTTCAAGGGGAAGATTGGGACTTGGAAAATATTGTCTGCCTCAGTAACTCTCTTGTATTTAATATTGAAAAGCTTGAGTCATCTCCTTTAGTGGTGAGTATATCTTTGAGTAGGACTTGAAAACAGTTAACACACACTCTCTCTCTCTCTCTCTCTCTCTCTCTCTCTCTCTCTCTCCAGTTCCTTGTCGGGTTTTCTTCCTTTTCCTCATTTTCTCTCTCTCTCTCTCTCTCTCTTTCTCTCTCTCTCCAGTTCCTTGTCGGGTTTTCTTCCTTTTCCTCATTCTCTCTCTCTCTCTCTTTTTTACTGAACTCCCTGCCTCTCCCTTCCCCTCATCCCGCCTCCCCTTCACCTTACCCCCTCTCCGTCTCTCCTCCTCTACCCCTTCCCCCTCTCCCTCTCTCCCCTTCCCCTCTCCTCCTCTCCCCTCTCCCCTCTTCCCTCTGAGATCAACTTGGCTGACGTGTTTTTCTCTCCGTATGCAAATGAGACCACCTCCTCCCCCTCCTTCTCCCCTCCACTCCTCCTTCTCCCCTTCACTCCTCCTCCATCTTTCTCTTCCTCAGTCTTTTCAGAACACACACACACACACACACACACACACACGAGGTATATAAGTCACTGTGTTTTACTGTGAGAATAGTTCAGTAACACACACACACACACACACACACACACACACACACACACACACACACACACACACACACACACACACACACACACATACACACACACACACACGAGGTATATGTCACTGTGTTTTACTGTGAGAATAGTTCAGTAACACACACACACACACACACACACACACACACACACACACACACACACGAGGTGTATAAGTCACTGTGTTTTGCTGTGAGAATAGTTCAGTAACACACACACACACACACACACACACACACACACACGGTATGTAAGTCACTGTGTTTTACTGTGAGAATAGTTCAGTAAAACACACACACACACACACACACACACACACACACACGAGGTATATAAGTCACTGTGTTTTACTGTGAGAATAGTTCAGTAAAACACACACACACACACACACACACACACACACACACACACACACACACACAAGGTAAGTAGTCACTGTGTTGTACTGTGAGAATAGTTCAGTAAAACACACACACACACACACACACACACACACACACACACACACACACACGAGGTATATAAGTCACTGTGTTTTACTGTGAGAATATTTCAGTAACACACACACACACACACACACACACACACACACACACACACACACACACACACACAAGGTAAGCCACTCTGTTTTATTGAGAATAGTTCAGTAAAACACACACACACACACACACACACACACACACACACACACACACACACACACAATAGTATAAACACAACCACTGACTGTGTGTAAAGTGGTCGCTAATTCTCCATAGGTGTCCCTGTGTCTGGTAGATCTGTGTAATAATAATCTTTTTTCATCTAATGGAACTGGATCACCCTCTCATCTTGGTTACTAAGTCGTGGTTGCATGTGAAATTCGAGGAGCCTTTGTTATGAGGCAGGAATGAGTCTCCTTGGTTACTAGTCAAATCAGCCTCCACTCTGACTACAGTGCCATCACCTAATCTGAAAGGGGTTAGTGACCTTTATTAGGTGTGAGATAGGAATGAGTCTCCTTGGTTACTAGTCAAATCAGCCCTCTGATCTGACTGCACTTTGCCATCAGCTCATCTGAAAGGGGTTAGGGATCTTTATCAGGTATGAGGTAGGAATGAATCTCCTTGGTTACTAGTCAAATCAGCCTTCCAATCTGATTATACTGTGGCATCAACTAAACAGAAAGGGGTTGGGGTTCTTTATCAGGTATGTGGTAGGAATGAGTCTCCTTGGTTACTAGCCAAATCAGTCATCAATCTGACTACACATTGCCATCAACTGAGCTGAAAGGGATTAGGGATGTTTATCAAGTATGGAGTAGGAATGAGTCTCCTTGGTTACTAGTCAAATCAGCCTCCACTATGACTACAGTGCCATCAACTGATCTGAAAGGGGTTGGGGATCTTTGTCAGGTATGAGGAAGGAATGAGTCTCCTTGGTTACTAGTCAAATCAGCCTCCACTATGACTACAGTGCCATCAACTGATCTGAAAGGGGTTGGGGATCTTTGTCAGGTATGAGGAAGGAATGAGTCTCCTTGGTTACTGGTCAAATCAGCCTTTCAATCTGACTGCATTTGGCCATCAACTGAGCCGGAAGGAGTTAGGGAATCTTTATCAGGTATGAGGTTAGGATGAGTCTCCTTGGTTACTAGTAAAGAGCAAAAACACTATTCCCATACATTCCCCTAAACAGGACCATCTTTTTGCCATCTCTTTTCCTCCCACATTGATTTTTTTCTTACCGTAACCTTAAAGTCATCTTCCTGTCCTCTTTTCCTCGCCATTTTCCTTCCCTCTTCCTTCAGAGACCCTTTTCCTTCTCGCCTGGTTGAAGGGAAGGATCCGATCGCCTTTGGATGCAGTCACAAAGGATCTAAACATTCTCAGGCTCCTATGACTCACTCTCAGCTGGATATACTCTCTTGGCATTAAGGAATAAAGCACCAGAGTTGTCCGGGTCATGAGGGGGTTGATATGCATAGGGAACAGATCTCCGACGTGTTTTGAGAACAGGCTACCGTACCAGAAGCAATTTTATTCTCGTATTTTCCCCCCTTCATTTTCCTTGTGTGTGTGTATGTGTGTGTGTGTGTGTGTGTGTGTGTGTGTGTGTGTGTGTGTGTGTATGTGTGTGTGTGTGTGTGTGTGTGTGTGTGTGTGTGTGTGTGTGTGTGTGTGTGTGTGTAAGGTTTTGGTAGCCGTGTGAGGGAAGGCAAATTTATAAACGAGGAAACTTATGCACAACTCAGGAACTTTTGTAAATATGGAACCAGGGACCAGGAGAGATGTGAATACCATCAGCCACCGATTTTCCTGGAATCAATTTTGGGGACGGTGAAATCCACAGAGCCTATTTCTGATGGTGATGGGTGCTGGTGGGCGGTGTGGTGGGTGGGTGGGCAGGGTAGGGAGAGAGGGGGTGGGTTTATATGCGTGTTGATGTTGTACAAGTCTCGTGCTGTTAATAGGCATAACATCTGAGTCTTCTATAAGTCTCACCTAAAAGAGTAAATAAATAAAATAATAACACTAAAGCCATCTATAAGTTTCACATAAAAAGATAAGTATAATAAACAATATTTTTTTTAAAGTGATGGACGCTGGTGAGGTGTGGATGAGGGAAGAGGTGAGGAGTTGTGTGTTTATCCTGTTTTTTTCGACTCCATAGGTTTCACATTTCGTTCCCAAAGGCCTG
The DNA here is from genome assembly GCF_032717465.1 of Coenobita brevimanus. Lineage (NCBI taxonomy): Eukaryota > Metazoa > Arthropoda > Malacostraca > Decapoda > Coenobitidae > Coenobita > Coenobita brevimanus. The sequence continues at coordinate 66,430,632 of NC_137054.1, forward strand.
GCGGTTATCTTACGTGGCTTACACCCTCGCATGTCACCACTTTGGCATCAACATTCATCGTTTCATTCAAGATTGGTGTGATGGTGTGGGCGGTGTTGTGTGTATACCTATGTGGATGGGTGTTTGGCCGTATCAGCAGAGTCTTAGCTATGTATAATTCAGACTGGAAATGTTGGGAGGGAAAGAGAGGCAGGTTAGAGCTTGGACCAGAGTAAAATTCAAACTGGAAATATTGAGAGAGAGAGAGAGAGAGAGAGAGAGAGAGAGAGAGAGGTTGGAGCTTGGATCCTTTTCTCTAACGTTTCGCGCTGCACAGAACGCCTAAAGTCCCCAAGCTCTAACCTGTCTCTCTCCCTCCCAGCATCTCCACTTCTCGTCAAGGATCATCAACAAAATTCAAACTGTTTGCTCCTCTGGCCAGGGATCAAACTCCTGGCTTTTAGGACAGCAGATCGCTTTCCTAACCACTTGGCCACCTCCGCTGTACACCCACAAGCTCCACTTATCCGATAATGGATGCAGATGGCTTGTGGTAGTGAGCTGCATATTTCAGAGTCAGTAGTCCAGTGCTTCGTCAACAGTAATACTCCTGTACGCATCTGACGGTAAAAACTCAATTACTTTCCCTTTCCTGTCTCTGGTTTATGTGTCCTGGTCCTGCTGTCTAATTCAAGCGTTAATCAGTACCGGTACTCCCAGTCCTTTATGTATACTGCAAGTCAGCTCTGAAACTGTCCTCCTCAGTCTGTACTTTCTCTCTGCCTATGACCTCCAGCCTTTTAACCACAGTGTGCCCAGGTATCTTGAAATTAATGGAGCTTGATTTTGTCTCATTTTATCTTTCATTTCCTCCCGGAAAGATCACGTTTTTTTCCAGAATTCCGGCCCTTGGTTCTTTCTTATTGCATTAAAAACTGAAATGAGCCACACAGAGGAGAGAGAGAGAGAGAGAGAGAGAGAGAGAGAGAGAGAGAGAGAAATACTGAATGCATGAAAGGCACCACATCAAAGGGAAATGAATCAGCACTCTTAAACCCTACTACCTAAGTACCGTACATGATTTCACTGCTTATAGACTAGGCAAGATTAGTATCAGGGAAGAGATTACAGATATATTTAACCCTTCCTTGTACAGTTACAAATATCTCTCGAGCTCAGTTATGTCGTTTAGTCTGTCTATTTGTCTGTCTATTGCCAGACGCCTTAATCCCGTAAAGGGTGGCCACAAACAAATCGCCTCCATGTCCCCCTGTCCCCCGCCGTTTCATTGCCCTTCTCTTTTAGTGATATCAAGAATACAAACAAGAGAGTCAGTTACAGGGAAGCAGTAACATAATAAGCTCTTCCTAGATATACAAGGAAAGCTAATTCAGAATAAAGAGAAATAAAGTAGAAAGTAAAGTGAAAGAGACAGCCACTAAAGAAAAACCAACACCGAAAAGGAAAGCCCAGGAAACTGAAGAAGAAGAAGTGGAAATGGTGGCGCAAAGGGAAAATGAGATGGAAAGATCAAAGCGACGAGAAAGAGAGGCGAGAGGAGAGATGTTGAGTGGTGGAGTGGGAGGGGGCGAGGGGGAGGAAAGGGAGGGGGCGGAAGGGGGAGGAGGGGGGTGTCTGAGAGGAAGAAGAAGGGGGGAGGTGGGTGGCAGAAAAGGCGGGAGGGGAGGGGAGGGGAGTGGGTTGAGAGGCTGAGATGTGTTGGGGGATATTGAGGAGTAACTTGAAAGGCAGAAGGTGGGGTACTGAATAGTGAGGTGGGAGAGAGAAGGGAGGGGGTAGTAGGTAGGTGGGCTGAGTGGTAGATGAGGAGAGGGAAGCTGTGAGCCGGGGTGGAGGAGGTTGAGTGGTGAGATGGAGGGCAGTGGAGATAGGAGGGGGGCTGATAGAGTGAGATACTGAATGGTGAGATGGAAGGAAGTATGAGTGATAGAGAGAGACGGAACACCTGAGAGATACTGACTGGTGAGATGAGGAGCAGTAGGAGTGAGAGAAGAGCTTGAAGGATGAGAGATGTTGGATGGTGAGACGGAGACTGAGAGATGTTTGAGAGATGAGATGAAAGAGTGGGGGGGGGACTGAGAGCTTGGTGGGAGGGGGGGGGTCCTGTCAGAAGATTTTATGAGCAAATTACGAGACTCAGAACACCAAAGAAGTAAAGCTTTTCCTTGCCTAGCAAACTTAGCGTGATGATATTATTCTCTCTCTCTCTCTCTCTCTCGGGGTGTGAGGGCGTTTAGGGATTCTTATTTCTTTGTTTCCTTTGTAAATACTGAGGTGTGTGTGTGTGTGTGTGTGTGTGTGTGTGTGTGTGTGTGTGTGTGTGTGTGTGTGTGTGTGTGTACGTAAACAGTACTTCTACGTGTTCAGTACTTTCATTAGCAACTTTCTCCGTATGTTCAACTCTTCCAGTACATTACATGGGAGTTCACTCCTTCCAATACTTTCCCTTGGTGTTCAGTAATTTCACTACTTTCTCTGCTGTTCAATAATTTCACTACTTACCCTGTGTTCAGCTCTCCCAGTACTTCCATGGGTGTTCAGTCCGTTCAGTACTTTCCCCTCTGTGTTCAGTTCTTTGCCTCGTGCTGGCGCGGTCATATGGAGTTTTGGTTTGGTTTGTCGGGTTGATTCGGCTCGGCGCGTTCTATCGATTGTGTCAGGGGGTAAACATGGCTTCCCGCCGTGTTCTCCCGATTTTTCCCTCACCCTGTTGGTTTTTGTGGCCGAATTTTTTTTCCCTCCGCTTTTTTCCTGGCTGTGTTCGTTGGCTTTTTATTTTTCTCTGCGATTAATAGACGAAATGAGAATGGGATGGTAGAGGATGAAGGATCGACTAGTATTTCACCTGCTCTGCTTCTCGCGTTTATATATTTGGGATAAAAGTTCGCCTGTTGTTTCAGCTCCTCTGTTTTTCACTTTCCTTTGCTGGTTTGGTGATGAGAATATTAAGTAAAATCAGACCAAATATTCGCCTGATGTTTCGTCTCTTCTGTTTCTCATTTCCCAGTGTTGTTTTTATTAGACTAAATGATGAGGCGGTGAAATAGACTTGGAATAAATGTTTACTTAATATTTCACGTCTCTCTCTCTCTCTCTCTCTCTCTCTCTCTCTCTCTCTCTCTCTCTCTAATATTGCTAAGCTGAGAGAGGCTTAGTTTGTTTTTCCGGCCTTAAATAAGGATAAGTGACGGACATACCGCAAGACCCGTATTCTCATTGATTCAGTATGCTCCCTAACACCTTTTCCTAAGCGATTTATTTTACTTAATACACCTTAAAGCCCTCTTCTGTGTCATTAAATAATTCTAGTATCACTCTACCCTGTATGTATCTGTTTATTTATCTGTCTGTATCGACCGTGTGTGTATGTATGCATGTGTGTATGTGCATGCGTACACCTATGTGTATATGTGTGCGTGTGTGTTTGTGTTTGTTGTCTGTGTGTGTGTGCTTGTGTATTTGATTGTATGTGTGTGTGTGTGTGTGTGTGTGTGTGTGTGTGTGTGTGTACGTATGTCTGTGTATGAGTGTGGCGTGCGTGTGTTTGTGTCAGTTCATCTGCCTCATCCTGCATCCCATAACTCACTCGGGCTGGTTGGCGTCATGAATAACATGCACACGGCGTTTGCGAGTCCATGTTTCATCATTAACGTTATGCAAATTTATGCCAAATTACACAGGCAGACATTAGCCGGGCTGAAATATACACATGAAGCCCCCATCCCCGCTGGTAATAGTGCCCGGCGCGTCACCAATAACAAAGGGTGTGCTGGGGCGCCGTATGCATTGCCTCGTTAGCAGGTAAACAGGCTTAGAGTGTGTTTTTGGTTGGACACTTACGGCACATATACATAGGGAGAGAGAGAGAGAGAGAGAGAGAGAGAGAGAGAGAGAGAGAGACTGAGTGGACCTAATTAGATCTGAAAATCCCTAAGCTTAATGAGTACTAATTGCATGATCATTAACTCACATCAAGATTAATGACCTGACTGGCTGAAAAGGTGTGAAGGGTTTGAACTGGACCTGACATGACACTGGGGACCTGACCCCCTGAAGACCTGACACACTGAGGACCTGACGCCCTGAGGACCCACCACAGCAACACACACACACACACACACACACACACACACACACACACACACACACACACACACACACACACACACACACACACACACACACACACACACACACACACACACACACACACACACACACACACACACACACACACACACACACACACACACACACACACACACACACACACACACACACACACACACACACACACACACACAACTCTGCAACCCGTATTTTAATTAAGCCAGACTCATTTATGTCCTGTGTATGACGCTCATTATACCACGGCTGGACAATTCTCAGCACTTACACAGCAGGTACAACACACATATATTGCATTATTGAACTGGCGCCAACAATTCAGACTATATGTGTGTGTGTGTGTGTGTGTGTGTGTGAGAGAGAGAGAGAGAGAGAGACGGGGGGGAGGCGTTCATACCTGGCATTGTTGAAAAAAAGAGAGAAAAAAAGGACTTCTAGCCATTCCTCACTTCCATCACATTCTTTACTTCCATTGCCACTGACACCACCCACATTACCACAACTTCCAATATTATCACTACTTTCACCACCACCATCATCATCACACCAATATCACTTACTGCCATCATCACAACGACCTATATCATTACCAGCCTCACATCATCACCACCTCTGTCATCATTACCACTCTCACCACCACACCTTCATGATATTCGTGTCATTGCTACCACATCCACAACCATTTCATCACTTCCAGTCATCACCACGACCACCAGAGTCACCTGTCATCACCACAGCCCTCACTACCACAATCACTACTACCATTATACCACAGTTGCCATCACCACACACCACCATCATCACAGCACCATCATCACCACCAGAACCATCATACTGTCAGCTAAAAACATTGAACATTTTACTGATTCATTTCCCTAAGTGAGCGGAAGTGATGTCTCTCTCACTCCACTGTGAAAATGATTATGTAAAGCCAATGTAGAATATTCCCTGCCCTGTGTGTGTGTGTGTGTGTGTGTGTGTGTGTGTGTGTGTGTGTGTGTGTGTGTGTAAACTTGTTGAGTCATCCTAGGGGTGGATGGATGGGTATCTGGAGTACAAGGCATATTAATTTTCAACTTTCATTTGTACAGTCGAAGGTAATATACTGTATCACTGGAGACGGGCTTACGTTGCTAGTCACTCTTAAAAGCTATGAACACTACCTTCCACGAATATTCCATGTCACAAACTTATCACTCAGGCCCACCATCTTCCTGGCTTGTCTAAAACCTGTATGCAATGTAATTCTTCGTTCACCATCCTCCCCTCCACTCCTCCAAGCTCTCCAAATGTAATTCTTCCTTCACCATCCTCCCCTCCACTCCCCCATGCTCCGCAAATGTTATTCATCCTTCACCATCCTCCCCTCCACTCCTGCACGCTCTCCCTCCTCTTCTGCACTCTCATTCGTCCTCTTGACTCGTCCTTCACCTCCCCTCGCCCTCCACTCTGCCATCTTGTGAATTCTCCCTCCGCATGTCCTTACCTGATGCTGCCCCTTCCCCTTTAACTTGGCCTGAAATTACCCTCTGTCCTCCATACATACTGAACTGTAACAAAATGATTAAAACTGGAATGCGATGCTAGTCATGAACCTTCCACAAAGAGATTAACACTGGGATGCGATGCTAGTCACGAAGAAGAGCTATGGCTAGGACGTAGAGTCGTAGTAAAGTCCAGTTCTGCCACTCAGCTGCGTCAAATACAAAAACTTCATAAAGACGAAAATATCCGCTAAGTTCAGATTGACCAACAAGAGATAATGTAAAAAGAACTTTCACGTGTTAATAAGCCTTATTATTTTGCTTTGAGTCACATGAGAGCAGCACTACATCGAGTGAGTGGATGGTGAGCGCCCTCAACTACCACTTTCACGTGTTAATAAGCTAAATTAATTTGCTTTAAGTTTAGAACCTCGGGGATGACATAAATTTTACCCTGGCAACGCTGGCGATTTTACACGTCACCGAGACACTGTGATTAAAAAAAAAAGAAAAGTTTAAGGTTAGTAAATATGTAGAAGTGAAAGAACATTGTGGGGGGTGTGTGGATGTGATTGAGAAAATTAGGAGAAATACAGTGAGGTGGTTTGGACATGTGGAGAGGACGGAGAATGAGAGACTGACTAAGAGGATGCATGTAGGTGAAGTGGAGGAAGGGAGAGGGAGGGGGAGACCGAGGATGAGATGGAGGGATGGAGTTGAGAGGTATATGAGGGAGGGGGGAGTGAAATGGGGGGAGGACAGTCAAATGGTGGATGACAGAGCGACTTGGAGGCGTTTTGTCAGCGGCCACCCTTTGCGAGATTAGGGCGTCGGACTTTAGATAGATAGACAAATGCAGTGAGGCCTTAGCTGCAGTGTTCATATCTAACTTTGACCTTTGAGCCTGTGGAGGATTGTTCACCGACCGTCATCGGATACATGGCCAATGCATCATCTGAGTAACCACAGCTTCCCCTAAATGTGACCCAAGATACTCATTTTACCTACAAACTCACGAAGGGTGGATGGATACCTGAGTTGAGTGGCATCAAGATAGGCTACTCATATTTACCTACATAGGCTACTCACGAAGGGTGGATGGATACCTGATCTGAGTGGCATCAGGATACTCAGTTTACCTATATACTCACGAAGGATGTATGAACACCTGAGTTGAGTGGCATCAGGATACTCATTTTTACCTACAAGCTCGGAAGGATGGATGAATACGTGAGTCGAGTGGCATCAGGATACCCGGTACTCATTTTTACCAACAAACTCGCGAAGGGTGGATGGATACTTGATTTGAGTGGCATCAAGATACTCATTTTACCTGCAGACTCACGAAGGGTGGATGAGTACGTGAGTTGAGTGGCATCAATATAGGCTACTCATTTTTACCTGCAGACTCACGAAGGATGGATAGGCTACCTGAGTTGAGTGGCATCAAGGTACCGATACTCATTTTACCTACAAACTCACGAAGGGTGGATGAGTACGTGAGTCGAGCGGCATCAGCTGTGCGCACCAGGATTCAAATTCAAGTGCTAACGAGGCGGCATCTTCGTAGCTAGGAACACTTTCCACTCGACTACCACGTCAGGAAACAGATGTCTGAAGGTTAACAGAGTAAGCGGCATGCACAGTCACTTTGGGTTGGATTGTGAACGAGCGCACGAGCCATAAACACAAGCGTCACCAGGACAACTAACATGGAACCCTGAGGGTGCTCCTGTCTTCCTCAGTGTATAAATAAACTCAGTCGATGGTTCCAAGAGTAAGAAAAGAGTTGTGGAAATGTAAGAGTCAATCGTGTCGTACTTTTCTACCTATACCCTTTCATCTCTAACTTGGCCTACCATCACTCCATCTTGAATGCTGAGTTGTAGCAATAGATTAACAGTAAAGTATGACGCTGTTCATGAAGAGATGTTATGGAAAGGATGTAGAGCCTTAGATTTGCTTTGTTCTGCCACTGAGCTGCGTGAAATAAGCTGTAAAAGGGCGTAAATCTGGGCCAAGTTAAGGTGAAACGAGGTTTGTTTAGTGCTATGGAAAGCATGTAGCGCCATAGTTTTGCCTTGTTCTGAAAATGCTGCATGAAATAAGCTGAAAAAGAACAGAAATCTGAGCCAAGTTAAGGTGAAATGAGTATTGTTTAGTGCTATGGAAAGGATGCAGAAATCTGAGCCAAGTTAAGGTGAAACGAGTATTGTTTAGTGCTGTGGAAAGGATGTAGCTCCCTAGTTTTGTCATGTTCTGCCAATGAGGTATGTGAAGTAAGTTGAAAAAGGACAGAAATCTGAGCCAAGTTTAAGTGAAACGAGTAGAGTTTCCTTCTCCACCTATTCTGCAGGTTGAAGAGGAAGATATGCACTGTTTCTTCCAAGGAGGAGGAGGAGAAGGAGGAGTAAGGGTCGTGGGAGTGTAAGAAGCAATCGTGTCTACTTTTCCCACCGAGTTTCCTTCTCCTCCTATTCTGCTGGGTGAAGAGGAAGATAAGCACTGTTTCTTCCAAGGAGGAGGAGAAGGTGGAGGAGGAGGAGGTAAAACGAGACTGTAAACTGATGTCTAAACTTTGTAACTCTCCGGCGAAGGAAGTTGGGAGTTTACATTGAGACGCTGGCTGGGGGAGAGAAGGAGGACGAGGATGGGAGGAGATTAAACACTTCACCCCAAGGACCTGTGCAGTTTCTTGGGGGTGGTATTCTCCTTAACACCTTTTCTTTAGCGATTTATCTTGGATATGGCTGGGGGAGTGAAGGAGGAGTCTGAGAGGAGGAAATTCAACACTTCACCCAGAGGACCTGCTCTGTTTCCTGAGGCGGGATTCTTGTCGGTCAAGGAAGCTCCCTAACACCCCTTCCTTAGCGATTTATTCTTTGGATATGGGTGGTTAGTAGCTATCCCTTTAAGCTCCCTAACACCTCTTCCTTAGCGATTTATTCTTTGGATATGGGTGGTTAATAGCTATCCCCTTAAGCTCCCTAACACCTCTTCCTTAGCGATTTGTTTTTTGGATATGGGTGGTTAATGGCTATCCCTTGAAGTTCCCTAACACCTCTTCCTTAGCGATTTATTCTTTGGATGTGTGTGGTTAGTAGCTATCCCTTTAAGCTCCCTAACACCTCTTCCTTAACGATTTGTTTTTTAATATGGGTGGTTAATAGCTATCCCTGTAAGCTCCCTAACACCTCTTCCTTAGCGATTTGTTTTTTGGATATGGGTGGTTAATGGCTATCCCTTGAAGTTCCCTAACACCTCTTCCTTAGCGATTTATTCTTTGGATATGGGTGGTTAGTAGCTATCCCTGTAAGCTCCCTAACACCTCTTCCTTAGCGATTTGTTTTTGGATATGGGTGGTTAATAGCCATCCCTTTAAGTTCCCTAACACCTCGTCTTTAGCGATTTGTTTTTGGATATGGGTGGTTAATAGCCATCCCTTTAAGTTCCCTAACACCTCGTCTTTAGCGATTTGTTTTTGGATATGGGTGGTTAATAGCCATCCCTTTAAGCTCCCTAACACCTCTTACTTAACGATTTGTTTTTGAATATGGGTGGTTAATAGCTACGGTATCCCTTTAAGCTCCCTAACACCTCGTCCATAGCGATTTTTTTTAAGATGTAGGTGGTTAATATCGTTTTGTACGTTATTTATGCAGAGTATGGTAAGACTGGAGGGATTTATGTAACACAGAAGAGGAGAAAAAGGAGTAATAAGTAAAATAAATCGCTTAGGGAAAGGTGTTAGGGAGCATCATTGACTAAGGAGAATACGAGTCCTGTTCTCTCTTCCATATAATTTAATCGGATCCAAAGAAACTCCCTAACGCCGTTTCCTAAGCGACTTATTTTGCTTACTGCGCCTTACTCTCCTATTCTGTG